>NC_039257.1:4093550-4429800 GCF_003368295.1 Carassius auratus | reverse complement strand
AAACTGCAACCGCGTTAATTGCGTTATTTTTTTTTAACGCGTTAAATATTTCAAATTAATCGAATGCGTTAACGCGCTAATTTTGACAGCACTAATATATATATATATATATACACATATATATATATATATATATATATATATATATATATATATGTATATATGTATGTGTGTGTTTGTGTTTGTATATGTTTGTTTGTATGTATGTATGTATATTAGTGTTTCCATATTTAATTTTTTTTTTTTACTGATCTGATTTATTGTGAATTAAGAGCTTGGACCTCTTAATCCTGACTGGTTTGAGGAGTTGACTGCAAAAGCTTCCAGAGATGAAGGACGTCCTGACAGTTCAAAAGTTGAGGAGGAAGAGACTGTCAAAGTACCAGAGACATCAGCCCTGACTAGTCAGCTGTTTTCTACACCCAAAATATTCAAGCAACTAGGCTTTCAGTCCCCTGCTTCCATTCCTAATGAGGAGTCTCCTTATAAAGGTATAGCAAAGTTGTTGTGTTATGAATGCTGCAGGGTTTCCGTTGTCCGGTAATTGCCGGACATTGGCCGGAAAAAAAATGAAATGTCCGACAAAATTAAATTTCTCCGGTCAAATTGTCCGAATAAAATTGCCTAATAATCCCGCCCCCCCTAACACAATCTGAATTTGAGAATAAGCCTAAAATGTATAAAGCAAAAATACACCGAACTTTGGCTATGTTATGAAGGAACAGGCTCGTTTGAAAGTTATTAAACATTATTACATGGCTTGGTTGAATTCCAATGTGGAATGCGGTCTGTTATTTCTTGATATCAGACCGCTGCGAAGCACTAGCGGCGCCAGGATTTTGATTGTAGGTGGGCCTCCAGAAAACTGGATGGGCCAGTTAAAATAAGCCAAAAAAATAAATAAATAAATAAAAACGGGTTCCCCTTTCATCTCCGTTTCAGCGCTTTTCTGGGCACTGAGGACAGCGACTCCGTAGCCTACCTGAATTTAATGTGTAATTAGCATAGGTAAAAAAAAAATTCGTTTTAAATTGTTAAAAAGACATTTCAAGATATATTTCATGTCTGTGAGGCCTACGCTGAGTTTCGTTAAATTAGGATGAGATGCACTCCAGTTCACTAGCAATGCAAGTGGCCGCGAGGGCGCCTGCATGATTAGGCCTGTCGTCTGCTATATTTGCTTCTTATGTATTAAATCCAGGCAATTGGTTGATAAAAAAAAATTATTAAAATTAAGATACAATTTATACAAAACGAAATTCACTTCAAAAAAGTATTTCTACTAAACAAAACTTAATTAAGTGGTCAAAATCATGTCTGACCCGCTCCATGTCTCTCGATATTGCGCATCTTATTTTACTCGTGCGGTTCACTTTTCATAATCAACATAAATTAAAAAATAACATTATAATATTTTAACAAATATTAAACTAAATAAGCTTATTTAATGTCTACAACATGTATAGTAGACCTAGAATCTCTATTTGTACAAATTGCTGCACATTCATTTCATTCTGAATTTTGCACACATAAGTTGAAATGAACTTTTATCAAGTTCACTGATAATTATGCGTGCATTTATGAATTATTATCTTAATCTATAATGAAACAAGGACGAAACATATGCTTTGTTTGTTTAGAATGGAATGGATCGCAAATAGATCCGAATGAAGAAATGAACCATAGTAGAAAATGTTTTTTTTTTTCCGTCTATTTGAAAGTTAGGCTAATAAACATGTTGCATTCGGCGGCCTGATTATGTCATTTTTTACGTTACATAGCCTGCCTCCAGTTTTCCTCACCTTGACTAATTAAGAGGCGATACTTGACCGGCATATCATCAAAATGTCCGGAAAAGGAAACCTCTGCCGGTCACTTTGACCGGCACCATTTTTTTCTAGCGGAAACTCTGGAATGCAGTATGTGTAAAGGACATAGTCGTGTATAATTGTTTTTCTTCCACCCAGTGGCTAATGGAGACTCGTCAGCTTTTCCCTGGACAGAATCAAGCCCTTGTTTGTTTGGTTCAGCCAAAGACAGGTGATTATGTTTATGATTAACGTTAGGAGAATATGAATTTCATGTGAAATATTGAAGTCAAGTTTAATGAATGTTTCCCTCCTGTCTTTTGTAGTCAAAGATTTGATAGGTCCTCTGAAAAGCCTAGAGATTGCTTTGGTGAGACAGTTTTAGATTATCTTTCATTTTTATTTCCTTTAAAAGGAAAAAAAACAATTTTATTTTAATTCTATATTAAATACTATACTTTTTTAATTTTTTTAAGCAACTTCCATATGTGACACCACAGGCCTTCTGGACACACCGAAAAGGTCTTTGGTAAGTCAACAGTTATTTTATTTTTATTTTTATTTTTTTTATGATTTTGGCTAGTCAACATGAAAATTTAACTAAAACATGATGCAAGTAACTTTTTCTTTAATAACCCTCTAGATAAAGACAATTCTATTCCAAGTGCAGCACACATGAAGTTGTCAACATGATGTAAACATTAAACTAATCACTTGTTAAATATCTTTGCAGAAAAGATGCATGAACTACAACCACATATTGTACAAACGTGTCTTATACATATGTGTTCAGAAATTATACAAGGAAAATGCTTTTTAAAAAATCTCAAAAGTCAAGGTAATTAAAATTCAAAACGACTGAAAGTATAACCCCAGTAGACTATTAGAACTATAAATATTCTGTAAAAACAAGCTTTCAGCCTGTCACCATGATCCTTGATGTTTGTCCAAACTAGTACATTGTCTTTTTAGCAAATATGTTAAAACATTTTTATTTTGGCTAATGTCAGTCTTAAAGCAGTAAAGCCCTCTTATTTTTTTTACCTTTTCAACCAACCTGTTTCAGGATCTTGTCACATTCCAAAAGTAAAGTTGTTTTTAAACACTTTTTCTCATTAAGTTCAGATGGCGTTCTAGACATTAATCATAATGCTGAGTTTGTTCTGTTTCAGGCACGTTCAGCAAAACAGATATCTGAGAGTCTTGGGGCACAAATCAACCCTGACCTATCCTGGACCAGTTCCTTTAACACACCGTCCTCTTTGACTCCCACTGTGATATTGCGTATGTATACAAAATTAAAGTCTTGTCTCTTTAGATGAATTTTGTAGGGTAGAATTTAAAATGAAATGTTGCAAAAAAAACAAAAAACAATTATGAATATAAATGTTAAATACAAGTCAGTGTGTTAAAGTAATAATAAAAAGAATGTTATTAATCCGTTGTATCTTGAATCCATTGAATTGCACATGTTGTAATTCCCCTGGTCTCCTGATCAGAAATGAGCTATTCAGCAACAGTTCTTTTTATTTCTCTCTAGCCAAAACAGAGGAACGCGCTCCATCAAGTGGCCTCAAAGACAAGGAAGCAATTGTAAGTGCAAATCTAAATTTATGCATATATAATTTCAAGAATTTGGGATTACGGTGCCTGAAATGCTCAGAGCATGTTTTTACCAACATGTAATTAATGGTGATGCTTGTTCTTACTTTTATACACACCAGTTTGTGCGCAAACTCTTCCCGTCTCTTTCGAAAGGCTCTGCAAGCAATGCAACATTGAGTGATACAACACTAAAACCAGAAGGTGAATGACACCATATATTTGAAACTATACATAAAATAATCTAAATGGTTAATTTGAAATGCATACACATATCTTTAACCCCAAGATAATTCTGATTACTCTGATTTTATTCTCTTCGTTAATAGCCAAAAGTGAGCCTATTCAGGCTGATGGCCTTGGAGAAAAGCCTGTTTGCTCTCCTAATACTTCTCTTGATACAAGTGGTCTGTGGAAGCAGAAGGTTCCCTGCGCTATAGAGGATGGGGATGTCCGCAGCACAGTGCAGAATGTTCTTGATGGTGCTGAAGATGCGTTGTCAATATTCTTCGGCAACAGCACTTCAACTCTGCGAAGAATCAAAACCAAAGAGAGGATCAGAAGGAGAGTAACCGATTCTTCAAAGGATGTCAAGTCAGTTGTTCTAACTTCAGAACCAGAAGAGAAATTAATGGATGATGTAGAAACAAAAAGCCCAAGCAAAAATAAAGATCTCATTCAGTGGACTCCACTGAGTTTATCAGAATCCATTCTTAATGGAGAATGTCCGGACTCATCTTTGATAAGCAATCACAACACTGTAGCATCGAGTGAAACTAATGGTGATACTTTTTTCAACTGCATTGCAGGAAGTAGCCAAACTTTTTCACAGAGTGTTAGACTCAAGTCTTATCCAGAAGGAGCTCAGTGTCAGAAGTTTTTGTTAGACAAATCGCCTGCTTTCATGCTTTCTAGAAAGCCCAGAAAGTTTGTGTATCAAGTGCCAAGTTCAGATCTGTCAGATACAGTAATTGGACACAAAGATACTCAATCAGTATGCTTGGATCAAATGCTCAAAGGTAAGGTTTTCAATGTATTACATTTAAATTATGTATTTATTTATTTATTGTGTGTGTATTTTGAACAACATTTTTGCTCTGCATTTTTACAGAAAATCCCACAGTTGAGGAGATATCTAGTAACCTTAATGAATCCACAGTCGCCAGTGAAAATGCAGTCGATTATCATACACAGCCACAAGATGTCAAAAGGTTATCTGCAGAGATCCATGATCTTGATCTTGGACTGGATATGACACAGCTTTCCAAGGCATTTGCAGAGGATTTCACACAAGAAATAATGCCAAAGGCACTGCTTGATGTGACTGTACAGTGTGAACAAAATGGCCAAGTGCAATATAAAGCAGAACTTGAGCAGAAGAACGAAGTTGGTAGTCACAATGACATTTCTAATTTAGCAGACATATCTATGGCCTCTCCAGACAAGTCAACAGTCATGCTTACCACTTTTGAAATCAGTCACGACAGTGGTTGCCCCACCACCTTTTCTGATTTGGATGGTACGACAGCCTTGTGCGCAGACATCAAAGAGTTTTTTCCTTCTTTTAAAACGGCAAACAACAAGGCCATTTCCATACAGGATGAGGCTATAATGAAGGCCAAAGCATCATTAGATGAAGCTGCAGGGGATGTGTTGATCAACACGTTAAATGGAACTGCTCCTAAATGTTATCAGACTATAGAAACATTGTGCAAATCAGATTCAGGAAGCACTAATGCAAATAGATCAGGACAGACCATCTTCTCTCACCATGCTTCCAGAGTGTGTGTTAGTGATGCTCCAAAGAGTGACAGTCCAAAGAGCTTTAAAATTAATATTTCAAGCTGCTCTTCACTGCAGTCAAATGAATCTGATTATAAAACCGGTTCAAAGAGGAATATTACAGTTTCAAATGTTGGCTCTCAAACAGAGACTCTTTTGAAAGAGAAATTGGGGAGAGGTTCAGACTCATCAAAGTGCAGTCATCCAAATTTGGATTTCAAGAGAAGTGCTGAAAGACAGACTGTGTTCGACGTTAGCAGCACACACAAATCCGCCGCAGTGAACTCCAGCCGTGGTGGGGATGAAGAGAATGGCACTTTGACAGCATCTCAAAAGGCTGATGTTACAGAATTGTGCAGTCTTTTGGAGGAAGCAAATAGTCAACATGAATTTACCCAGTTCAAACCGACAAATCCTGGCTCAGACAACCACGCAGAGAAAGAGTGGGATCCCGATATACTCAACGGAATTGACTTTGATGATAGTTTTAACTGTGATGTTGTGAAAGGAAAGCATCCCGTCAAGACAGACACTTTTTCAGTAAATGGTTCTAATCGCATTCAAATTGAAGATGCTGCCAAATTACCATGTGCCAAGTCAAAGAAAACACAAAATGCCATGGTGACTTTGTCAGTGTCTGAAGACCGTTCTTTATTTGATATGAAGAGTGTTCCGTCTTATTCCAGTGATAATACTCCAGTCAATTGTTTTGGTTTTAAAACTGCTAAAGGGACAGCTATAAGCATCTCAGAAAAGAGTTTAAACCACGCAAGGCACTTTTTTGAAGATGACGATCAGAAAGCCATGTTTAATAGGGAAGTCGAGGTGGATGTTGGAGTAATAAAGCCAGAGCATGCTGAAACAGAGCCTTCAGTTAATACTTCTAACAGCATGAACACAAAAAATAAAACCTATGTTAAGACTAAACAAGATGGAAATGTCAGCTGCGGAGATGTCAGTAGAGCTTGTAAAGAGATAAATATGCAGTTGGCAGGAAATGAAGGACCAGAGCAGAATTGTTTAGGTGAAAAAACAGATGTTGTTTGTGTTGACTCCAATAGTCATTTTGGATTTAGTACAGCTAGTGGAGCAAAGCTGAAAGTGTCTGAAACGGCTCTTTTGGAAGCAAGAAGACTTCTTAATGATGTTGACAGCTTAGAGGAGTCACAAACTCACAAACTCGTTTTCAATGCTTCTGGAAAACATGATACCTCTATGTCAACAACTAGCCTTAAGAAAACAAAAGCAGTTTCTTGGAGTAATACATCTATGAAAATAAGTCAGCCACACTTAGTAACTGAATTTTCTGATGGTGTTGATAATCCTTCCTTCAATAGTGTGAAGGTCTTTCGAGAACAGAAATCTAGCAGTGATCCTAAAGAAGTTCTTGCAAAGATTTTTTCCTCAGAAACTCTATCGCCTAAGTCAGAGGAAGGCTATGGCTTTCAGACTGCCAGTGGGAAAGGAGTTTCCATTTCTGCTGGTGCCCTGAAGAAGGCAAAGGCCATATTTAAAGACTGTGATGAAAATATTGACTTGGAATCTGCAAAAATGGAGGGAATGAATGGCAAACTGGATGTTGAACTCAAACAAGTAAGTCTATTTTTAAATTGTAAAAGCATTATATTTTCTCTCATGGAAACCAATGCTCTTCTCAGAGATTTTGACCTGACTGATAACCTCTCATTTCAGCCTTCTTCAGTCCAGCAACCCCCTCAGGAAGTAGTATGTGAGGAGAAAGACCTTCAGAGTGAATTTTCTAAGCATCCTTCTGAGTTGCTTCCTCCTAATGGCAACTGTGCTTTCAGTACTGCTAGTGGTAGGAAAGTGTCCGTCTCAGCTGGAGCACTACAGAGAGCTAAAGATCTGTTGTCGGGGTCTGATGGTTTCTCATGTGCTGATGGATCTCCAAAGACAAAGCAGGTGCTTGATATCCAAATGGACACTAGCTCTATAAGAAAACGCAAAGGATTCTCTACAGCAGGAGGGAAGATGGTGGCTATCTCTGCTGCTGGGCTGCAAAAGGCAAAGAATCTCTTTAGAGATTGTGAAGAGGAGAGATTGTCTTCTAAAGATCTTCAGCACCAATGTTTAGGTGATCTCTCAAAAGAGCCACTGACTAAGGTACAGGAGGCATTTGCAGGCTGCAGTGATATCTCCTTCAGCCATGAGCATGAGACTGGGAATTCTACAGGAAAAAACACTGGATTCTCTACAGCTGGTGGAAAGAAGGTGACTTTCTCTGCTACTGCCTTGCAAAGGGCAAAGAGTCTTTTTAAAGATTGTGAAGAGGATAGCTTTGATTCTGGGAGTCTTCAGCATCAAGGCTGTAAAGGTTTAAGCACTGCCAGTGGCAAAGTTAATATCTCTGAAAAGGCACTGAGTGAGGTGAGAGCGACATTTACAGGTTATGATGATACTTCCTTGCGTCATGGACCTGAAAATTCTTCAGGAAACAACATAGGATTCTCTACAGCAGGAGGAAAGAAAGTGGCTGTCTCTATTACTGCACTTCAAAGGGCCGAGAGTCTTTTTAAAGATTGTGACGAGGAAAATGTATCATCTAAGGAAGTCTTACCTCAAACTAAGTGTTCTGAAAGCAGTGAGGACATAGTAGATGGAAACCTAAAGTTTGAACAAATAAACAAGAAAAACTATGGTTTCAGCACTGCGAGTGGTAAAGGTGTGTGTGTATCAAAAGTTGCCCTTGCGGAAGCTTCTAAATTATTCAGAGATTGTGATGCTCAAGTTAATATTACTGATAGCCAGCTGCTACAGGGTGATTCCTCAAAATGCCGTCCTCAACATAAAGACAGACCAATCGAAACCACTCTACATTCTTTGCCATCTAAAGCAACTCAGAATGAACCTCCACAGCTAGACTTGCACTCTTTGAATTTTAACAGTTGCACAGATACCCAGCAGAAGTACTTTGAGCAGGAAGCAATGGCTTGCACTGAAGCTTTACTGGCAGATGATGACCTGAATGAATCGTCCAGTTTGGCAATGACAGAAGACAAAAAAAGTCCACCTGTTAATAATGTACAGACACAGGGATCTTTTGCCCAGAACAGAAGAAAGCGTCCATTTGATTCCAGAAATCTAGCAGGTACAGCCTACAGAATGTATCATTTTTGAGTCACCTTGTATGAATGAATAAACTATTTTAAGCTCATTGTATATAACACTTTGTTCTGTTTAGATTCAGGTCAGCCTCCTTTGAAAAGACAACTTCTCTCAGAGTTTGACCAAACATTAGATGCAAAGACCACAGGTCTCACTCCACTGAAAACCTGTCCAAACGGTTAGATCTTTTATTCATTAATAGTGAAAAAAAAATACTGTTGTATTTTAATTTATTGTGAGGTGCTATCTTAACCTTTGTATCTTTTACATTTAATCCCTGTTGTAGGAACTCTAAGAGACAGGCGTGTCTTCAGTTATAATGTCCACCTCAAGCCGAATGTCACTGGTCCAGATCGGTACGTTGTTTTACTGTTTTAATAGTTAACTCTTTACCATTTAATATCGGAAGACCTCTTTAATTCTTACAAGTTCTTTTAAATATGCAGGCATCCTGTGGACCAAAAGTCAAATAACCTAGAGCGACCATGTTCAACTGTGTCTGTCCAAAACAGACACAACTCTGACCATACAGAAGGGGTGTTCGTGCCCCCTTTTCAAAAGGGTATGAAGACTGGGACATCAAACTGTCAAGATGTCTCTAAAGTGTCCACTGGTTTTATACCACCTTTCAAGAAGAAAAACAAAGAAACAACTGAGCCTAGAAATCAAATAGACCAAAATATGATTTCTGCATCACATAGTGATAGTGTTGCACAATACTGTGATAGGACGAGTCTGCATGAGGGTTCTAAACCTAAACCAACCATTTCATTGGAAAGAATACCTCTGAAAGTCATGGATGCTGAAGAGAAAGGTAGCTGTTTACCATTTTCTAATTTTGTATTTTAAATAGAAATTGTCTCATGATATTGGGATTGTGCCAATTTGTAAAGTCATGTCTACAAAAGACAGAGAGATGAAAATGAATGATTATGTGAATACGGCAATGAATCCTATTTCTTCTTCTTGGGATGTTAATAGACACAGAGGCATACAGAGAGACCTTGAACCTAGCCAGGGATATGCAAGACATGAGACTCAGAAAGAAGAAAAAACAGTCTATTCGTCCTCTACCTGGCAGCCTTTACCTTGCTAAGAATTCTGATGCCCCCAGGACAGGTCTGAGAGATGCTGTGGGACGCAAATGTCCTGGTCAATACACACAGGAGGAGGTACATTTTGAAAACTTTTTTTGTGATGTCTAATTAGTCCACTGTTTTAAGTAACTGCAATACTATATTTTGGAGAAGGTAGATTTCAGTTACTATACTTTTTTTTTTTTTCCCATCTCAGCTGTATCAGCATGGTGTACATCGCAATATCTTACAAATAACGAGTGAGAATGCAGAATCATTCAGATTTGACTGTAATGACTTCTTCAAACGTGAGCTTCTCATGGAGTCTGGTGGTCTCCAGCTGGCAGATGGAGGCTGGTTGGTTCCAGACAATAAGGGTACTGTGGGAAAAGAGGAATTTTATAGGTAAACATATGGTGTATATTTAACACTGTTAATATAAATAGGATGTAGATCTACAAGTACATCTGCATGCTAAAATCTTGCAGAACATGGAATTAGTTTAGTTAATGCAACCTTTTTTTGGCAGAGCATTGTGTGACACCCCTGGTGTTGATCCCAAATTGATCAGTGAAGCCTGGGTATTCAACCATTACCGATGGATTGTATGGAAACGGGCCTCCATGGAAAGAACTTTTCCAGATTTGATGGGAAGCCTGTGTTTGACTCCAGAGCAAGTACTTCTGCAGCTAAAATTCAGGTATTTAAGCTTACTAAAGCTCATACTTTTTCCACTCAAGATGTTTCTTAACTATTTGGTATGTGCACATAGATATGATGTGGAGGTGGACCATAGTAAGAGATCTGCACTCAGGAGGATCATGGAGAGGGATGACACTCCAGCTAAGACATTAGTGCTCTGTGTATGTGGTGTTGCTCAGACTTGTCAAAATCCCGAAAAGCCAGTGAAAGATGACAAAACTCCTAATGCAAAGATGGAGTCCTGTGTGGTCTGGCTCACAGATGGCTGGTACCCCATCAAAGGCTTGTTAGACCCTCCACTCACTGCCATGCTAAACAAGGGCCGTCTCCGTATCGGTGATAAGATTGTGAGCAGTGGAGCCGAGTTGGTTGGTTCCCAAGAAGCCTGTCCTCCACTGGAAGCTCCTGAATCTCTGATGCTAAAGGTGAAGTTAGAGTTCAACTAAGATGATCCATGACTGCTAAATCTGGCCAGGCTTGATTTGTTTTGTCATTTTTTTTAATTTCAGATTTCAGCCAACAGCACAAGACGAGCTCGATGGGACACTAAATTGGGGTACCACCGCGACCCTCGGCCTATTAGCCTCCCACTATCATCACTGTTCACTGCTGGAGGTGTTGTGAGCTGTGTGAACATTGTGGTGTTGAGAACTTACCCCACTCAGGTCTGCTCTACTTCAGCTGCTATGAATTAGATGATTTGATGTGTAAAAGCTGAGTGTATAATTTTGCTTTTGTACCAAACAATTGTCTGGGTTTATTATCAAACAGTGGATGGAGAAGAAGCCCAATGGTGTCTTTATATTTCGCAATGATCGCGCAGAAGATCGAGAGGCCAGAAAACACAGCAACTCCAAGCAAAAATCCATGGATCTTCTTATTTCCAAAATACAGACCCAATTTGAAAAAGAAATGGAAGGTAGGTTTTTTTTTTTTCATTTACATTAAATTAAGCATATAAGGATCACAGGGATTGATGATTATTTTTTCTCCACGTATATAGGTAAAAATAAAACTCGAGAACGAAGGAGGACATTTAGTCGACATGAGATTGAAGCTCTGCAGGATGGGGAAGAGTTGTATGAGGCAGTTGAGAGGGATCTTGCTGTTGAGGTAAATTTTAATTGCATTTTTTGCTTATTTTGACCCAACTTGTAGTAAACAAAAATATAGTAGTCAATAAATCAGCACTGTCAATATAACCTTTTAATTATTTTTTTATTAATTCTTTCTTGATATACTTTGCACGCAGGCCCATCTAAGTGCGAGACAAATGGATGCAGTGCATAAGTACAGATGCTGTTTGGAGGAAAAGAGGCAGGCAGAGCTTCAGGAGCGTGTGCAGAAGGTTGTAATGGAAGCCCAGGCGGCCGAGGGTGGGTGTCCTAATCGAGATGTCACTCCTGTTTGGAAGCTCAGTATTACTGATGCCAATGACCTGCAGAGCAACTGTGGTGAGCCAAGTGTGGATATCATCTTTACTATTTGTTTATGTGTTGAAGGACCCAATTTAACCAGTTTTGCCTGGGTACTATTTAATTTCCTAGTTTACACCCTGAATATCTGGCGCCCTTCACAAGACTTGTATGGCTTGCTAAGAGAGGGCCACAGATATATGGCTTATCACCTCGCCACATCAGAGGGGAAGAAACGCTCAGGCATTGCTCACATTCAACTCACTGCCACCAAGAAAACATTCTTCCAGGACGTTGAGGTAAACTTAATCTTTAGCAACTTTGCTCCCACCACAGATTGATTACATCCCTGTTTCCATTAAAAGCATATGAAATTGTCTTACATTAAATGTGATTGATCCAGGAGTCTCCAGAATGGTTGCATCAGCATTTCCGTGCTCGAGAATGCGCACGCTTCAGAGAACTTCAAGACCCTCAGTTCAGCTCACCTTGTGGGGAGGTGGACATTGTGGGATGCATTGTCTCCATAGAGGGCAAACAAGGTACATTTCATTAAGTCTACCACTCTTTCACTTTATATCGTCAAACACATTGTGACTGTT
Source organism: Carassius auratus (assembly GCF_003368295.1). NCBI lineage: Eukaryota > Metazoa > Chordata > Actinopteri > Cypriniformes > Cyprinidae > Carassius > Carassius auratus. The sequence continues at coordinate 4,417,687 of NC_039257.1, read as the reverse complement.
TGCATGTCTTCTCAGGCCATCCCCCATTACTGCATCTTGTGGATGAGAACTTTGACCTGGTCTCTGTGAGAACCTACAGTAGTCTGGAGCAGTTAGCTCTAGAAGAGCTGGTAAAGCTGCGAGCACTGGTCGCTCTTAGTAATCTTCAGATGAGACCACTCTCTGGGCCTGTGCCAAGCCTTTATGCAGGAGAACAAGCAGTATTCTCCGTAAACCCCAAAGAATCCCATCTGCAAGAAGCTATGATCTGTCTGAAGACTTTTGTTCAGGTTACTGAATCTGCTTTTAAACTTTTGTTTTTAAGCACTATCAAAAAGTGATTCCTCATGTGTTTTTGTTGTTCCTTATTAGACTTATGTTCATTGTTTACACAGACTTGTGAGCGTTTTTTCAGCATTGCGGAGGAGAAAGTCTCAGATGTGGTTCCTTCAGGTGTCGTGGGCTCTTTTCGGTCTCCAAGAACTCCTGGTGTGCAGTCTAATCCAAAAATCAATGGCAGAGTTAGTATGAGTTTTCTTTTTATGTGGTGAAAGATTGGTTTTATTAGTGGTGTTTGTTACAGCATGCGTCACTGTAATCATTAACTCCAACTGTTTGTTCTATACACATGAAAGCACCTTCATCTTCAGAAAAAAAAAATGTAGCTGTAACTCTTACTGTGTCAGTTACTAATTGTATACAGATGTCCACATAACCCTAAAATGTTAATAAATTGTATATTTTATTGTTAAAACAATTTTTTATAGTAATAGTAGTGATTATTGATTGTTAACATTTATTCAGTTACATGCAAATATACACAATGAATCAGTAATCCAATCAGATAAAAAAAAAAAAAGAAATTAGCACTTTTATTCATCATGAATTAACCGTATAAATCTTTTGTAACATTATTAAGGATTACTATTTCGTCATTTATATTTCATTTGTCAAAATATTCTGAATTTCTTTTTTATCATAGGTTCCACAGAAATATTAAGCAGCACAACTGGTTTCAAATAAGACCTTAATTGACTTTGTTGATCTGTTCATTTTTATTTCACATTTATGTACAGTACAGACCAAAAGTTTGGAAACATTACTATTTTTAATGTTTTTGTAAGAAGTTTCTTCTGCTCATCAAGCCTGCATTTATTTGATCAAAAATACAGAAGAATAATGTTATATTGTGATATATTATTACAATTTAAAATAATCGTTTGTAAATTTATTATACTTTAAATTATCATTTATTTCTGTGATGCAAAGCTGAATTTTTAGGATCATTATCACATGATCCTTTAGAAATCATTCTAATATGATGATTCATTATCAAAGTTGGAAACAGTTCTGCTGCTTAATATTTTTTCAGAACTTGTGATACTTTTTTAGGATACTTAAAACGTAAAAGTAAAAAAAAACTAAAAACGAAGCTATGTTTTTAAAATATAAATATTTTGTAATAATAATATACACTACTGGTCAGTAATTTGGGGTCTTTTTAAAAAAATAAAATAAAATCAACTTTTATTCAGCTGTGTTAAATTGATAAAAAGTGATAGTAAAGAAAATATATTATTAGAATATATATTATTAGAATTTTATTTTTATTTTGAATAAATGCAGTTCTTTTTAACCTTTTATTCATCAAATATATTAGACAGCAGAACTGTTTCCAACACTCATAATAAATCAGAATATTAGAATGATTTCTAAATGATCATGTGATAGACTGGATGTTACATATGACACTGAAGGCTGAAGTAATGATGCTGAAAATTCAGCTTTGCGTCACAGGAATACATTATTATTTTTAAAGTATATTCGAATAGAAAACTATAATTTTAAGTTGTAATAATATTTCACAATATTACAGTTTTTCTGTATTTTTGATCAAATAAACTCAGATTTGATGAGCAGAAGAAACTTCTTTCAAAAACATTAAAAATAGTAATGTTTTCAAACTTTTGGTCTGTACTGTATGTTCACTAGAAACAAAACCAATGTATATCGTTCCTTGTTTTGAAATTCCCAGGTAACCCCACAGCAGAAAAGCAGTGTTTTCTCGCCTTTCACTCCACTGAATAGGAGCGCTCCTGTACCTGCTAACAGCGAGGGAAAAGATTCCAAAAGTTTGAAAAGAAGACGCTGTTCAGATTACCTGTCACGTATCCCGTCCCCTCCACCCCTCACTCCTCTGAAATCTACAGCTTCTCCTTACGTTAACAGGACCTTCAATCCCCCACGGAGATCTGTGACTCCCAAACCTCCACAGAACGAGTCACCTCGAGCCTCTCGTCCCCCACCGGGAGAGGAGAAGTGGGTGCATGATGAAGAGCTGGCGATGATAGACACCCAGGGGTTACTGGAAGGCTGATGGGGAAAAAAACCTCTCTCCTGGTGAAACACTAATGTGAGTTAAAACACAAGAATGAATTCCAGCATTCGAGGCATTAAGGTCTTTGCGTTCTAGTTGCCTGGTTTACTGTGGTTCTCTGATGGAAAATAACATGAGAGCGATGCACCTTTTTACAACTACTGTAATCGTTTTTAAGCTTCTTCCTTGTTATACGTGATTGTACTACTGAAGTACGGAAGTAAACAATGTTCAGGGGAAAAAAACTGTAAAGTATATGTAAAAAGTATATGTACAAATGTTTATATATTTTAATTTTTATTAAAAGATGGAAAGTCATTTTGTGTAGGAGTGACATCACAATCTTTTTTTGAAATGTTTATATTAACGAACAGCAGGTGGCGCCTTAACACTTGCCTTTGACTTTAAGCAAACAGTTCAACTGTAGGAAGATTGTGAAATCCTATATGCCATTTTCATATTAAATCTGAAGAAATGAGAATGGAACAAGTAATACGACTATATTGCTTAATAACCACCAAATATTGGCAGCAAAGAAAGCATTGGGCATTACAAACACTTCTGACATACTTCTCTTGATCTTTCTGGCAAACTCACTGTCAAGCTTATTAAAAAGACCGCAAAGACAGACAAAGGGATTTCTTCTCTTCTAAACAGAACATTGTCATATTCAATAATCTGTGATCAGAATATTACTTTTCCAGGCATTTACCCTAGAGAAAATCTAGAATGTGGCTGCTTGCTCTTCAGATCAGCTCTAAGGATTTTTGAAATTTAGAAGCAACCCCATAATCTGTTTGCTCGTCAAGGAATGCTTCAGAAAACCACAGACATGCCAGATTTGCAGTTAGCTGCCATCAGTGGCTTTCCTCCACAGTGTTCAGTTTTACATCTATCATCTATCATTGAGAACGTGCTGACTCAGCACACATCCAGCTCTATTTTAAGATCTCTGGCCCACAATGATAAAGATAGCTGACACTCCTGTTGTGTAGCACAGAGACATTAAAGATGATATCTGTTAGTGGTCGACGGAGAATAGCATTATCGCGGCCAGAAATGTTTCCATGAGCCCAGCTCTGAAAATACTTGTGGTACAATGAATTCTAAAGTCTAGAGAATTTTTTTTCCCCCTTATTTTTTGAGTACTAAACCGTCCTGATATACACTACCATTCAGTGGTTGCAAAGATTTATTTATTGTTTTTAATGTTTTTGAAAGAAGTGTCTGATAAGGCTACATTTGATCAAAATTATATATATATATATATATATATTGCAAAATATTATTACAGTTGAAAAGTAGTATTATTTTTCTATTTGAAAATATTTTTATTTTATTTATTTATTTATTTATTTGTGATTTATTCCTGTTATGGCAAAGTTACATTTTCAGCAGCCATTTCTCCAGTCCTCAGTCACAGTTGTGCTGCTTAATGTTTTTGTTAAACTATTTATTTATTTAATAATTGTTAAAAAAAATCTTTACTGTCATTTTTGATCAAATCAATACATCCTTGCTAAAGAAAAGCGCAAAAAAAAAAAAAAAAAAGGAAACGCTACAGTTAAATTTTGGAGTCTGGGAGTCGTTAAAATAGTGTGTGTGTTGTTGTTTTTTCAATAATTTTTTGCTGCATGAGACCACAGGGTTAAAATCTGTTTAGCATTTGTCATGTTTTCCCACATTTAAGTTTGTCTTTCCATGTGAAAGTCGTTATTTTGGAGAATTGCCTCTAGAGGCCTGATGGGCTGCTTTCAGGCAGCTGCTCAGAATTTCTTTATCTCTTGTGCAGCCATTTGAATTATTGCATATATCTGTATTTCCTGTCACTTCAGAATATTTTTCTGTTGTCGTTTTTGTTTTTTTTTGCAACACGGTGATGACTGACTATTATTACTTTATAGGTTTTTATCACGCTAAATCTTGTATGTAAACATTTATCTTTCTGAGTAATGCATCAGCCAGCCATTTGTTCCACCCAGAATCGAACCTGCAGTCTTTGTGTTTGTAGTCTTGATCTTAACCCATTATGCTATCAGGGCCCCACAATCTTTGACTCTCAGTACATTTGTACTCTCCGACAGAGTACATAAAGCAGGGCTTAATTACCACTCTTACAACATAAAACCTAAGGCTGTCTTCATCTGCTCTGAGCTGCCCTAATCCAGCCTCTTAGGCTGATTCTGGCTGCCCTCTCCCTCGACTCTGCTGAATGAGACCTGATGGAGAGGTGGAAAGAGATGAATGAAAGAACCTAAAGGGGGGACTGTGACGGGGAGTGGACATTCGATAGTCCCATATCGTCTTTGCAACCCCACCAGACTGAATGAATTAAGGGTCCTGTTTAGCTGTAGCGTTGGAGAGCCAGATGCAAGAGCTGTGATTTAGACTAGACTGTCTCTAACAACAACTCATTCAAGAGCTGTAGTCTGGGCAGAATTTTAGCAGCAGCTGTAAGACACCAAAGCACAAAAAAACAAACAAAAAGAAGACTAAAACAAAACAATAAACACAGAGGGACGTCAATTATTAATTATGTTAATTATTTTTAATGTCAAATAGCTTGTGAACTAGTAATAAGTTGATATGCATTACGCACTTGATGAACTCAGATAATTATTGAATTGTATTTATTTGTTCGCTTTTTGCAACTGCTAACGAATTGAACAACTTGAAACTTAGTGTTCTAAAACATACTCCGAAACCCTTCCTTTTTACATTAATACTTCAATCACACGCAGCCATACTAAAAAATGTAGTGGGTCAAATTTATCGATTTTTCTTTTATGCCAAAAATTAGGATATTAAGTAAAGATCATGTTCCATGAAGATATTTTGTATGTAATTACAGCAAAACGTAATTTTTGATTAGTAATATCATTGCTAAGAACATTTGAAATACTTTGAAGGTGATTTTCTCAATATTTTGAAGGGTTTTTTTTTTTCACCCTCAGGTTCCAGATTTTCAAATAGTTGTATCTCAGCCAAATATTCTTCAATCCTATCAAACCGTACATCAATGGAAAGCTTATTTATTCAGCTTTCAGATGGTGTCATAAATATTATTTATATATATATATATATATATATATATATATATATATATATATATATATATATATATATATATATATATATATATATAAAATATATTATTTTTTTTTATTATTTTTTTTTTAAGAGCTAAGAATTCTTAATGATTTTTTAAAATAAATCCCATCCAATGAGGCTGTTTTCTTTCTATTCATTCAGATTGCTTTAATTAAGCCTTGGGATTGGCATTTGGTCAAGCACTTCTGTTTCAAGCTCTTCAAGATCTCCCTGTTCCGTACCTTTTGACTCTTTGAACTTTTGCTCTCAAATCATCCTTTCTCTCCTCCTCTTTTTATTTAATTTCCATCTCTTGCTCCATAGCCCTCTGCTGCACCTCTCCCGTCCCTCTTCCAGCAGATTTGCAGTGGAAATGAGCTTCACAGGCTGTTGACCTTGTAGACCTACCACCTGAGGTCTGGACCGGCGGAGCTTGCAGAGTGACCCTCGACTTCACCCAGCTGTAAATCTTTTTACGCTCACTATTTCTCAACTTAAATCTCATGAACATGCACAAGGAAGGGAGGATGTGCAATTTTGTTCAGGATTAGGAGGTTGGGATTTTGTGGCTGGGTTAGTTTAAGGATCTCCGTTTATTTATCATCCCGAATGAGAGTCCCATTCGATTCGCTTACGGGGAAGCAGAGTATCGATGGTCCATGCAGCTAGTGGAGAAAATGATTCGGAGATGCTACAAATCATAAAACGTGAAAATTAAACAACAGTTAAGTGAAGTGTCTCGTTCCCTGGACATCATTCATTTTCCCGTCAGAACCGTTTAGAGCAGATGGTCCTTGTATAAATACCATTTTAATAGAATTCAATCTTGGCATGTTCTCCTGACCTCAACACCTCCTTTGTTTCCAAAACCTTTTCATTCCACACTCTTAAAATCAAGGTTCCCCAAAGAACCCCACTTCTTTAAAGCCTTCAAACCATTTTCTTGTTTGAAGAACATTTTAAATATCCAAAGAACCTTTTATAAAGGCTCTTCATAGAACCATAGATACCAATAAATAATCTTCATATGAGTGTAGACTCCAACGAACCCTGGCTTTTATTGATCACATGAAACCATTTGTAGTCACAATAACAAATCTTAAATATGCAATTTTTCTGTCGATGAAGTGGAAAAAATATTGCTGGATGACCTTCTGGCTCATCCTTGCTTCAGTTCCGCTGACAATTTCTTCTCTGTAATACTTCCCATATGTTGTATGTCTCTAATTATATTAGCTTAAGCATTTGTCGTGGTTCTTATGTGGCCTTGTTTTTTATGTAGAGCTAATGAAGTCATCGAGATGTACAATCAGAGTTTAATCAGTACGAGGCTTCTCAGGGTTTAAAAAAAAAAGGTGGCAGGGAAATTGAGGGGATTGTGGGATGATGTCTCAGCTGCTTAGAAGCAGCATGAGATCGCATGACGTACTCCAGCATGACATTTGTGGAAGAAGGGGTGAAATATCATACTGGAAGAGAAACTCTGTGACTAGACTAACAGTTCCGGCCTCAAGCTGTTTATTCCATCCAGCGCTAATGGTGTTACTTCTTATACACCTTGAGATCTTCTGCTTTTCTCTTTGGGCAAAAAAAAAAAATAGAATCCTATACGAAATCCTAAACGCCTTCCTATATGAAAATAAATTTTGCCCTCCAATTTAAAATCACTTCTGTGGTTTATGGTTTCTGTGTAACAGATGGTGATTTGCTTGTATTGTTTTACCCTCTCCAGTCAGTGTCTTGGATGCCCACACACCTTTCATGCGGTGGGTGATCTCATATCTTCCACAGCAAATACTCAAGCTGTGAGTAATTCTGCCAAGCATCATTATGTCCTGCTTCTGGCCGTTGTGCCTCATTAGAACCTGTTACCAGAGTACTCAGGCCTCCCAGAGGGCCCTGGAGGTGTTTTCTTAAGCCCTACACCAGAGGAAACCGTGTGGCCTGCACAGCCTTTTCCGGCCTGTAAACGCTGCATTTATTTTCGAAACTCTCTTCTGAAAATATCTCCTCTCTAAAACAAGATGCCATGCTCCGAAAGACTGCCAAGCGCTAACCATCTTACCAAAAGATGTGGAGAGAGAGGGAATGAAATAAAAGGGAGTATGTTCAAATTAAAAAGAGATTCGGTAGTGTTAGGAAATGTTGGGTGTGTTGGGAGTTGGATTGCGAAACATTAGTTTCCTGCATTGTTTGTTCAATAAAGATGCATTGCAACTACTGAATCTACACCACAACCACAAGTGCAATTCCCATACAAATGATTCTTTTGAGCCGATTCATTTAGTGACTCAAAACAAATGCCTCACAAACCATTTTTTAGTGAATCAAAAACATGTGGCTTTGAAGATGCACCCTGTGCATTTTGGCGGGGGTATTTCATAATAATGTTAATGAATTAAATATGTTACCACATTTTTGTTTGTTTAGCTTTGTTGTTTACTATACTGGATTTCATTTATGTTGATTATTTATAAAAAGGCCATGAAACGTTATTTAATAGCTTTAAACTCTTTTAAATATATTTATTGTTAAAACCATCTCATCATTTGGCAATAGAATTACATTTCATTTTCCAAATATATATTCCTTTTAACTATTAAAACGTTTATTATTGGTACCATTAAGGAACCATTCAGTTCTTCATGATTTCCATCCCTAGTTGGGATCAATCTTTTCCAGACAACCTAGTAGTATTGTCTGTTGGCTTAAAACTTAAAAAACGAATGAAGTGGCCCCAAAATTTCATTTTGATTTTGATTTGACCGCCATCAAAATTCTGAATAGCACCATTCCAAATCTTACATTGGCTGATTAAGTTAATAACGTTCTGGGTTACTCTCCTTGATGGTGGAAAACTGTAGCTCGGGGTGAAGAATTGTTGAATTAATTATGTTGTGTTTGTTTACTTTGCGAACAAAAAGTATTCTTGTAGCTTTGTCAAATTTTGGTTGAACCCTTAATGTCGCATGGATTATTTTACAGATGTCCTTGTTACATTTCTGTGTGTTGATCGTGGTAATATCTTTGCCGTCTATGGAAGATCACAGTGCTTTCAGATTGCATCAAAAATATCTTTGTGTTTCGAAGATGAACGAAAGTCTTTGGGGTTTGGAACTATATGAGGGTGAGTAATTAATGACAGAATGTTAATTTTTGGGTGAACTGACCTTTTAAGCACTTTGTCCTTTTTTAGAAGGATGTGCTTTCTTGAAATTGAAGTAGAATATGTTTAGTACTTTTTTCCTTTCAGAGGACGTCCCGCCTAAACACTCACCACAGAAGCAGCTGTCCCGATCGCAGCGCACCACAAGTTTTACAGTGACGTTGTTTTGCCTCGGCTGCGTGTGGCTGGTGTCCTGTCATGATAACACGGCAGCCAAATCTGCGTAAGGGATCAAAGATGAGTTCCCTCCTAACAAACAGCCCGACACATTGCAATTACAAACATCTGGCGTCAGCTGGGTACAGATGTCGGGCCGTGCCCACACCCCTAAAACCATCAGGATGCGGTCCAGATGTGAAGAGGTCCATCTCACGTAAGATACAGATGTTGTGTTTCTCAAGACCACCGCAAGGCAAACTGTGCTTTTGTCTGAAGTACTTTTTAAATTTAGATTGTTTTGCTACACCCAGTTTGCATGTGAAGCTGTGGGACAGGCTACAAACAGCCACTGAGAATGAGATTCATTTGATAGGGTTTAACATTTTTGTTGGCTTCGTTTAGGCTTGCATTTGATCAGGATGAAGTAGAGCAACGACAAATAATGTTAAATGTAACATCAGTTTTAGATTCAATTACAATTCACAAGTGTTATCCAGTTACATTTTCAAATTAGTTTCACTGACTGAATTGGCGAATTGTAGTATTAATGTCAACAATATGTACTTTATGTACGCTGGTTTTAGAAAGATTGGCCAGAAAGAGATTTTAATGTTAATGCTCACCAAGGCAGCATTGTTTTTATTTGTTAAAAGCAGTAATATTATTAAAACATATATCTGTATTTTATAAAGTAATTTATTCCTATGATAGTAAAGCTGGAATTTTCAGCTTCATTAGTCCAGTTTTCAGTGTCACGTTAACCTTCAGAAATCATTCTAAGAAACTTTTTTTTATAACTATCAATGTATTCTATCAATGTGTCTGTCATGACTGAACTGAACTTAGGACTGTGGCATTAGTCAAACAAGTTTCATTGAGCTTAAACAATATTTTCTCATTATGTCACACTATTCAGAATTGCCGAGCGCTTCCCATGCAAGATTAGACATCTTTCCAAATTGGATTAATGCAGAGGGGAAATCTCACAGGCACAAGTGGGAATCTAAAGAAGGTGCAGGTGCAAATGAAATCATTCCTGAATTCTCCTAGGATGTTTCAATCAGTCCAGAGGTTACTGTCACTTCCTGAAATTGAGTCTCAAAGTACATAAAAAGATGCCAAATCAGTATTCCCTGTGTCGGATGTGACCGAGGTGACTTCCTGTTTCAGATGTTTATCTTATTATGAGTTTATATCATCTTATGCAACCTGCCTGCTGTACAGGAAAGAACAGTGGACATTTATATATTTCAAATATCATGTACATGCTAGATTAGGGATGAAATATAGATGGACACCAGTGGACTGATTTGAATTCATACTCTATTTTGTGTGGGAAATCTTGACTTAAGAGTTTTATATTTAAATGTTGCTCTTTTGAGCTTTCTATTCATTAAGGAATAGTGGACAAATGGACTGGTCGCTGACGTAACCTCGGTTCCCTGATATAAGGGAATGAACGTTGTGTATGGGGTGAACTCCTGTTTACTCTGTTACCGAAGCCTGATTTATTCACGTTTGTGTAGGTGCAAAAACCACTGGTGCTTTAGCCCGCCAGAAAGTCGGCTCGCAACATCATTTTATCAGAATCATTCGACTGAAATGATTTTTTTGTAGTTTATAGCATGGCAAGTGACACAACGCTAATTCCCTTATACCAGGGAACCCAGGTTACGTCAGTAACCGGAGTGCAAGGATCTGTTTGATAGTACAGCTGACCCTTTCCTCTTCTTTTCTGATGTGTCAGGATGGCCTCTGGGGCTCAGGGTCCAGCACTAGTTGAGGTCGTGGGCCATGGCGCTTCGGGTAAGGAAACCGCTTTTCCGTCCGAGGGCGCTGCTGAATAGGAGTTTGTTCAGTCTCATACTTATGAGGCTGAGGTGGCGCTGGCTTTGTGGGCTGAGTGGATTGGGCTTTCTGGCGGCTAGAGGCCACAGCACCAGAGCGCTTGGGGAGGAAGTGACGGAGCACTTGCGACTTCTTCTGAGCCCCTGAGAAACACTGAGCAAACCCGTTTACAGCGGGGCCAAAGAGGCCCTTTAGCGAAACCGGAGAATCAAGGAGAACCATCTTCTCGGCGTCCCTTATTTCAGTGGGGTTCAGCCAAAGGTGGTGCTCCAACACCACCAGGCTTGCCATGGTCTTGTCGATAGCCTGAGCTGTGGCTTTCATAGCAGTCAAATCAGTCTCTGTGCACAGCTCTTTGAAAGTATTCTGATGTTGGCCAGACTCGTCCGTATTAGAGAGAAGTTTGACCTGAAACACTTGTAGGACTTCCATTGTATGCAGTGCCCTTCTGATCTGACTGGCCACTGCATAGGCCTTGTTGGGCAGAGCCGAAGTGGTCCTGCAGGGCTTCGAGGAATCCACTGCATGGGCCTTTAATCCCAGGGCGGACAGCAGACACAAGTGAGCAGCTACCACCTCCTCCAGAGGATCAGTTGAGTCATTGCTCCACTGTTTCTTTCTCTTAGGAGAGAAAGAAAATGGCAGAGCAGAGTCGGAAGTACCGCCTTAGACTGAACAAATGAGTTTATGAGTTTGTAGACTGAACAAACTCACATTCTCGCAATGAGAGCATGAGCCAAGAGTGAGCGCAGCCTCTGCATGATCAGTTGAGTCATTGCTCCACTGTTTCTTTCTCTTAGGAGAGAAAGAAAATGGCAGAGCAGAGTCGGAAGTACCGCCTTAGACTGAACAAATGAGTTTATGAGTTTGTAGACTGAACAAACTCATATTCTCGCAATGAGAGCATGAGCCAAGAGTGAGCGCAGCCTCTGCATGAGCGCTGCCCAAGCTGGCAACACTCGCTGTGCCTGTCTGACTCTTGCAAGGGCTCCTTGCACAAGCCGCACACGCAGTGCGACATTTGCCACCATGCGTTCTGGAAATTTGCTCTAATTTGCTCTTTTAGAAACTTCTTTAGAGCTTCTTTCCATCTTCTTTCTTTGGCTTCTTGCAGAGTCAGCTAAGAGGTTATCCTCATCGCTGAAGGTGAAGATTCTGATGAAATGGCACTGTTAGCCGTCTTATTTATACTTAAGCTCCGCCCTTTCTGGTGGGCTAAAGCAGTATTGGTTTGTGCAGCTGCACAAATGTGAACAAATCAGGCTTCATTACAAAAACGTAAAATAAGCATTCGAAAGGGAATAAAAAAATTCTACAAAAATAGTAAGCAGCACAACAGTTTTCAGCATGAAATATAATGAGAAATATTTCTTGAGCACCAAATCAGCGTATTAGAATGATTACTGGAGGCATGTTGAAATTGTTAAAATTTTTTCATTGCCTTCAGGAATACATTAATTTTGAAATATATAAAAATGGAAAAAATACATCTTTTAAATTGTCATACTATTCCAATTTTTTTTTTATTAATTAAATGCAGCTTTGGTAGGAGGCTTATTTCAAAAACATAAAAAATCTTACCAACCCCAAAGTGTACTATGTTACAATTCATTAAATTACATCCATTTTGTCCATCAGCATTACTCAGAGTTGGACTACATTTACCAAAATGACCTTCCTACATGTGTAAATAATTCTAAAGGGTATAATTAATGTAATAGGATTAGTTTGTGTTCATTGAAAGTAAATGTTGTGGTCAGGATGAGTGGAGACATGATGAGATGCATTACAGCTCAGTGAAGAGCTTGTACCTTAATGTGCCGTGCATGAGTGATGTTAGCACCAGATCCGGTCCTGACTGATCCTGCTCTTCCGTTTCTGTAAAATCCCTGTAGGGATTGGAAAAACACTTTGGTGGATATTACACCCTGTTATTCTTTCTCTCCGCAGTCCCTCCAGCAGCTTTCTGTCTTTAGGCCATTAGAATAATATGTCAGTGTCTGGGTCAGAAGGAAGAACATCACAAGTCAATTTCTGAACCCTCTTCAACAGGACTCATGTTATTAAGTAAAGCTGTGGAAAGCTTGTATTTATATATATATATATATATATATATATATATATATATATATATATATATATATATATATATTCAAATGTTTAGGAAGTGGCATGTGAACTGATAGTCTTTTTTTTATTTATTAGTTATCTAGCATAAAATAATCATGAATGAACATCAGAAGGCATTTAATTTTAACCAAAGAAAGACGTAAGTACACATCATTTTTAATCTGCCCATGTCCGATTTGTTTGTCAGAGAAAATGGTGGATTCAGCATTATGATTGGTCAGATTACCTGTCAATCAAGCCGCCTGGATTTTGCCCAGGGAAATGCGCCGTACAATGATACATTTAACTCTTAAAGGCAAAAAAATAAATAAAATGACTGCTTAAAATTACTCTGCCCTAAATATTTTTCTATTCCTCTAGAATTCCTTTCTGAAATTAACTGTTGTTTAGATTACAGCGGTACTTCTCTCCACTGTCACCATTATCAATGGTTATTGCAGCCACTTAAATTCCCTGCTTCCTTGTTCCCCTTCTGTAAGTAATCATTACGAACAAGGTTCGTATGGTGACTACTCCACATGTAAGCTTCAGGTATGGCTCATCTCCAGTCTGGGATACTTTTTGATAGGTCTGGGTCCACAGAGCCTATGTATGACAGATTACAGGTTGAGTAGAAAATGAAGAAAACTTGTAAATGATGCCTTTCTCAGCTGTGTTGATTGATGTTGTTGTTCGGACATGCATGAATTACTTTTAGAGGAGAGGTTGCCAAAGATCATGATTGTAATGCTATAATATTATATTTTTAATTCTTAAGGGGTATTTTAAAAGTTTGCTTGGTGGATAGCTGAATTATCTCGTGCATGTTGTATCGATTAGTGTCAACAGGATTTAAACCATTGAGGATGTGTAATTTATCCCAACCCATTTGATTTTATCATTAAACCGAACCAAACACTATCAGAAAAGACGGAAAGTTTGCATTTGACCTTAGATTCCCATGCCCAGAAAACCCCATTTAATCATTTCAAAATGGATCAAGTTAAAATTTTAAGCTTAAGCAGGAACCAACTACATCTTTCAAGTGGCTTTCACTTGATGTGTCCTTCTTATTAAAAGTAATGTAGCAGATAATCAAACGTCCCTCGTCGACCCCTGATACACCCCTCTGATCTTTGGCCCATTTGATCTCATTCATGACCGAAACCCTTCATTTGTTTACGGCTTGGCCTGTCAGATATAATGCTTTTCCAAAGCAGTGAGTCATGGCTCCCGTCGTCTCATGTTTTGCAGCGCTGTCCAAAACCTTGAAGGACTGGAGAGGGAAAATAGACATCCTGACATCAATGGTCCAGAGATTCTCTGATTTGCGTCCACGTCTGCATCGGCTGCTTCTTTCAAATGGTCTTGTGTTCACAGGACTGAAGGTAAACCTCTGACGGACGACACAGGAGATGTATTTTTAGGGTTGGCCTGGTCAGCAGACCTAATTGACTGCCACTGATTATAGTATTTACAGTCTTGTTCAAAATAATAGCAGTACAATGTGACTAACCAGAATAATCAAGGTTTTTAGTATATTTTTTATTGCTACGTGGCAAACAAGTTACCAGTAGGTTCAGTAGATTGTCAGAAAACAAACAAGACCCAGCATTCATGATATGCACGCTCTTAAGGCTGTGCAATTGGGCAATTAGTTGAAAGGGGTGTGTTCAAAAAAATAGCAGTGTCTACCTTTGACTGTACAAACTCAAAACTATTTTGTACAAACATTTTTTTTTCTGGGATTTAGCAATCCTGTGAATCACTAAACTAATATTTAGTTGTATGACCACAGTTTTTTAAAACTGCTTGACATCTGTGTGGCATGGAGTCAACCAACTTGTGGCACCTCTCAGCTGTTATTCCACTCCATGATTCTTTAACAACATTCCACAATTCATTCACATTTCTTGGTTTTGCTTCAGAAACAGCATTTTTGATATCACCCCACAAGTTCTCAATTGGATTAAGGTCTGGAGATTGGGCTGGCCACTCCATAACATTAATTTTGTTGGTTTGGAACCAAGACTTTGCCCGTTTACTAGTGTGTTTTGGGTCATTGTCTTGTTGAAACAACCATTTCAAGGGCATGTCCTCTTCAGCATAGGGCAACATGACCTCTTCAAGTATTTTAACATATGCAAACTGATCCATGATCCCTGGTATGCGATAAATAGGCCCAACACCATAGTAGGAGAAACATGCCCATATCATGATGCTTGCACCTCCATGCTTCACTGTCTTCACTGTGTACTGTGGCTTGAATTCAGAGTTTGGGGGTCGTCTCACAAACTGCCTGTGGCCCTTGGACCCAAAAAGAAAAATTTTACTCTCATCAGTCCACAAAATGTTCCTCCATTTCTCTTTAGGCCAGTTGATGTGTTCTTTGGCAAATTGTAACCTCTTCTGCACATGCCTTTTTTTTAACAGGGGGACTTTGCGGGGGATTCTTGAAAATAGATTAGCTTCACACAGACGTCTTCTAACTGTCACAGTACTTACAGGTAACTCCAGACTGTCTTTGATCATCCTGGAGGTGATCATTGGCTGAGCCTTTGCCATTCTGGTTATTCTTCTATCCATTTTGATGGTTGTCTTCCGTTTTCTTCCACGTCTCTCTGGTTTTGCTCTCCATTTTAAGGCATTGGAGATCATTTTAGCTGAACAGCCTATCATTTTTTGCACCTCTTTATAGGTTTTCCCCTCTCTAATCAACTTTTTAATCAAAGTACGCTGTTCTTCTGAATAATGTCTTGAACGACCCATTTTCCTCAGCTTTCAAATGCATGTTCAACAAGTGTTGGCTTCATCCTTAAATAGGGGCCACCTGATTAACACCTGTTTCTTCACAAAATTGATGACCTCAGTGATTTAATGCCACACTGCTATTTTTTTGAACACACCCCTTTCAACTAATTCAACGAATTGCCCAATTGCACAGCCTTAAGAGTGTGCATATCATGAATGCTGGGTCTTGTTTGTTTTCTGACAATCTACTGAACCTACTGGTAACTTGTTTGCCACGTAGCAATAAAAAAATATACGAAAAACCTTGATTATTCTGGTTAGTCACATTGTACTGCTATTATTTTGAACAAGACTGTATGTAAACCAACTCGCCCTCAGCCGTAATACAGCCTAACGGTGCTGCTCGTAAAAACATCTGTGCATGACTAATGTTGTTAGGTGACGTGACTGAGTGGACTTCCTATGGGCTGCCTATCTATAAGATTTACTACAACCTCACCCTGGATTCGGATCCAACATGCACAGCTAACAGGTTTGTTTGGTTCTGAAGGTGCAGCACAGTGCTTTTCCTCACAAAATCATCAAATATCTATTAAACCATTGTAAAACAAATGGTGTGTGGGCAGTCTAACCACTTTTACAAATCTTTTTTGGTCATTTTTGAAAGTTAAAAGCAATACCATTCTTCAGAATGTATCACAATGTATTTGTGTAATACCTCAAATTTATTTGAGAATATAAAGATTGCTTACTTGTAAATTATTTTTTCTCCTCTAGGCCCTGCCTTTCTGAAACGGGTCGTTTTTTTTTTTACAAAGCTCATCGGTCTGAAAAGCAAGATGTGCTCTGATTGGCCAGCTGTCCAGTGCATTGTGATTTGCCGAATACCTCAAGCGTGTGACTGAAATTTTACGCCCCTTAACATAGTAAAAACATTTAAACCCATTATAAACAAGGCATTTGTTGCATCCAGTGGAGACCTAATTAAGGATTATAATGACTTATACTGTCTCTTTCTGGATTGCATTGCATCGTGCCATTTAAACATAAAACCATGTCTGCATTTGTGATCGAAGAAATGACAAACAACAAGTGCTACTCTACACTGCTTAAAACTCACATTTGAATTGTCAGTGGCAAATTCTTTAAATATTAGAAACTTACAGTCTGTGAGTCAGAACAGCCGGCATTGTAATCTATTCTTTCAGGATAAGAAAACAGTCCTCCATAAAATGCGCTGGCCACATCTGAATATTTGGGTTAATCTGTTCTGGAACAGTGTTGGAAATACAACTTGACCACTGATTTCTAGTTGTGTCCTATTTGGGTTGGCCAATCAAAGTAGTTTCACTTTCACAATGAAACCTAGAGTGAGCGGAGGCCGGCTTGATTGAGCTGGATCCCACTGGACTCCACTTTGTCCACAGTGAAAGCCTATCCAGCGATCCACAGTGCCAAGCTGATGTATTTCCTCATTGACCAGCATGGATCAGCTCTAGGCATGACGAAGCAGATATTGTCCTCTTTTAGAAATCTTTTTTGGGGGGGGGGGGTTGTGTGGTTGGCTCCCAAATTTATAAAGAATATCTCTTTGGATTTGAGACTTTAGTCTTTGCAACTTTAAAGATCTTCTTTATGCACCAAGAGCTTGTAACACTCCAAAGAGAAAGGAAAAATTGAAATAGCATCATATGACCCCTTTAAGTAAATGACATAAAAGCTTTCAGTGTGATTTATTGGGATACATGGCTTTGGCTCTACAGAGGACGAAGACAATAACAAATATATGACCCATGGACTGCTACAGGAGTGATTTCCTCTGCTCTTCTCCAGGGGTGAACCTGAAGCTTCACATCACTGAGGTAATGCTCTCGACACGAAGTGGCTAACAGAGAACTGGCACAAAAGATCGCAAAGCTTTATGAACAGTTCATATGATTTAGCTGTTAAATGTGAAGTGGGAATCTACTAAACAACAGACTATAGTCTCTTCTCATTTCTTATGATGTGAATGAATGGAAAATATTCAGGGAAATTTTAGCACAAATACAACATCAAACTTATTTGGTTAAATTACTAGACATAAAACTTTCGCTCGACCAATGGCATTATTTTTTTTAAACGATTGCATTTTAGTTTGGTGCCACTGGAAATGGAGAAATGTGGGATGTAAGTGTTAAAGCCAAAATGGCCAACAGAAAGCCAGATCTCCAATTCTTCTATACAACAAATTATTACAAAAAGGAACACTCTAATTTCTAAATACTTTGGTTTTTTTTAATGCAAATTCTTACCAAATGCAAAGAAATGAAACTTTTCATTTAAGTTGTTTTGCTGACAATATTCCATTGTTAAATTCTTCCATAATGGGTATCTTGGGCCATGACTTTTTCATTGTTTATATGGAGTAAAAATCATTGTGAATCAGTGGCATACTTCCCTCTTAACACTATATTTAATTTCCAGAGTAACTCAAATGTAGCAAATAAGAATAATATCTCATTCACTTTATTATATATATATATATATATATATATATATTGCATTTACCCAAAATGTATTTTATGATTAGGAATACTTTTTCTTGCTTATTAAAATACATTTTGTAATATATTTTGAAAATTAAATGAAATGTGTAAGAAATATATATTTATTTAAACAATGTAATTTGCATAATATAAAGCAAATTATAGCCATATCTATATATATATATATATATATATATATATATATATAATTCCAGTCTGAATGTTAAAATGTGTGATTTAAGTTACTGTGTATGTTTACATGCCACTAGTCAGAGTAAGGATTTTTTATGTGCCATAGGCTCTTCAAATCTGTTTACTTGCTTGTTTCAAATGCATAATGTTCTACCGGACCTCCCTCATTTTGTTGTCTACGATTCCCATTCAAATGCAGGTACTTCTGTAGACAAAAACATGCAGTATGTCATGCGTGTCACTCCACTCATCCAGTACACAAAGTGTACATGTACAAACCAATGGTGTCTTCCGGTGTCTAAACAAGTGCATATACGAAAATTTTGGAATTGTACACATGGATACCAAACAGTTTATCATTCTAGATAAGAATTTGGATTAAGGAATAGATTTGATTTAATTTCAGGAAGGCCTCCAGCCACTCTCAGGATGCTGGAGCTCTTCAGCACCCCACTCACATCTGTCTCCTCACCTTCCTCTCAGGGAGTCAGCCAAAAACACATCACTCAGTCAGATCCCCGCAGACCAAATGACCCAGGACAGCCATGAGTGCTGTAGCGTCCATCTGGGATACAGCTACACAGAGGTCGTTGTCTCATTGTGTTTACTCAAACATGTCTTGTAAGTAGCAAAATGAGGATGTCAATTATGCCATGCTGCTGCTTGTTTTCCTTTCCGTTATTTTATGTCAAAAAAATACTACCAACATTCTTCAAAATATCTTACTTTGTGTTCAACAGAAGGAAGAAACTCCTCATTAAGGGTAAGTAAATAACATATTTTTTATTTTTGGATATAGCATCCATTTAATTCATAAAATTGTGTCATCAAATGTTGCAGGCAATTTTAAAAATGAATATCTTTCTCAGAGTTTTTCCACAGGCTTTCCAATATAATTTGAACAGCCCAATCTTAGGGCAATTCACACACATCAGATGAGATGGCTAATTCGTATGAATTTGTATGACCTCAATCATATGACCTCACTTGTACAAATTTATACCATTTGTGAAAAAACAGTACATATTTTACGAGGTGGTAAATTCATAGGAAATCATACGAATGTCCACCCCTAACCCTAACCCTGCCCTAAACCTACCGCTCACAAAAATCATGTCATATGAGTTTGTATGAATTTGCCACCTCGTAAAATACAGTGGGGAAAATATCTATTTGATCACCTGCTGAATTTGTAAATTTGCAGACTTACAAAAAAATGAAGGGTCTAATTTTTATGGTAGGTTTATTTTAACGTATAAAGACAGAATACCAACCAACCACAAAAAAAAAGGTTCGAAATTGATTAGCATTTCAGTGAAGTTTGATCCCGAAGCATAACATGACTTTATACTTGGTGCAGAAACCCTTGTTGGCAAGCATAGAGGTAAGATGTTTTTTGCAGTATTTGTCCACCAGGTTTGAACACATCTCAGGAGACATTTTGATCCATTCCTCTTTACGGATTCTTTCTAAATCCTTAAGGCTGTTTGGCTACTTAAAGTTTCAGCTCCCTCCACAGATTGTCTATAGGATTGAGGTCCGTAGACTGGCTCGACCAGTGCATGACCTTAACATGCTGCTTCTTGAGCAACTTGCCTTGGCAGTATGTTTCATGTCATCCATCCATGATCCAACTTGTGTGTTCTAGCTGAGGGAAGGAGGTTTTGTCCAAGATTTTACAGTACATGCCCCTGTCCATTGTCCGCAAACTTCTCATAGATCGAGATGCTTCCTTTAGAACAGGTGAAACAAAGCTCTACACAGTACTGTGAGAGAACGTCTCTCAGGAAATTACTCAAGGTGGATGTAGCATGCAAATTTCGGGGGCTGTGCTACTACTGCAGGGACTAATCACTCTGCCCAACTGCTTCTTTGACTGTTCCGAGGTACAGCCTCATCACTTCAGCCTATACCAGCAGGTAACACCCACATACTCACTTTACAGGAGCATGAGGTGAGAAGGGTGCTTAGATTAGTGAACCTAGAAAAAAGCAACCAGCCCTGACCCTATATAACTTCGGTGGAAAATGATGTTGTTGAGTATGTTAATGTCCTGTGATGTTTGCTCAGGAATATTGAATCACCCGTTTCAGCAAGAGCAAACGTGTGTCATATTAAAAGTAAATTGCAAAAGCTCTGGAAGCACAGAAGTTGTGGAACATGTTTAATGCCACATTGCGGTTTGTCGCATTAGTGCATACAATTTGCTTTGTCAATCAGGGGACTGTTGGCAGTCATGATGGGAAAAATATGTTGCTTAATGTAGATTGGAAGTTGATTGTTCCTTTTTTTAATCGGTCCATGTGTTTTAAGGAAACAACATTATCTATGAATTCTTACCTCTGAGTGCAGATATGTGTTTCCTGTGAGACTTTCCATACATCCTCTGAGAAGGTTCAAGTCACATGCCACTCAGTGTATATATTACAGCACTCATCTCTTCCTGCTCGCTCTGAGATTGATCTTATGTTTAGAGAAGTTTTTCTCTTCTCAACGTTCTGTTTAGTTAACGCTGAATTCCCTTTTCATTCATTAATCTTTTGTTTGGAGGGAAAAGAAACACCTTTAAGGTCACAAAAAATGAGGGAACTCCATATCTGTAATTCTCTGTTGGTCTCTAGTGGAGGAAAAAACAGTTTTGAGCATTTACTTGCTTCATTTAATTAACTGTTTATTTGTTAATTTATTCACTCAGTGTGTAATTATTTACTTATTAATGATTTAATGGTTTATTCATTTGAAAAAAAATCTATAAATAGTATTACAAATACTATTTTTATTTTGTCCTAAAACACTGAAAAGCTACTTACTGTATACCTAACATATACACACCAAATACGTGGTTAAAAATTATTTTTATGTATTTATTCATTGTAAAACATATAAATACAGGATTATGCATATTATTTTTAATTTCTCTTATATATGCCGAATAACACCAGACATCAACATCAAATTTGTGTTTATTGATTTATTTTAAATCCTCAATAAACTAAGTATAAATAATATAATTTTATTATTCTTCTAAAACACTGAAAAGCATATGTTTGTTTAATTATAATTATAAGCAAAAATATGTTTGTTTAATTATTTGTTTGTTTAACAATATTTCTTAATTAATTTATGCAACAATGTAATGTATTTAACTATTTATTTTGTAATAAATTATATCAAGTACTATATTCTAAACTTTATTTTCTCCTTAAACACTGAAAACAGACACCAGCATACAAATTTTGGTAATTTATTTAAAAAATATATATATTATTGTAATAAATGTTTGTTTTAATAAAATGTTTGTTTGCTATAATAAAATATCATGTCTAACTAAAGTAAAATACAGAAAGAATTCCGACCCCTGTCACTTTTTTAAATTTTACCACAGTTGGTTAAATGCGTTTTTTTTTTTTTTTTACTTCTTAATCTACACTCTGTACCTCAAAGTGGAAACCTAATTGAGAAACCGAAAAAAAACAAAACTGAATAATCACATTTATATAAGTAATCAGTACTTTGTTGAATCACCATTGGCAGCATTTACATCCGCAAGTCTTTTTGGGTACGACTCATCAAGCTTTGCACTCCTGTATTGGGGCTTTTCTGCCATTCTTCTTTGCAATGATCGAGAGAAATGGAGGCACCTGAGCTCAATTTTAAGTGTTTAAGTACAAAGTGTCTGAATACTAATGTAAATGTGATATTTCAGTTTTTCTTTTTAATAAATTTACCGACAAATAAATTTGGTTTTCACTTTGTCACCATGAGGTACAGAGTGTAGATTGAATTTTTTTTTTCTAAACAATTGGAGTATCAGGCTGCAAAATAACAAAACTGAAAAAAGTGAAGGGATACTTTCTGAATGCACTATACAACATATTTTTGAAATGCTGCATACAGTATGTAAACATTGTTAAAAAAAAAATCACCTTCCCCTTTTTAAAGGGGCTGTTTTAGCCCTGTTGTACCCTACGGTTCAAAGAAGTACTCTCTGAGCTTCCAAAGTTTTATTACCATCACATAAAAGCGTGTCCTCCACCCATTCAAGCCTTAACTCTTATCCCTGTTTATGTCCACACATGCATTTTATGCAACACCTTAGTCAGTTTCCCCATAAAGTATCCTGAATTTCTCCAGATCTAAAGCTGTAAAGGTCCAAAACGAACGTGCTGCTCACAACCAAACGCCACAGCCCCATGTGGAGAGCAGTGGCAGTTAGTTAGAATCAATCAGCAGATGCTGAGCAGGGCATGAGTTTGTTAATCGTTTCCTTCCGTCCCACAGTTCCTCTACTGTTTGTCTCACCCAGAGGAGCGCTGGCATCTGTAGCCAGTATGAAGTACTACAAAGAGGCAGAATAAACTATCCTGCGTTTAATAGCCTCCCCCTTGCAGGAGTGAAGTGTTTCTGTCCCTCTGTTTACGGTTTATGAATCCGGTGATGATTCTCATTGTGTGGGTTGGCAGATGATTTATGCCTTGTGTGGGATTATGTTGTCTGTCAGGATGTGGTGGAGGAGGACAGGGGGCATCTGCGGTTGGTGGGGTATGGTTGTACTTTTGTTGTAATGAACATCAAAGCAGGATATGATCTCTGAAGTGAGCTGACTGTTTACTGTCAGTAAACCTCTGGAAATGCTGTGATATTTGGTTAAGTCTGTTTGTTCAGTCTCTCAGTGTCCATGAAACCAAAAAAGCACAAGTGAAGTCTCTTATATAGCTCAATTTGTCTTCTAAACTGTGGTGGAGAGCTCTTCTCCTTCTCAACATATTTCCCCTTGGATTATGAGCACTTTTTTATTCATTTTTGGAGTGCCTCATCTACAGTGTATGTTATATATAAAAAAACAATCAAAATCATACAGTCCAACCAGTGTAGTCTGATTCCTGAATAAATGACTCTTTTGATCAGGTTCTTTTTAGTGAATCAAAAACCTGCATTTCGACTAGTCCGATTCTTAAGCAAATGATACTTATGTGTTTTGTTGTTGTTGTTGTTGTTGTTGTTGTTTTGTGTAAATCAAATACATACAGCATGACCAGTGTAGTCTGATTCCCCAACAAACTACTCTTCTGAGCAGGTTCTTTTTAGTGCATCAAAGACCTACATCATGACAAGTCCAATTCCAACAAATGATTCTGATGAGTCGATACTTTTTAGTAAATTAAAAACAAACAGTGCAATCAGTGTAGTTCGATTCCTGAGCAAATGACTCTTGTGAGCTGGTTCTTTTCAGTGACTCACAAATATACAGAATGACCGGTATATTCTGATCCCCAAACAAATTACCCTCATGAGCTGGTTCATTGTAGTAAATCAGAAACATGCAGCGTGAGAAGTAAAATGATTCCCAAATCATTAACTCTAATGAACTGGTCCTTTTAATAAAGAGGAGTCATGGGTTTATATCAGTCTTACATTCATGCATTTTTTTTAGCAGACACTTTTATCCAAAGTGACTTGCAGTGCGTTCAGGCTATACATTCTTTTACCAGTGTCTTTTTTTTTGTCAAGCTGCAATATTTTCAATCATTTTCATATCGAAATAATGTATAACATTATTACTCACTGATTGTTAAACAGAGGTTTACTTATGCATTTTTTTTTTTTTTTTAATTCATGAAAAAGTGAACATGCAAAAGTGATGTAACTGTTTAGTGAACGTATCCCTTTGCAAGCAAACAGTTTCTTCAGTTTGAGGGGTTTCTATGCTAGCATTGTGTTTCTGCAATCCTGGAAAACAAAGGCTCACGATCAGATCTGTGATATCAGTCAGTAAGGACTCCTAGATACTCAATACAAAGCAAAGCCATATGGCCAATATTTTCACAGCGTTCACAGCATCATTGTTTACATTTCAGGAGTAAAATAAAACTCCAGAACTCTTTGTGGTAGGCTAATAACTTGGCCAAGTTAGTTCATCTTAATGATGGCATTGTTCATGCGGTAATCAAGAGCATATAGTTGCACCGAATCAACCCAGCCATCTGGCCGATGTGTCTTGCTGATTCTGAAATGCTCCTCTTTCCTTGTCAGATATTGTGAGGTCTGTTCGTCCAGCCAACAGAACACTTGAGAAGACAATGACTGAAATGGTAGGGAATTAAATGAGTTAACAGCGGGAAAGATCAGTCGAAGTCCTTCCATGATCATCCAACATGGATAATAGGCATCCATTTGTAATGCCAATTCTGCAATCCATTTAGTCACAAACAGATGGGCGTCCTGTATAAGAATCCTAACCCAGATAGAAGAAATCTGTTCAAGATACAAATTAAGTGAAGGCACAATACGGGAACAAATGCATTCCAGTCAACATGTACTTGATTATCTTGTCTCTATTTAGATTCATAGGTTTTCTTGGGTTTTAGAAGCAGCGTAATTTACTGTAGTTTACTTCAGGGGAAAAGAGCAAACAGCGTTTTCTCCTAAACTGCTGTAAAATATTAAAGGTAATATTAAAAGGTAATATAAAAGTAAAAATATAAAATAATTATATTTGTAAAGTATGAAGTGTCTAAATGATACATGTATTCATATACTGTATGTATACACACACACACGCACATATAGAATATATACCTTTATGAAGAACATAACCTATAAATGCTGTAAATGTATTTTTCTTCTGCATGCTGCCTTATTGTAAAGTGCTATTGAAGGGATTTGAAATCATGTAGCACTGCTTTGCTGAAAATCTAGACTGCTTTTGTGGAAAAGAAAAACATACAGAAAAAAAGTATTTTTATAATACATTGATAACAGCAGGCTACAGTGTTTGTTTATGTGTTCTGTATTAACCTACTGTATATCTTAACAAAATAAGGAAGGGCCATTCGATTCATACACTTGATAAGCCTCGTGCTTTGAAGTGATGCAAAGCCCCCGTGGGTTTGTGAAACGGTGATCTCTCCATCTCCATCCAAACGTAACTGAACCCTAGCCTGGCCCTCGCTGAGGAAACAATAATTCTCTCCTGTTTCAACAGCCCAAGATAACTGAGAATAAAATAATGAAGTTAGTTGTTTTGCTGGAATAACGAGAAGGGGGCCGAGATCAAGGACGGTAGGAACATTTGTGAAACCAATGAAGACGGGCCTTACAGGACTTTGTTTTTCCTTCACGTATGCAGGAACTTTTAAGGTTTGGCGCTTTTGGTTTACCCTGCTTGTAAGATTAGCAAAACATTTAGCCCTTGATTAAAGTGGACAAACTAATCTCACTTTAGGCCAGGACATTTTAAGCACTGCTTCACCATGTGCATTGAAAACAAGCAGTGTTAATTGTATACCCTGTTCTTTGCTTACTTTAATCCTGCTAGAAACAAATCAATACCTAAATATTCCATGCTGAACTTGCAAAATGATGGCAAATTATCATGCCTCCAAGTCAGAATGGAGGATTTGCTTTAATCATGAACTGCATCTGGAAATAACAGTATTCGAGTGCAATATTCAGGGCTATAACAGGCTTTTAAGCCACCCCACCCTTTTTCATCCTAGGCAGTCTTTGTCTATTCATGATTACTTGTCATTTGTCATTCATTATATGTATTTACCCCGGTAATGGCTTTAGAAAATTCAGCGGCTCAATTTTAGTGCCTCAATTTCTACAGCCAAAGTATAACAGCACTAAACAGGGAGTCTGTAAAAGTGCTTTTGTCTAAAGACGGAGAACAAAAAGATGACACGAGGGCTGGTATACGGTTCCCCTTGATTTGAGCCAGCTGTGAACCCATGTGCCGTTTGGGGTCTGTCTAAGGTTTTGTCCTCTGCTTAAATTTACTTTGTCACCACATACACATACAGACACACCATTACATGGTAATTTGGCAGTAAATATACATTTTAATGGTTTTGTTTACATTTAAAATGGAATCTACCATTTGTGTTCAATCAGTAGATGAATGCAGTGCAGTGTTTAGAGCCCTTTTAAGACAAATGTAAAGATAAAAGGGCAGGTGTTGCCTTGTTTTTATCTACCCAGGCCATATTACTGATCTTTAAATATGTGCTTCCTGGTTTTAATGTGTAGTAATAATGGACCCAAGCTCAAGTTTCCATGTCATAAATAATGGTAAAGGTACAAACACTGGCTGGCTAGTAAGAAAAAAAAAAAAAAATTAAACTATACGCTTTTCCCTGCACTAATATGTGTATATATGTATTTGCCAGTTTCTACAGAAGTTCCAGGCATATTTTTTGCAATTTGCTATATTTTGTTCGCTATGAGGTTTTGAATCAAGAGTCCAAGTGTTGTTGTTTTGTGTGTGTGTGTGTGTGTGTGTTTTTTGTTTAGTTTTTGTTTTGTTTTGTTGGCTCATAATAAAATAAAGGTATATGCTTGCACATATTTCCGTTGCGAGTTTCTACAGAAGCACCAGGGATATTTGTTGCAATTTGCCATATTTTGGTTACTGTACAAGGTTTTAAATCAAGAGTTCAATTACTGTTTTGTTTTATTTTGATTCATTTTGGATTCTTTTTTTCAAACAACTGTAATGTTCAGATGAAAATCAAACCTCAGCCTTTTTTAATTTTTTATTTTTTTTTAATGTAATGCCATTTAATGTAATGCTCATTTTGGATTTCATAAGAGATACACATTCCAAAAAAGTTGGGACAGGTTTCAATAAGTGGCCAGAAAAGTTAAATATACATATAAGGAACAGCTGGAGGACCAATTTGCAACGTATTAGGTCAATTGGCAACATGATTGGGTATAAAAAGAGCCTCTCAAAGTGGCAGTGTCTCTCAAAAGTCAAGATGGGCAGAGGATCACCAATTCCCCCTATGCTGCGGCAAAAAATAGTGGAGCAATATCAGAATGGAGTTTCTCAGAGAAAAATTGCAAAGAGTTTGAAGTTATCATCATCTACAGTGCATAATATAATCCAAAGATTCAGAGAATCTGTAACAATCTCTGTGCGTAAGGGTCAAGGCCGGAAAGTCATACTGGATACCTGTGATCTTTGGGCCTTTAGATGACACTGCATCACATACAGGAATGCTACTGTAAAGGAAGTCACAACATGGGCTCAGGAATACTTCCAGAAAACATTGTTGGTGAACACAATCCATCATGCCATCCGCCGTTGCTGGCTAAAATGCTATAGGTCAAAAAAGAAGCCATATCTAAACATGATCCAGAAGCACAAGCGTTTTCTCTGGGCCAAGGCTCTTTTAAAATGGACTGTGGCAAAGTAGAAAACTGTTCTGTGGTAAGACGAATCAAAATGTAAAGTTCTTTTTGAAAAACTGGGACGCCATGTCATCCAGACTAAAAAGGACGAGGACAACCCTATTTGTTATCAGCGCTCAGTTCAGAAACCTGCATCTCTGATGGTATGGGGTTGAATGAGTGCATGTGGCATGGGCAGCTTAAACATCTGGAAAGGCACCATCAATGCTGAAAGGTATATGCAAGTTCTAGAACAACATATGCTCACATCCAGATGTCGTCTCTTTCAAGGAAGACCTTGCATTTTCCAACATGACAATTCCATACCACATACTGCATCAATTACAACATATTGGCTGTGTAGAAGAAGGATCCGGGTACTGATATGGCAAGCCAGAAAACATTTTGCGCATCATAAAGAGGAAGATGCGACAAAGAAGACCTAAGACAGTTGAGCAACTAGAAGCCTGTATTAGACAATAATGGGACAACATTCCTATTACTAAACTTGAGCAACTTGTCTCCTCAGTCCCCAGACATTTGCAGACTGTTATAAAAAGAAGAGGGGATGCCACACAGTGGTAAACATGGCCTTGTCCCAACTTTTTTGTTTTCCACATAGTGACATAGATATGTGGGGGTGTGGCAGAGTTTCAACTTTGATCAAGAATATCTCTTTGGATTTGAGACTGCAGTCTTTGGAACTTTAAAGATCTTCATTATGCACCAAGAGCTTGTAACACTCCAAAGAAAAAGGAAAAATTGAAATCGCATCATATGACCCCTTTAAGGTTTCACTCTACATCTATTTGCAGTTTAAATGAATACTACTAGATGGGTTCTTGGCCAGTCTTTAGAGCTTTACTTTATTGTATAGTTTGAAAAGAATGAAATATACACTAAGATCAAGCCTGTCTGGATTGCACTTTATCCATTAAATCAGTTAAGCAGGAGTATTTTGACAGAGTTGTAAATCACTGCAGACAGAGCAGTTGGGATTGCCAGGGATGTGTCTCTCTGATATGACAGAGATTGTGTAAACAGACTGAGGAGCCGTCAAACAAGGGCCTCAGGCAACATGTAAGCATTTTCTCAAAGGTAAATTTAAAAAGAAACTGAACTATTTGTTAAAAGTCTGATATGTTTAAACATTAACTTATTACCTTTTCTGTTAAAGTTCAGAAGTAACATCTAAATCTACCTCTTGTAATTCCGCTGATGAGATGGGAAGGTTTCAGGCACTTTCTCATGAAAAGTCGCCTCAAACACACCCAGCAGTGTGGGGAAGCTGGCCAGGAGAAGAGAAAAACATTCGGTAAATGGATCCAATGTGAATGAGGTAAGTGACAGTTTGATGTTATGTGAAGGGATTCGACTAGCAGGTGCTTTGGATGCTTTTTTAAAACAGACACTTGCACTTTTGTGATTTGTAAAAAAAAAATGTCATGAGCCAAGAACAGCGAGGTAACAAGAGGCAAATGATTGACTAAATGAATTAGCAAAATGACTTTTCATGTCGCCTCACAATAAACCTCTCAACACATTATCACAAATCAACAAGTCAGACCACCGATCACTACTGACCCTTGCATAAGCGCCCCAGATTAATTCAGACCACTGTCACTGAAATAGCCATGGTGGAGCAATTTCAAAGTCTGTGATTGTGTGATGTGGCCAAAACTCTAACCACAAAGCACTGCAGCAGATCCCTCCAAACATTACCTGGCTTTTCCACTCGAGTGGTTTATAAGCTAAAACGGGCAATATCCCTCAGTTAACAAACAATTGTGTTTTGCACGTCTTGATGTCTGGGTGATAAATGTGAGAGATGTGAACATTCGAAATAAGCACCATGCAGAGTTTGTTTGGATTCCTCGCAGGAAAAAAACGCAGACGGCAATGGAAAAATGCTGTTGACAACCGGTAAGAGATGTGAATCAGCCAATATAAACACATGTGAGCAGATTTCTTTTATTAGTGAATATGTGTTGGTTTGATATGTTTGATAAGGGATTTGTTTAGAACTTTGTGGAAAGTCATTTGAATGTTATTTCCAGGAATGACAGTGACATTGCAATGCGTTCAAAGCATCTTAACTCTGTTTTCCTGTGGTTTATACAAAAGCTTCGAGACAGTCGAGCAATTTCACAAGAGCTCGGCTCGGCCCTGCCATCTCTATTTCGTCTCTGACATGTTGGCTACATATGCTCCCCTGATAGATCATTCTAATCAGTGTTAGCATTGTGCAGACCGTAAACATTTCCAGCGTGAGATTAATCTTTCAGTGTGTTTTGTATCTTGCTGTAGTTTGCTGGCGGCAACGTTAGACTGACGAATCTTTTCGGTTTTTCATAGTATCCTGTTTATGATGGTTGCGCTTTGAAATCAAAATTGGTGTGACAATCTATCTAAAAATCTATATTAAGTCTATATTATTTATTTATTTTCCCTGTCAGCAGAAGGCCTGGATTGAATTCTTCTGATTAAAGCTGTTTGTGCAGAGCTGGTGGGAATTTTTATTTTTTTGTGATATTAGTCCAGAAACTATGACTTTTACTACTCCAAATTGCTTCAGAGGGACTGTGTTTGCAATTGACTTACAGGCAATTGCTTCGGATAAATGTCTGCTAAATTATACATTTTAATTTCCGCTTCATTTTATTTAGCAAAATCAAAGATGTTGTACTGAAAGTACTTTGCTCGGCGCCCGTTACCTTCTTTCTAGCATACATCAATCTGACATGAAGTAAACATTGTAAACATGACCTCATTGTGCAAAATGTAGTGTATCAACTGCCATTGAAGTCATAATCCGAATCAGATATCGCATAGTAAAAGAATGACCCCGCCCCCACAGCATTTTATGTCGCTTTAACATATTCACCGCAAACAAATAAATCCAACAGAACGACAGTTTTGAATTTAAAAGGAAATAACTGTGGTCACTCAGACATCGTGAATCAACTGCATGCTGAAAATCTGAAAGTCTTGTTTGCACGATGGGTTCCGCTCCACCCAGATACAAACGTTCTGGTTTCTCTGCTGATCCCAAAAACATTTAGTCGTCTTGGTTGTAAACACTTCATTAAGTGTTTACCAAATCGTGGACGTACGTTTATTAGCTTAGATACAGTCATAGTTGTTTTGAAGGCTGTTTTTAGCCCGTTTAGGTGCATGTAGAGCTTTTCAGTGAAAACGTCAGTTATAAGGCCAACTTGGAAAGCTGTTTGTTCCTTTGGGGGTTTCTAAATGGTTTTTTAGCATAACTTTTAATTTATGAGGAAAATAAGGTCTGTGGTTAACATTACTTGAAGAGATTGTAATAAATTACACATATTTTCATACCACATATGCACCACAAATCTGAATACTGCAATCATTTTTGCTTTAAAAATGTACATAAGGTCTACAACTACCACAACTGCAGGCTAGGTTTTACCTATTTCGAACATGCTATTTTTAACATTTTCGAACTTTACATTTGAAGGACACTACTACACAATCCAAAAGTTTGGGGTCAGTAAGATTTTGTGATTATTATTTTTATTTGTTTACACTTTTATTCAACAAGACATGAGCTGACGGTCACAGTAAAAACATCTTAAATGTATTAAATGATTTCTATATCAATGCTGCATTTAAAGTGTCTTTTCAAAAATATGTATCATGGTTTCCACAACCTGATCCGTTAATAATATCAATCACACGAAAAAATATTTCTTGCGCATCGAATCAGTATATAAGAATGATTTCTGAAATATCACTGAAGATTGGAGTAATGATGCTGAAAATTCAGCTATGTCATCACAGAATAAATTATATTTACAGTATATTTAAATAGAAAGTTATTTGACATTTTAATAATATTTCACAATTTAAATGTTTTTCTTGTATTTGGATCAAATAAATGTAGCTTGAATCAGTGATCATTGCATGTCGCCACTAAAGAAACATATTGTTAAAGGAGTAAAACTGTCTGAAACTTGTTTACTGTCCCTTTAATAGCCAGATGTCTCTCGCCATGTGCTACCGAAGGAAGAGGATCTACAGTATATCTTTATTTTCTTTCCCATCCAGCACACATGAAAATTTGCAGGTTTTTTGGACTCGAGGGTGTATGAGACAAATTTTTCTTCATTTTTCAGCCTAACTCGCTGCCAAGCCTGTCTTCTCCCTAAACTCCTTTCATATAAATAAACTATATAGTATATTTTTTCAGGAAAACTTCATCTCCTGTCTAATGTATTTTTGTATCTCGATTTTGGCATGGCCTTGCAATCCCATGAGCTCTTAAACATTATCACTTGATATACCATGTAGACTGTAATACGCGTCGCTTCTGCTCGATGGATGAACTTTCAGGTCATTGTCAAGGTTTATTTGCACTCTCTTTCAGCTAATTAAAAAATATGAAATATTTCTGTTTATGTATAGATGTATGTTTTAAATAAAACAACATTAAAAATGCTGCACAACGCTTTTTTTTAAAGAGGGTTGACACAAATATAAAACTTTATGTATCTTGCAAAGTGCTTTAGGATGTTATCTATTCTAAAAAAAAAAGTATTATTAAGAATAAGATTATTGTTATTTTGAAGGAGCATAGAATGTATAGCTGCAATATACTTAAATGGAACAAACTAATTATATTATTTGTCAATTTATTGTTTAAACAAGATGAATGGAACTTACCATGAAACAAATAAGTTTTTTTTTCTTGCCACATATTATATGGGAGCTCATCCAAGTAGACTGCAGTTGCCTTTGAGGCTAAAAGTGATTTTCCTGATGGATGCATTGATAAAAATATTTGGAAAGGTGTTTTGCGCCATAATGAAACTATTGAGTGGGTTCTGCACAGTACAAGGTCCTTAGGAGTACTTTGCCTTTATCTGTGTCAAAAGGATTTATATGCAAACAGACAGTGATTTGTTCTTTTGTTGTCTCGTAGGATTGATGGGGCCAGAAAGTGATCCAAGGTCATGGCTCCAGCTCTGCAGCAGATGAAAGTAAAATGTCCTCCAGGGCGTTCAACATGCTTCTCTTAGACAACCACCAGATGGGAGGAATCGTTCAGTTACATGACCTGACGTTAAATCTGTTGTCTTGGCCTTCTCTCGCTCACTCTCACCCAGACCACATCGCAAACCTGTAAGAATGATGGATTTCTCAAGATCAATTTTTTTCCTACACCTTTTTTCTCCTTATATATTTTGCATGTGTGTTTATTTTTGTTGTCAGAACTGTATATTATATAATATGGATTGTGTGGCGTGATTTATAAATCAGATGGTGTGCTAAATTATTTTCACAGGCAATAACAAATAAACATGGTACTGAAAAAGATAGATAGATAGATAGATAGATAGATAGATAGATAGATAGATAGATAGATAGATAGATAGATAGATAGATAGATAGATAGATAGATAGATAGATAGATAGATAGATAGATAGATAGATTCATTCTACATTTAAATTCGGCTAGAGTGGGGGAAAACAAAGGACTGTGCAATTTTTTCTGTGAAACGAAAGTTAAAACTGTTCAGAAAAGTTAACATTGTTTTAGAAAAAACTGATAACTTTGAACAAATATTAAAGTTGTACCAAGGGGCGTGTTTTGTGGGGTAATTTGAAAAACTATTAGCTCATGCTAACTGGCTAGCTAACTAGCTACCTGATGCTGACTTGAGTAAAAGTATTGGAGTATCTGATTTTAGCGGTATTTAAGCATTTTACTTATACTAAATATAGGCTCAAAGATGCACAAGTCAAAGAGACATGCCAATCAATAACTGTTACATTGTGGAGAAGCTGAGAAAACAGGCAGAGGCAAGGATCTTTGTGCAGACATGACATAGAAAAGCTACAAACAATAAGCCAAAACCACAGGGAACAAGGAACATATCAATGGGCAAATAGACAACCATTACATTCAACAACTCACAAAGAATTAAACAAACACTAGGGCTGTACTGTATACAGGAGGCTAACAAGCTAAGCTAAGATAGGATAAGATACAAACTGACTAAAAGCACCAAGATAGAAAGGAAGTAACATAAATGTCCAAGATAAGGCACAATAAAACAAAACCAGAAAGAGCTGATTTGTGTGGAATTTTTATGTGGCAATCTATATTTTCTAAAAACCAAAATAAAAAGGAAAACCTCAAAACTACAAAAACAAAAAACAATATCCTTCAAAAAGGTCACTTCGGTGTGATGGATAAATAAAATAATGTTAAATAAAATTAAAACGTCAAAGCCTTCTCACTGGATGTGCTGGTTTCGGCTTCATCGGCAGCTGCAGACTTGTCCTCATCTCATTTATAAAACACCTGTGATACACAACTACTGGCTAAGAAACTCAAGTTCACGCCTTGTTGTGAGTAAGGGGAAAATGCACAAGATATAGTACTACTTTCAGAGCCCTGCAGTTGGCAATATCACATCTTAATAAACTGCTGCAGAATAGGTGGAATGCAAAATGTAATGTGTAACTGCATCACTCTTTACTCCACTACATTTGAAACAAGTTCAAATACTCATTCAAAAATGTAGTGAAGTAGAGAGCTAAAGTTGCTCATATCTGTGTTACTCAGTACAAAGTTCCCGAAAAGATACTTAAGTACAGTAATTAGTTACATATACTCAAGTACTTTACACCTCTGTTCAGAACAGAATATCTAGAGTAATTGCCCATTGCTTTTTACTTTTTACCCCACTGACCATGTTTGAAAAATAATAATAATCATAATTGTCATTCTGAAAATATAGTAATATATTAGCCTATGTTTTTCTTAAATAACTAGTGCTCCTTATCTACAGGACACACTGTTTATATCATATATAACTGTGATGTTCTACAAAACAACAAGCTTTAAAACATTTATTTACTTACTGTTAAAAATTAGATCATACTGTAACAGTGAAATCTGTTTTCTAAGGTACATCACCAGTATAAGCCTCGTGGTGAATAATTCTACTTCAATCTTGTAAACGTTGTCCATAGTTAGAATAAAAAAATTATCTTGACTTTATATTGTGATTATTTTGGGGGGCTTAGGGGGTATTTGTGTGGGGGCGGGGGTTGTTTCCCCCCACTCTATCCAAAATGTTTAACTACACATATATTCAGTTCCGTCTGAAGAAGACTGGTGGCACCAAAGTCTTGAGCGAATCACGTCACAGTGTTTTGGCCCGCTGTCGCCGCCGCTCGGTGAGGTGGCGCTATTACACCGCTGCTACACGTGCTTCATTAATATTCATGAGAGAGTGGGAAGGGCTGGTGTCGAGTTTCACTCCAGGAGGTTGAGAGCGTGTGTTGGAAGTGTGGATTCTAGAGTTGGATGCTGTTGTCGATGCTGACGGACCGATTTCATCCTGTCTGCTGCGCTCAGTTTGGAGGACAGAGCCCTTTTGAATTGGCGCTTCGTATTTTGAGCTTGACAACAACGGGGAAAATACAGAAAACTGGAAATCTACTAGTGGAAGTTGCTGTGGTACGCGAAAGATAACTTGTAGGAAGATGGATATAATCTAAAAGGGATTTTTTTCTGAAACGGCATTTTATTTTTGGCTGGTTTTACTGACTTTACGTTGGCACAGACCGGATCGCTATCACTGAAAAGCAAGAACAGATGAGTGTAAGTGTTTAATTAAAAAGTGCGTCAGTGGTGTTAAACTAAGTTACTACTTTATACTCCATCATACCAAGACGCGGCAAACTACAACGCTTCCATCGCAGTCAACGCGCGCGCTTATGGCAAGCTGTTTTAACATGTATTCCTTAAAACGGACGTGTCTATTTTGATGTTAGTAGTCTTATATTTGGTTTAGTAATGCATCAGTTCTCAATTCCAGTCCTCGCGCCCCTCAGCTCTGTATATTTTGCATGTCTCTCTTTGTTAACATTCCTGATTTAGATAATCAGCTCGTTAGAAGAGAGCTCCGTGCATTAACTGAGTTCCCATTGACATGGTGTCTACACAGTGCTCATTGCTCCATACTCCTTTTCAAATCTGATGCAGTTTACCTCACTTCGGAACATTCATTCAGAGATTTGCACTGCACAACGACTTCACACATGGACAAGTACATCATATTCCTTGGTAAACAAATACAATTCACATCTCACACAAACACACTTCAATGCACTTTGAATGGAACATTTTCTTTCGCTTTGAACTGGAATCATGGTGGAATACCCTGTGATGTCCACTTTGCAGGGCACTTAAGTTTGAATAGAACAAACTTCTGAAGCAATAAGAGAAACATACAAAATGTCCAAAGCAAGGGGTCGCGAGGTCTGGAATTGAGAACCGTAGTAATGAATACTTTATTAAGGCTAACTTGGATCTCTTGGATATTTGTACTCCTTTATAATTGTTACATATGAATCATACAATTGCAGTTTTAAATAAAGCAATTGTAATAATGAGATTTAAAAAAATATGTAGTAAAAATTGGGATAGACTTTACTGTGTGAAAAATTTGGTACTTACAGTATATAGAAGTGTATAACCTAGATAGTTAGAATGGATAAGTAAAGAAACAAGACCTGGTAATCCTTAATGGTAAAACTGAAATGGGGAAACATGAAATATTGCAATACATTATAAATTCTAATATTTACTAAGTTATTTTTTCACTACTTGGCTACTTATTAGTCATTAAACACTAGTAACATAGTAACAGATGCTAGTTAGTTTTTAGGAATAAATGTTAAGCCAGCCTGCCATAGTATTTTGCCGAAAGACTTGGTGGACTAGAATGGAAGTATAATGTCAGATTGTATCACTGTGCATGCAGGGTTGCTTTAATATACAGAAAATACATTTAGAATGTTTTATTTCTGTAAACACTGAAATCACTGCACTTATTGATCACTTATCTAGCTAAGAAGCCCCCAGCCATGCACTATGTAATGTTTCATGTGCAATCCAAAGCTGAGATGAAGCCATTGAGATATCGGAAAGTTGTGATTCAAACTTGGGTGCATTGTTTCTTAGTCACAGTTTAATTTAATGGATTTAATGCATCAAGTCAGTTGACTGCCTCTGTAGTTTACTGCAGTTTATGTGCACTCTAGAGTGTGATATGAACTGATTTATGATGGTTATTGTAAACATTCTGAAGTGGAAGTGCATGCATCGTTGTTTGTTTCTGGTGAATGTGGTAGAAATGGATGTTAGGCAACTCAAAAAAAAAAAAAAATGTTTACTGAAATGAATCCGACCTACACCATGCTGTTTGTAATAAATCAATGCAATTAATCAGACAGTGTCAAAATGCAGCTGATATTGAAATCAATACTAAATTTGAAGTTAGGAGCTATTGTATTTCCTAACCATGACTCACAAGACACATTAGAAGTCTATTGGTTCAGAGATATGCTTGCAACTGCTGCAGTTTGACCACTGAGCTCCAGTTATTTGTATATTCTGCACTGCTGTTTTTAATCTAGCCTGGTATTGGTGTAACCGTTGTGCAGGCCACAAAAGCCTCCCCAACGATTCTTTTCATTGAGGGGGTGATGTGTATTGCTTAACTTTTAGTTCTTTGCTTTTGAAAATGAATCTGAGAAAACATAATATACCAGCTGTGGCAGCCTGTAAAAACTTTGAGAGGTGCAGTATAACTTTGAGACATCCAGTAGGTTATCTAATAAACCCTACAAAATTATTGTATCTGATTTCAAATCCAACAAATAAAAGCATTGTATCTGCTATGCAACATTTCCAATTAAATTGCAGTTTTAATGTATTTATTAATGTCACCCACAGCCTGACCTTTCTTGGTTGGTGTATCTCAGATGATATTTTTGGCAACATGTTGCACCTCAGAGGAAATCAGTTGCAGAATAACAGGGGCAGATGTGCAGTGATCATTTATTTAACTTTCTTGACACGCCAGAGCATATAGATTTTCTCTCCTTGCAAGACATTCCTCTTGAATTGGTTCATCAGTGGAATTCTTTTGTTAGACGTAGAGAAGTGCTGTGCTTTTGTGCTGGTGACTGGCTGGGGTTCATCTAGACCACATTCCAAATCTTCCTCTGAGGATGACAATAATTAATATTCTCCAAGATAATAAGGTTGTTTTCACTCATTCGGCTCAGTTGACTTCCATTTGTCTGGTTCGTTGGTTGCCATAGTGCGATACCACAGTGATTTAGCTACTGTTTGCGTCACTCTTGTTGAACTTAGAGTCTATTAGAATATAAAGTACCGCCCATCATCACTCGTTTGCTAAGCACCACATGTTCGCACTCGGTGTTGGGATGGATCCATAAGATTAGTGAGTCACATCCCGAGTTAATTCAAGTTCCAGTTTGTTCAGATGAAGTCATAAGCTTGAAAATTAACCGTGTTCCTCACGCAAATAAGCAGACTGCGCTGGGTCGTTTATATTATAATGGTGTTTAAATAAGAACAACATGTTTGATTCGACAGCCACAACGAAATATTGAGAATCTAATAAATCAAGATAAAACTAGGAGGCGGCTGCATGCTAGACAGGAAGTGTAGTTGATTCTGGTGTGAGCCGAGCCGAAGAAAGGTTTAGAACTTGAACCATTTTTTATTAGTTACTGGACTGAGTGAGATTCATAAAGTTTGCAATGAAAATAGCCGCAGAATTGATGTCTGACCCTCAGACAGAGCAGAACCAGATTGAACGCCAAAAGGCTTTTAAGAAATTCCAAAGATTATGTCACCAGACTCACGTCCCAGTGGACTATCGGTTAATTTCTCAGCTCCATCCCTGACCTCGGATTGTCTCGGGTTAAAAGAGAGCCAGTCGGATGTTAGGAGGAAAAAAAAACGGGGTCGTTGCGGAGTCATCCACTCACAACTTTACATCACTCTTGATCTCATCCTTTTGGCTTAGGCAAGGATTCTCTTATGATCAGACAGTTCCAGTACCTCTGCTGTGGTGTAGTTAAACTCATCCTCACAGGTCTCTGGTGGAGCACTAAAGCCGTGCGCAGTTGCAGCATCTGGTCTCCAGAGTGGTGTACAGAGTGGACGGCAGAGATTGCATGCCAGAAAGCTGTTGGCCCTGCATCTGCGTTTCTCATTAGGTTCTGAAGGGAGGTTTGTCTGTGCACATGTCTTGTAAAGCCATGTAGGGTCAGTGTGACCTCCTCCTTGTATTTACAGAAAAGGTGTAGGTTCGTATCCCCCATGAACTGTCACCTTTGTGCCTTTGGGCTATGCCCGCAAAAAATTGAGAAGTTATACATGTGTGTTGCCCCTTGTGTGTTCATTAAGTATGGATTTGAATGTTAATAGTTTCTTATATATATATATATATATATATATATATATATATATATATATATATATATATATATATATATTGTATATATATTGTATATATATGATATTATTATATATATATATTAGTTATTTATTGTCTTTCTTATCACATAATTTTATTACATTTAAAGGTTTTTATAAATGTATTCATTTTTCTTTTTAAAATTAGTTTAGGTTTAGGGTTTGGGTGAGGGGTTGTGCTTTATGGTTAGGTTTAGGTTTCACTGGTTTCCCTAAGGAGAATCAAGTTACACTCATTACAGATGTCATTATCATTATCCCATTTATGTTTCTGTACTAGGGTCAAGTGATTGTTTCAAAATGTTACTTAAAAAGACAATGATGGTTGTCATGTTTTCTGCACTGATTTAGGGGTTATAAAATTGCACAACTCAACTGTAATATATTTTTAGTTATAATGGCTTTTCATTATTGCCTAGACAGTTTCAGTGCATTATCATTGAATGTTCCTTGACATCTGGAATTTTAAAAAAAAAATGTTTCTTCTTCTTGATTGTGCAGATTTGGCCCCAGAATCTGTTCTCACCTTGTATTCTGTAGATGTCAATAAAAAAAAAAACAAAGATTTGGCTTTAGATAGTACATGAACATAACATAGATAACTGTCAAAGTAGCATTTGTTATAAGCGTAACTTGAATCTCCTGAGGGACAGAGGAAGACAAAATACTGCAGCTATGGCTTGTACGTCTCAGTCTGATATGGATTTGTTTGACTGAGGGGGCAACCACTCAAATATACGGTTCTCCATTTGGCAACAGGCATACCGGACACGATACCTCTCTTTGAAACAATCTGTAAATGGGATGGTACAGTCTGTGTTCAGTTAAAACTACACACGGTGAATTTCATAAACTCTGTACTGAATTCGTCCACTCGTTGCCGCCAGATGTTTCCAATTACACACCGTAACCGAAGCTGTATCAGCTGGTGTCATGTTCAAAGGACCCAGCAGCACGTGTGGTTCTTTGTTTTGTTCAGCACGCAGACCTCCTTCCACAAACATTTCCACAAACACACTCAGCAGGTTGGAGGGTGTGGGAAAAAGATGGTCCCCTGAAGCCAGAATACCTTAAATGCTGGCCAAACCAAGGTTGATAGAGCCTTCTTTTTTTTCCCATGGCACAAATGTATCTAATTTAGATTAGCAGTGCACATACATATCTGAGAACCGCAGATGGTTTTCATCTACCATGACTTATACTGGACTACTGTATTGAGAACTCGGGTAAAGGGATGGTGGCACACAATGGATTTAATGAAGCCTAGAATCCTTTATTGCTGGTTTATTATGAGTATGGATGGAAATTAAAAATAATTTTGATGGTTTGATTTGTCTGGTTTACATACACTGGCTATTGGCTTTTTAGTTTTTAGAGCTGAAATGGATGCATATGTGTGGTCATTTTCTTTTTAAATACCACTACAAAAAAACAACAACTACAATTCATTTGAACAACCAGTTAGGAACTAGGCCTACATTGATTTAAGTCTCACAGTTAGTTGTAAGTTGCACGTGTTTGATTCATTAAAAAGAACTGGTTTATAGTCATTATGAGTCATTTGCTCAAGAACTGGACCGCAGTAGTGAGAAGAATCAACTCATTAGTTTCATTTATTTTTGAATCAGGCTACATTGTTTAGTTGTTCTTTTTTTATTAATTCATTTGGGTCGGTTCTGGTATTTTATTATTTTTTATTTTTATTTAATGGAACTGCTTCTGAATAAGAATTGGTACTTAGTTTCCAACTGTAGTTATAAGGCTCAGTGTGCGGTTGGTGTTTGCAGATATTCAGGATACTATATTATTGTAGATAAGTGCTTCAACATGAAGCCTCTTTTGCCAAGTCTCACTGTATTGGAATTGATCACATTTGGCCAGGTTTGTTGCTTTCCTGGATTTCTTTCCGTTATCTTGTAAAAGCAAGAGATTTTAGGAAAACAATCCTAGTGTGACAGCATGTTTGCTTGAGATCAAATGATAGTCATCGTGAAGTTAATTTGGCCCACCACAAAACATCATTTACAATGGAAATATTTGGGTTGCCCAATGTTGAGATTGATGGTGTTACTTTATGGATGCTTAGGGTTTCTTTTTAAGGTCTTCTTGGCTTTCAGGGTCTTTTCTCACTCATCATTTACACTGAAGGGGCCAATATATTGTCTTTACCTCATCCGCCCTCTCAATCTAACCGAAATGAACTTTAGAAAAAACATAATTCCTTAAAGCCATGTTTGCAGTCATTACAGTCTTCCAGCGAGAGTGTTGTTTGAGGTGTCGTGAGCGACGTGGACGTCTTCCACTGGTTGGGAAAGCGTTTTGGACGTCGAGTGATAGATGATCAGCGTTGGTCTGGCCAGCTGTGGTTGTTTTCATCCCCAGCGTCTTGGCCAGAGTGGTTTCAGTGTTTAACAGAGCAGTTACTTTGGGATTGTTTAGCTCCAGATTTCTGCTCTGTCAGATCTTTGGAACCGTTGTGTGGAATGGAGGTTCTGGCTAATGGAGGAAGGCAGCAACACTTGCTCAGAAATATTAGTGGTCTACATACCCACAAATCTGCTATCTTCTCCTTTTCGTAATGGAAGATTATAAAAAGGTGCTTGGTATTAGCAGGTGTGAACAGCTTGGAGACCATTATTAAATGTTATTGAGGGCATACTTTAAATGAAATAGGCTAGACCTGTTTTCATTTCATCTGTGTCAGACTTTGTCAAGGGATAGACTGTGCATTGCACACCAAGAGTTTTCTTTTTTTTTTTTTTCTTCAAGTGGGCCTTTCTCTATAATTAAACCAAAAGCCCTGTCATATTAAGTAGTCTGGGTTAAACACATGACCCAGAGTATTGGAAAGATGCCCAAAGATGGAAAGTCAGTATAACACTTGTTTCAACATGCTCTTATAAAATTAGCAATACAAGATATATGGCCAACGTCTTGACCTGGTTTGAATGGTAAGAACTCCGCTTTATAAATATATGGTTTATGAATAATATGGTATAGTTGTTTGCTACCCTTTTATATTTAGCTGGAATCCAAGAGTATTTCTCTTCATGCCATGTAGTTTAACAAGGCATTAAATGCAAGAAAAAGAAACTTATCTTGGACAAAATAGCAGTTGTCTAGGTTCGTTTGCCATGGTACATGTCCAGCCCTTTGGAGGTTGGTTCCAGTCGTTAGTAAAAGTGGCAGTGCCCATTGAACACATCTGTGTAACTTTGTTTCAGCCTTTGACAAAGTCTGGGACATTGCCTCAATGTCTGGAGAACCAATTATAATACTTTTGTTCACAGTCAAAATTTTATCTTAAAACCTTATTGAACAGTTTAAGAAGGCTTATAGTGTGTTTACAATAAAATAAAATGTATTATATAATTTTATATAAATGGACTTTAAATTGTGTGTGTGTGTGTGTATACACACACTATGGGCGTCATGTATTTGGAAGCTTTACTTTCGAGAAGAAGTGTTCGGTACACATAATCTACGTTGGAGGTATTATGTGTGGGTGTGTGTGCCTGTACTTTCTTAAACATATGAGAGTGTTCCTTCTTGTGTGTGTGTGTTTCTCAGTCCCTGTGATGCTGACAGACTGAAATTAGCTTTGGATTCCCATATGCACAGGGCAGGCTTCCAGCAGACCCCAATTACAATGCAGCAAAGCCAGAGAGGGTGCAGGGCAGACTGTGTGGAGCCCTCCTGGTCTGCTCCCTCGCTCAGGCACACACACACGCTGTCACTACCACAGACTTGACAGACTACCGCAATGAGGCGCACAGCACGCACAGATCTGACTCACACACACAGGCCCTCAAACACACTTTTATGTGGACACCTGCATCATCGTACTCATTCACACACATTTTAGATCAACCACGTGTGCAGCTGTGTGCAAGATTCAACACCACAAGTCACTTTGGAGTTAATCGAGTTAAACCTGCGGACACATTGAGAGATACTTACCTACTTAAAACAAATACCCTGTGGGGTAGAAAGTGAAAGAGGTAAAATTTGGAGGGGGGGGGGGGGGTATATATAGCTGTAGTCCACCACCGGAGGGAGCCTCTCTGATTCCTACAGTATGAAAGAGCAAAAGTATTTCCTGTGATTCTGTTTTTATTTACTTTATGAAAACATGTGAAATCCTGTGGTCGATTGTAAAGAATTTGATTGTGAAGTCATTTTTCTTTCACAGTGATTGAGAATGACATGATTATTTCCCTTGGACTGAAATTGATTTTGTGGCTTTTCATAGTAGTGCAGATGGTGACAGGCTCATCTTAGAACTGCTCACGTCTTCATTTTGTCTTCAGTCCTTGGTTAAGACTTAAGCTTTAAATTAAAAATGTATGTGCAGGACTTAACAATTAAGATGTCTATACAATGATATTAAAAAAAACAGTTTAAGTAAAGTTTTTTTTTTTTTTTTTTACTTTTTTTTTATTACGATCGCTTTAAATGCACAATATGTACATTTCCGTCACTACAGCAAAATATATAATGCTGTTCTAGTGGTTTTTGGACATTTTCATAAAAAAATTGAGCCTTTAAATTCATAAACTCACTTTTCTTGGAA
Source organism: Carassius auratus (assembly GCF_003368295.1). Classification (NCBI taxonomy): domain Eukaryota; kingdom Metazoa; phylum Chordata; class Actinopteri; order Cypriniformes; family Cyprinidae; genus Carassius; species Carassius auratus. The sequence continues at coordinate 4,374,397 of NC_039257.1, read as the reverse complement.
AATTACATTGCATACAGTCCATTCTGTTTGTGTTTAAATCAAAGTACTGGCAACTTCTACCTAGCTTACTTTTAAAAATGTGCTGTAAAGGGGATCAATGTTGATTTACAGTGTTGTTTCAAGTGATTTAGTCAAAGGCAGAGTCAAATGCGGGGTTCAGTTGTCCCTTTGCATGTGAATACAATTTTCCTATAATGCTCTTATTCCACAAAGGGAACAAAAAACCACACAATTCATAATATCTCGGATAATAAGCTCTCTCATAACTTTCAATCTTTCATCTCCTTTCTGCTTTGCAGATCCTTCATTCTTGAGTAGCTGGACTGGATGAGTCAAGTTCTTCTAACAAGCATATGTAAATATTTAAGGTCCCGTCTTACAGAATGTTTATAATTCATTTTGACCTAGCAAAGGGCCTAATCCAGGAATCATAATTTCAACAATAAGTTTGCCAGAGTTTGCAAGTCCACAAGCTGCAATTTTATGCATGAGGAATTGCTAATTTAAAAAGGAGCTGGAGGAACACTCAGAGGAGACCTTTGTGGTTTAAATATATAAGATTTGGCCCACCAGCATTTTTCTAGCTTCATTTTGGGCATTAGTATTGGCATTAATATACGACAGGGTTAACACTCAGTTGGCTTTAAAGGGTCCTCTTGGCTCTTTTTTTGCATCACTGTGGGCTGCAGTTGAATAGTTTACTAAAAAAGTTAGCCACAGTCTCTATTTTAGGTTCATGTCCATCATTGCAGAGAAATTCTTCTGTAGGAGAACATTCCTTAAGTTTACACCCCAAAAGAAAAGGGAGTTGAAGGGGAAAATTAAGTATTTTAAGTTTAGATCTATCTATAACAAACATGCCATGCCAACATTAACTAAAATAATCATCATGACAGGAATTTAAAGGATCTTTTTGTTAATAGGCAAAAAACAAATGACTAAATGACTAATGACTAAAACAATCAGACAATAAGACTGTAAGACCTTTTTTGGATGTGGCTAACCACTTTGTGGTTTCTTTTTTCATTTTAGTACAGTGAAGCTTCTCATTTTAATTATAGCAATAATATCTTGACTTATTAGGTGACAGTAGAATGCAGGTACAACATGTGTGCTCATGGTGTGCTGCTGCATTTCTTAAAGGTGAACCCATGCAACATGTGGAAAGCCACTTAAGCATTCTTGTCATAACTGTAACTGAGCCTGCTTGTGTAATTCATCTTTTTGTAATGCATGATTTTAAAAATTTTGGGATAATGTTGAACCGCTTTCTGTTAGTTCACTTATGCTTGTTTCTCTAACTAATGTCCTTTTCATTTGTCCTGTCAGGTTTTGTAAGAAGAATATTCAATGAAGAGTAAAGGAAGGACGATTATGGATCCATTGCATCAAAACAGGACTTGGATACTGGTGGTCTTCTATGTGGCGCTACAAGTCATGACCATCCACTCATCCATGGTGCCAGGAACGTTGCAGCTCCAGCTAGATGAGGAACAGCCAGCAGGAACTGTAGTAGGTGACATTAGTGCTGGCCTCCCACCTGACATGACTGCCACCCATTATTTCATCTCGGATCATCAGGGTACAGGCGTCGGCACCGATCTAGACATCGATGAGAGTACAGGGATCATAAAAACCGCAAAGGTCTTGGACCGGGAAGTGCGGGACCGTTACAGCTTCATAGCAGTCACCATAACAGGAATAACCATAGAAGTTACCATCTTAGTAAATGACATCAACGACCATGCTCCAGTGTTCCCAAGAAAAAGAGCCACGTTTAAGATTCCAGAACAGACAACCATTGGCACCAAGTTTCCTCTTGAGCCTGCTTTGGATGCAGATGAGGACCAGCTCACTACGCAAGGCTACATCATAACGGATGGAAATGTAGGACAGGCTTTTCTTCTTGAAACCAAACGAGGATCCAACAAAGTGCTCTACTTGGATTTGGTAGTCAATACAGTTTTGGACAGAGAGACGAGATCTTCATACACTCTACTCTTGGAAGCATTTGATGGTGGTTCGCCCAAGAGGACGGGACAAATGATCCTGGATGTGATTGTGCAGGACATCAATGATAATGCCCCAGTCTTCAACCAGAGTCGCTACCATGCAGTGATCTCAGAGAACCTTCAACCTGGGAACAATATACTGCAGGTGTTTGCTTCAGATGCTGATGATGGCGACAATGGGTTGGTGCTCTATGACATCAACAGGAGACAGAGTGATCCTGATCGCTACTTTGTCATTGACACTCGAACTGGGGTTATTACTCTGAACAAGCCTTTGGATTTCGAGATGAGAAGAGTTCACGAGCTTGTGGTACAGGCTCGGGACAATGCCAGTCAACCAGAGGTCACCAATGCCTTCGTGACCATCCAGGTGCGAGACTACAATGACAACCAGCCCACCATGACCATCATCTTCCTCAGCGAGGATGGTTCTCCACACATCTCTGAAGGAGCACAGCCTGGCCAGTACGTGGCAAGGATTTCGGTCACAGACCCTGATTATGGAGAATATGCCAATGTGAATGTGTCTTTGGAAGGGGGTGATGGAAAGTTTGCTTTGACCACCAAAGACAGCATCATCTATCTCATCTGTGTAGATCAGATCCTTGATCGTGAAGAGCAAGACCATTATGAACTCAGAGTCTTGGCCACGGATTCTGGCACTCCTCCTTTACGGGCAGAGTCTTCATTTACCATTCAGGTCATGGATGTTAACGACAACCCACCTTTGTTTGACCAGCCAGAATACACCCAGGTTATTCCAGAGGTTGCATTTCCAGGAAGTTTTGTTGTACAGGTTACAGCACGGGACAAAGACCAGGGACCCAACGGAGATGTTCAGTACAGCATCCTACAGAATGAAGAAACTCATTCAGACTGGTTCGGTATTGACGCAGTCACTGGTATCGTCACCACCTTGACCCAACTCGACTACGAAGCGGACCCTATGCCAAGTGTAACTGTGGTTGCTGCTGACAGGGGTCAACCACCTTTATCTTCTACAGCTGTGGTCAAAGTGATTCTTCAGGATATTAATGATAATGAACCTGTGTTTGGCAGCAAGTTCTACAATGCATCCATTAAGGAGAACACAGCAGCAGGGACCTGTTTCATGGAGGTAGGACTATTATTTCTTTGTCTAGAAAAGCTACATTTGTATTATACTGGTTAATATGCCGACTTCTGAGGTTTTTGGGCATGAAGTGTGTGAAAACCCCAATGCAGAATGTCTGTCTATTTAAGACAGATTGTTAGAGAGCACTTTTAAAGTGTGTAAACTGAGTAAATGGAAATAGTCATTTTAGGAAATTGACTTGGAAACCAGCATGATAAATTGTAAGATATTGGGGAGCGAGCTTAAGTAAGCTTTGTTTAGATTGGACTGTGTCAGTTGGGAGTTACTCACTCTCCTCAGGCTGTGTGGGGATTGTTTTTTACTAGCTGTTTTTACTTACACCTCTATGGAGAATGAGAAATGACTTGCGTATAAAAAAATAAAAATAAAAATGCAGAAATAAATAAATAATTAATTGAATAAATAATTAATTGAATAAATATTTAATTGAATAAATAAACTAAATTATGAAATAAATAAATGAATAATTAAATAATAAAATAGTGAACTAAATAAATGTATAAATGCAGATATGCATAAATCAATGAAAAAATAAATTATCTAATTATGATATTTTTGTACCATTGTGCTATATTACATTTATTTCTACATTTATTTATGTATTTCTACATTTATTTATTTGTACATTTATTTATGCACTTCTACATTTATTTATTTCTGTATTTCTGTGTCCGTATGTTAATAAGGTAGGCGGTCCCTACCTCTCTCAGTGCAGGATTGGTTAAACTGGATAATTATCATTATGGCTGGACTACTGTGGATACTAGTTCTGTTAAATATGGCAGTTTTTTTAAGTACCATTGCTAATGATATGTGTTTAACAATAGAACTGCTGGAATTATATAACTACTAGAATGGCCATTGCAGTCATTCTGACCATTCATACTAGATAAAAAAAAAAATAATAATTGTGTAAGAGCTACGTAGATCACTCCTGAATGTGCGTGTCTCACTTTGTGTCCCGCAAGCGGGAGAGCAAAAGTTTTTCAATGCAGTGAAAATTTTGTATTTGAACGTCTAAATGCCAACAAATATGAACTGAAGCAGAATATTTCTGTAGATAAAATATGTTGTGAATTTCGGAAGTGATTACATGCATCTTTTTTCAATATATTTTTACTTTTGTACTTTACAACGCTCTGGAGTTATTAGAAATGTTTGGATCACATAAATCGGAAACAATTCTATGCAGCCACAACTGGAATTGGATTTATGAATAAATAGCATGGGTAATAAAAAGTCGTAAAAAAAAAGGAAAGAAAGAAAAAGAAAAAAACCTAATTAGTTTGTTTTATTTCACAATATCAGTTTTGTCAGGGCTAAAATTAGCCTGTACGCATAAGACTAGCATAAAAATAATAATAGCCATTATTATTATTATTATTATTATTATTATTATTATTATTATTATTATTATTATGGCTATTTTGTCATAACATACTAGGCAATCATTGATAACAGCCAGGCTAGTCTTCCAGACTAACACACCTGGAACCATTGCAGCTGTCAGGTGATGTGAACCTCAAAGGCAAAGAAATTATGCATGTAATGTAGTGGTCGACAAATATATTGCCAATGCCGATGTATTGGCCGATACGTTTTTCTGCTTGGCCGATGTGTTCGAGGTAGCATTAAGCAAATACGCATTTATTTCATTTAAACAAATCATTTACAAACGGTGAGATCCAGCTGTGAGATCTTGTGAAGTGTGCATTTTTATCCAGCATGATAGCATATTCTCTGTGTGACGGTTGGCCTATGTTAATTGAATGCTTTAAATTTTAAACCTGATTTCAAATGATGCTGCTTATGCATTCGCCCATTGTCATAGTGTTACCTTATATGTTTATTTTACACATTTTTTAATTCCATTGTCAAATGATTTAAAAAAAAATAATAATAATTTCAGAGGTTTCAAAGATATCGGCATCAGCTGTCAAAAAACCAATATCAGTCGACCACTTATGTAATGTACAAAGTTAATTCATGTTCTTATAATAAATTTTAAATAGAATACCAATTGGTATTTTAGAGCACCCTGGTTGCAATTTAGGGTACATGCCATGATAGCTTACAGGAATAGTGTTGGGCAATATGGTAATTTTTTTAATCAGCATATGGTCAGTCCATGAGATCGACAATGCACAATATTCTCGTGCATGGATGGGCAAAAGAGATTCTCTCTGTACTTGTCATATCATAACTATTTAGTGTTTTAAACCATGCTGGTGCATGAGAGTGAGCCTATGGAAGCACCAATAATCTAAAAAAATATACTTTCAAACATACTGATAAATTACTGTTTAATATAAAATAATGTATTTTGTATAATGTCCTGTGACAAACTAGCCGCATATGCGCAGTATGCATATCTGTCTAGATGTTCTGCAAAATCAGTCAACGGTAAAAATCAATAGTAGATTTCACTGGAATTAGGGTTGTGATGGTAAGGAAATTTTCCCACTGGTTAATCGATGTGTGACAATACCAATAATACCGGTATCACCTTGGGGAAGGGAAGGAGGCATTCCCTCTTTTCCTCACTTTTAAATAGCTTGTAAAAGTGGTGTGCACATTTGAAAAAAAAAAAGAAAGTATTATCTTTGCCTTTAATGTGTGTGTATTTATATAAACATAATAAATATACACAGTACACATACTTTTTTTTTTAGCTAACTTAGATGTTACTCTTCGCTGAACAACTCAAATATTATTTCAAAAGCTCTTTAAAATTAAATATGTACACAGTTTGAATTTAATGAAGGTATAGTCAAATGTTTTAGTTAGCATGTTTTTGTGTTTTTTGGTATCGAGAACCATGGATTTTCACTGGCATCGGTACCGAATACTGAAATTTTGATACTGTAACAACATTCATTTATTTATGTATTTGTACATTTATTCATTTATGTATTTATTTCTGCATTTATTTATACTTGAGTAATTTCTTGTCCTCCATAGACCTCACAATATTTTTTTATGGTTCCATTAGTGATTATTTTAGTTATTTTTTATTAAATATTAAGTTAAATATTAAATCTAAAAATATTTCTTGAAAAAATTATTCTATTGCGGGATAAAGAGTCAGTTTGACTATTCTCACAACGGTGAACCAAATCATTAGAGTTATTTGTTCTGTAATTGGACTAGTCTTGCTCTCTGTTTCAAGCTGTAGATTCAGTAGGTGTTGTGCGTCACTGAACAAGTAATGTTGGAAACTCTGCCAGATTACTTTAATATGGTATTCTGTCCACATTTGTGGATGAACCTCTTTTGGTTCTGGTATTTACAAAGAACTAACTCTAGATTCATAACCTTACTAGTCGTGTGAAAAGAGGTCAGTTGAGGTTTGCACTTTGGTCTCTTCTGGCCTTGAATTCATAGTCCCTTTTGTCTGCTGACTATAAAAGACACCAATTTTTTTTTTGTTCTCTGTGTTTTATCACTGTCTGTACAGGTACTTCAAAGTGTTTTCCTAATAATTTTCTCCACAGGCAAATTCAAAGCTCGTAATACATTTCCTAGTAAATCAAAACTTGTAATTTCACATGGTCACATATCAAGTGAAGGCACATTAATGCTTTCTCTGTGGTGGATTTGTGCTGGCGGGGGTTGAGACACACTCCAGCGAGCTGACAGAGGGCCCAGCAGACGGGAACTTGGCCCTGGGGTTTCTCCGGAGAGAGGGAGGATCGTGCCTGGGAGAGGTTTTGGGACTGGCTGACTCCTTTCTGCTGTAGAGTGGGAATAGTAGCTGCGCAGGGTCAAGTGGGAGGTCTGGGAGTAAAAATAGAAGTTTAAAGTGGTATTACTTAAGTTCGGAATTAGGAATCGGATCAGCAGCACTCGGGTCTACAAATCAAGTGCAAACCATATCTGATCGAGTGGCTCCTGTCTTGCTGTCAGTTTCCATCCTCATTGAACGAGTGCTAATGGTTTACAGACAGTTGCCAAAAGACTTCAGTTTTCAACACCAGAACAATATAAGGAGTTACTAAGTCTATCCTTACAACCATCAAAGCGAACTTGCCAAGGACGAGGTCCAAACCAACTGTCTCTCAGGCTGTGGCATGAACGACTGCTGTAGATGGGAGCTGGCATGCCACTCAAGAGCAGTTGGGAGTTTGATGATGCACAGACTGCAGAAATCACTGCCAAATCCACATCCAAGCATCACAGCACGGTACTTGATGAGTTGCTTTTTTCCCTTCATCAGAGATCCCTGAGCGCAGAGTTCCCACCGCCTCCCTTTTTCTGAATCAAAGCTTCTGTCCAAATGCCATTACAATGGGGCTATTGTGATCATTCATTTAACATCTGAACTGGGCTTGATTTCATTTTTTCCAGTGTATCCCTCTCAGCGGAGCATGATTAGTTTAATGTGTACTGGCACTGCAGATTTACTACATTTTAGGTTTTGTCACTTTACTTGTGCGTAGCTGCCATTGGGCTGAGGAATAATTAACTGGGTTTTATTTTTCTTTTGGTGGAATTTCCACCCTTTGTAGTGTGAAAACTCTTGCGACTATACCCAGTTTTATTTTAACCGTAAAGATAACATGCAAAAGACTTGTGGCATTGGAATCAAGGGTGACTAAAATGATCAAATATGTTACTAAATTGTTATGACCAGAACTCTGCTTTCAATTACTACACACTATTATTAATAAAGCATAAAACTGAGCTAATTATCAGTCAATTTTGTTTTCACTCATTTATATGATATCATTGTTAGTTGTGGAGTATTCCTGCTTCAATATGGTTTTATTTAAGTTTTAGTATTGTAGGGCTGCCAAAGTTGTGCTAACTGGTGTCATTCCATTTAAATTCAATTCAGTTCAATTCAGTTTCTTTTCATAGTCTAGTGTTATTTGTGTTAAGTGGCTTTTTATTATTAATGGAGGCAAGTTGTAAAGATTTTGCTTTATAATATGATTATTTTTTCCCAGTTATGCTAGTTGTTGTTTTATTAATTTTCGTTAAGGCTGCACCGATTGAAATTTTCTTGGTTGATTCTGATTTCCAATTTTTTCCTGCCTATACCGATTTTTGCGGATTCTGAGCTATAATTGACAGCATACACAAACAAAAATCTACATTTTTACAAACTTAATGACATAATAAAATAAATGATTAAGAATTACAATTCCCGCATGTGCTTTCACACACAACCCGTAAAGATCCCGTAACGACACATGACATCAGGGCGTGACGGGTAATGTACGAGTCGAAAACATTAGGCACGTTATACTTTCACTGAAGCAAGCGAACGATCTCGGCGTTAGCGTGTAAAGTGAGGAACTAACTGATCTCTGCTTCATTACTGTTTGCACATATTTTTTCGGCGCGAACGTTGATCTTACTTCAAAACAGCTGGTAAAAGAGTCGCGCGATATCGCATCATCACTTCGACACGGAATTAGATCTGGCTTTTGTTTACACAGCGCTCATCCCGGGTTGAGTCTGGCAATGTTACTAGGTCCCCGACCCGGGTTCAATGCGGGAATCAATCCCGGGACGTGGTTGCTTTCACACAGAAGGCGACCCGGCATGTTCCGGCAATGTGACAGGTCCGACGTGCAGTGTGAAAGGGGCTTAATGTTTACTATGGCAATACACATTCACTCACAGTGAAGAATGTCCATGTTGACGACATTTTTACATGCAGATGTGAGCATAGGTGTGAAGTCGTCAAAATAGGCCGATCGTGTGGAGAACTGGCTGATTCTGGTCCCTGGCAGGTCGATCTGTGCATCTGTAATTTTCATGTAGAACATTTTTTGAGTTTTTTACTGTAATACTTGACAAACTTTTATCAGCAGTCATTTCATCAGTTGAGGCCGTTTATGTAGTACGTAAGCCACGATCCCAGCTGGTAAAATTTCTGTATTGATCCAACCCTGCTATTGTGTAATTATTAGAACCCTCTAACCAGTCTGAGAGTTTGGTGCTCCTATGGAGGACACAGATGAAAGGCTTCTCCTTGGTAAATGCACAAGAATGGCTTGAACTCAGCTGCTGTTTTGTCTCCTCTGCTAGGACACTTCACTTTTAAAGGCTACTATTCACAACACACTCCAACTGCGGACTTGGACATGTTCACCACCGGGGTGACGAGCGTTTTTCACTCTGTGTGAGGCAGCTGCATAATTGGTACATTTAGTCAAGTCTCCCTTTTCTTAATGGTTTGAATTGAGAGAGCTGTGAAAAAGATGGAGTGTGGTTGCTCGACAGGTCTCCACAGCACAATAAGCCAGGAAAGGCCTTTGTCCTATTCAGATTCATTGAGGGCCCTGAACAATCATCTGTTAGCGTAGTCTTGTTAGCATGGCATTCTATTTCTAAACCCCTTTATTTGCCTTTTTTCCCCCTGAAACACTCATCTTTGTGCTTGTTTGTGCTCTTTTTCTATGATAAATAATGGGCTCCAGAAATCAGTACCGTTCTCATGCCCAGTATGGCTGGAGATAAATTGAATATTAAGGGTATATAAGCAGTAATTCTTTTACCGTTATATATTAAGCAGTTTTTTTTTTTAAGTTTCGTGTTTCAAGGAATAGATTAAGTGAATCACTGAATCAGTTTCTTTGAATCGATTTTAGTGAATTGATTCCAAACTCTGATTGAACCATTTGTTTTCATCATCATATTTATATATATATATATATAGATGTTTGTTTATAAATATATTAATTTATGAGAAATGTTTCATAGTCCATATGCATTCTGGATCTCTTATGTCAGAAATATTAACATAAATTTGATCTTCAAGTCGTATAGTAATTTAAGAAAGCAAAATGAGTGCCAACAGTCCTCTACTGTCATTGCAAAAGTTTCCTCGGTTTTTATGGGAAGTTCTTTCTTCCTCATGGGGAGCTGTGTGTCTCCACAGCTCCTTATCTGATCTGACTTCACAGCTCATTAGGAGGGTGTCAGACCAACCTCATCACCCCAAAAACTTCTTAGAGAAATCTGTCAACACTGGAGGCTCTTTAAGAACTTGAGAGGAGTCCGAATATTTGAGCCAAACTAAAATATTTTGGCATTTGCCTGTTTCAGAACACTGAGTACAACTTGCGCGTCTATCAGCTTTCCTTTATAGCCTCAAAGACATTTCCTGTCTAATTCGTGCCTTGGCAACTCTCTGCTGGAAGTGAACTCCAAGCCCTGCACTGTCCTTGAAAAGACATCACTGATATTGTTCCATTTATCTTCCACAGTCTTTGATTGCCCCCGTGCCTTAAAAAATAGACTTGCAGGGCTTTCTTTGGTCAGGGGCAGCACTATATGTCTTTACCTCGTTGCCAGGTTTTTCAAAGGTGTATTCGTGTTCGGGACAATTTGGGGCATATTACTCATATCACTACAGCCAGAGATGTGATCACTCACAGCTTCAGACAAGTGCACTCCAGCTGTGTCTCTTTTCCTCCATCTTTAGACATTAAATCAGCCAAATTGTTGGAAAGTCAGAAGCAGAAAGAGGTTTCCGGATACTGACAGCAACTGCTGTCCAAAAGCTTGATAGTAGTATGTGCAGTTCCTTAGCTTACTTATTTCCCACACTTTTCCATAGCAATTAGTAGAACACTGAGAAGATCCAGAATGCATGGACTATGAAACATTTCTCATAAATGTATATATTTATAAACAAGCATCTAAAATGAGACTTTTTTATTTTAATATTTTTATTTATTTATTTATTTTGTTTCTATTTCCTGAATTACTTTGTGTTTCTGAATTTTCTACAGTACTGGCCTTCAATTCATTTTTACATATTATGTACAAGCACTCTAAATCAATTTGAGTCATCTGTTTCCAAATACCAAAACATTTATTTGATGAAATAGGATCTAAAGGAGTGACAGTCTATGAATATTTTAGAACTTTCAGAAATTATATGCATTTAATGTAATCCGTTTTTGGTGTGTTGCTTCAAAAAATTGTTTACAGCAAATTTACATTTAACTCACTGCTATATGCTTTTACTCACTGGATCAGTTTTTCTTTGAATGCTGGACACAAAATATCGACAAGCGGAGCTCAGTAGGCTTTTGCATGGACCTGGTTCCTGGGCTGAGAGGAGTGGATGTCTGCATGCCTCATTAAGCTGCACACATACTACCATATGGCATTTTTCTCTTGATCAGATGTCCAGTTTTTTTTTTGTTTCAGAATATGCCTCAGATGTTGCCTCTTTCCCCCAGTCTCCAAAAGCCATTCTCTGCTTTTCCAATGACTTGGTCACACTGCTTTAGTGGACACAAAAGATGATCATTCCTCCAGTCTGGTTTGGTGCCAGACAACTTTGCATAGTTTTTGCTCGTTTTCACAACAGACTTGAATAAGAGGATCAAAGCAACCATTTTTTGATAAATCTCTTTGGATTCTGAAGCAGAAACTGTGTAGAGAATTCATGGGGAGCTCAACATGGGCACTTTTGGTTATGGAAGTTGATATTTATGTAGTTGGTTTTTGAAAGAATAAAGAGATTTGGACAGAATCTACCGATTTGAATGCTGTTTATTTGCGCGAATGCAAAATGCAGTGTTTGTAGTGATTCTTTTAGTTGACAAGGAAATTTTTTACAAACATATATATATATATATATATATATATATATATATATATATATATATATATATATATATATATATATATATATATATATATAATATAACTTTTTTACATTTTTTTTTATTGGTTTGCTATCTATATTTATTACCCTGGACCACAAAAACAGTCATAAGGGTAAATTTTTCATAAATGTATGGTTAGGATAGGACAATATTTAGCCAAGATACAACTATTAGAATATCTGCAATCTGAGGGTGCAAAAAATCTAAATATTGAGGAAATCGCCTTTAACGTTGTCCAAGTGAAATTCTTAGCAATTTATATCACTTATCAGAGATAAGTTTTAATATATTTATGGTAGGAAATTTTCAAAATATCTTCATGGAACATGATCTTTACTTAATATCCAAATAATTTTTGGTATAAAATGCATACATACAATGTATTTTTGGCAATAGCTACAATAGCTACAAGCAACTTGAGGTTTTGTGGTCTAGGTTCACATTTTAGCAAATATCAGTCACACTTTTTAATGTCCAATTCTCGTTATTTACAAACAATGATGAACTATGTCTTTTGCCTCAATAAACTCCTAATTTGCTGCTTATTGATAGTTAGTTAGTTAGGTAGTTATTAAGTTTAGGAATTGATTAGGATTAGGGATGTAGAATACAGCAACGCAAACTATGTGCTTTATAAGTGCTAATAAACAAATGTTAATAATAAAGAATTGGTCCCTGCACTGAAGTGTTATCTAAATACCATATATACTTCAATAAAATGCAGTTATCATGTATATATTAAAGAGTAAGTAAACATATCAAAAAAGGCAAGGCAATACACTGGGAAAAAATGCGCACACACACACACACTTATTGGGTTGTTTTGTGCACTTTGATAAATTGCTGTTGTCATTACACTGTATAGTTTAAACAATTACAAGTAGCTTCCAAATGTTTGCAAGTTTTGTAGATGTTTTTGCATAAACAGAAAAAAAGAAATGCCCATTGAACAGTTCCAAATTCTCTTCATGTTGTTGAATGTTGCCTTGCTAATATTAACATCTGAGCTCCCTGTTTAGTTGTGTGCCGTTGTTTACAGGCAAACCTTGCAGTCAATATAACTAATAAGCAAATACAAGAAGAGGGAAAGCCATCTAGACAGTCTTGGTGGCATACTCCTGTCCTCTCCCCTGCAGGCGCTCTATCACTTTCGGGCCAAGCCTCCGCTGTTTTTAGTTCTCCTCCATGCTGCTCTTTCCTGCCGCTAACTGCCATGCCCCTGCTACCCCGGCTCTGTGGTTTAGTACAGTATTTACACAGAGCAGCCAAATTGCAGGAAACGAGATGTACTACTTAATGTGTTTGCAAATATAATACTTCCTCGAGCACTTTGTTTGAGGCCAAGCGGGCGCACTGAAGCGAATATAAACATGGACGCACATCTGGACGTTTTGTGGGTGTCCAGGTCAAAGTTGCTCTACTTGAGGCAACTGCCTGTGTTTTTATAGCACGTAGAGCCCATCAATTCAAATCCAATGCATCTGTCCAACTGTAGCAAAGTGGGGGGGAAATGTTTGACTTACTAGGGTGTGAAGGAAAGAGCTCACAGTGCATTGCTTAGCTGTGACAAATTTAAGATGTATTTGTGTGGTAAGACAACAGCAAGAAAGAGGGAGATGAAAGACTTATGGACCCCTCGGTTGTTTTGGTATTAGAGATTTTTGAATAGTTACTTGGGACAGTTCTTGTGGTTTGCTCTGTGTTTTCATTACAGCTGTTTGGTAGTCACTAGTCAGGCATTGAATCTCAGTCAAGGTAGATGCCATATTAAGTTTGACAAAAATGAAAATGTGAGGCTAAGCAGACAGTACTGGAGATTTTCAGATATCGGTTTATATTATGCATGCTCATTTCCTTTATTTTTACAATTTAGATTACCTTTGTCATCGCTTAATGCTCACTTAAAATAAATCTTTAAAAACTCTGTGTATAAGCAATTATCAGCTTGTTTTTACAGCAGATTGACAAACAGGATATTTCCTTAATTTGATTTGATTTTTAGTAGGGATGCACGATCATGATTTTTCATGGCCGATTCTGATACCGATTATTTTACAAGCTAACTGGCCGATTCAGCTTCAGTGAACTGGAAAGAGACTCTTTTTTTGTGCAGTCCACTTCCTGCTGTCTGTGCCTCAGACATGTAGCTCTGCACTTCCAGTGCTGAACGGCTACCCATGTCCTGTGCACAGATTTCGAAATACTTCCACACAAATGACATGATAGCGAATGATTACAATGCAGTCTGTGCGCGCGGGCGCACTTCCGGAAAAATCGGCCGAAAAAAGACCAAGAACTGGCCGATTGCCAAACGCGTATTTTAAGCAAAAACCGTCCGGTTCCGATTTATGGCCGGTCAACCGGTGCATCCCTAATTTTTAGTGTCATTCACAAGAGCAAACACTTGTTTTTCTTTTATATTTGACAGAGTTGCATTCTTTTGGAAGCAAATGGGTCTTGAGGGACAGGATTTTACTATGGTTTTGGGGGTCCAAAGCTCACATCTGGAATCGGGGGGTAGTGCTGTTTGGGTGCTTGTCATTAGATGCGGGGTTTTTTTGCCAGACTTTGTGCTGCAGGTGAGCAGGACCTCTGAAGATCACTGCCAAAATAGTGATGGATGAGCGGCAAAAGAGAGTAAGGAAAATACACTCCAGAGGGACAGTGGTGTCTGAGCAGTTGGAGAGAAGCCTCAAATCAGCAGCTGGAGTTAGCTGTGAATGCTTCCCCACCGGTGTCTCTTCCTCTATCCAATTTTTTCATGGCGTCTCTTTATTCTTCTTCTTATTCTTCTTTATTTTGGCCTTCTCTTTCACTCACAAAAAACATTTAATATAAATGTTATTTGACTCTTCTTTTCAAGCTAAAATATCTAAACAAGGTAAATTTACTTATTTCAGAATTATTTAACACATTTAATATAAGTCTGTTACCTAAATAAATAAATGTTACTTAGAATTGGGTTTTTACGTCTCACAATATGGCTCTCCCAAAAATAATTTGTAAAAAAATCATCTCACAATTATCGGTTTTATTTTTTGCTCTGGGGCGGAAATGGGCTTCCTTACATTTCAGGCACATCTTGTTGCAATGCGCACTATAATTTCATGGAAGTGCCCTCTCGTAATTCTTCTTGTCTTTTTATATATATTCCGGCCTAAACATCATAACCGCTGAGCAAATTGTCTCCATATTCCGAGCGTTGCAGCTTTAAAGAATGCATCCTTTATGTCTGCCAGCAACCTCAGGCCCCTGATTAAACTCTGCCAGTTGCAATAACGAGAATGCAATAATGCTACCAAGCAGGCTGTGCTCTGGAACTGAACCCAAGTAAGATTGTCCTGTTTCTCATTGTGAGTAGGATTACTTTGAGTTCAGTGAGATGAGTAATTGTTAGTGTAAAGGTGAGAGAACATAATTTTGTTTGACTTTGCTTTATTTATGACTTGGGTCCATGTTAAATAACGCTGAGAATAAGATGTTTGAAAGTGTATTGCTTACTTGAAAGAAACACATCTGTAAATCTCAAGGTTAAGTACAGCATATATACAAACAGCAGAACACACAAGATGTCCTGCATCAGAAAAGGTGAAAGAAGATTTGACATTTTGGCATTTTTAAAATTGATTTCTTTATGTACTTTAAGAGTTGTGAACTCAGCTCACATCACTATTTGATTACATTAATAAAAATGTCTATTTGATGCTTCAGAAACCAAAAGGCTTGTTTTAGGATGTTTTTGAGTGCATCCATGAAGATGTATAATTGTGCTGTAAATCAGATGTGCCCTCATAGTTTTAGAGTAAATCGGATGTGCTTTCATAAAAATCACAGTTGTGTTATAAATCATCATTAGAAGATCTCTTGAGGACATCTTCGTAGGTGATTTGTATAATCGTAAGGTGTTAAGGTGGGAAGGGACATCATAATCTGCCTTAGATTCCTCTCTAGATCAACCCAAATGCACCTGTGGGACACAATCTCCAGGAGGAATCCAGGAGAGAATCAGATTTATGGTAAGCTGGGGAACTACTCAGATAGTCTTAGCTTCCGAAAGAATGAGTGTCAAGCTTAGTGATCTTAAAGCTTTTTCACTCCTGAAAATGATGTTCCATACGCCATCCCTCACAGCTCATAAATAATAGGGGAATTAAAGCATCCCTCCTTGAGGAGGAAGGATCTTTAGGACTTTTTGCCGATCGAATGGAAAACCAGTGACCCTCCACTCCTGAGTTTTTACTAGGTGTTGGAGTAACTTTTTTCCCTCTTCTCGAGTAGGGCAGTGCAGTCTCGAAAGACTTCATGGTGGATTGCCCAGAAACGTTGTCTTCAATGACAGTACCTTCATCTTTCTCAAATCCTCCTCGGCTCCATTTAAAGAGGCTAGAGGCGGTAGCTAGGAGCGCAGAGGGCTTGTCAATGATTCTGTAAAACAGGCGCGATGTTACTGAGAGGGTAGCAGGGGTTGGACACATGTTTCCAGCTCTGCCTCAAGTCAGAATCCATCGGGGCTTCATGATGGAGTGCTGGAGAGGAAATGAATGGTCTAATGCAGTGCTTCTCAAACTTTTCCACCTGTGATCAAACTAGAACTACTGGTCAACTGATGTGTTTTTTATTACCGATATCTTAAAGAGCAGGGTGGCGATGGCTGGTATAATGTTTATAATAGCCCACTATTTAATTGAGATAATAAATAGCATAACATGCTGCAATTCAATTTGTATTTATTTTACATTTCTAGATTAGAAGTCAAGCTTTTGACATTTATTGACCAAAAACAAAAAAGGCAAATATTTGCAAATATCAGTCAACAGCTAATCAGTACGTATGATAAGAACCACTTACTCGCCACAAATGTTCTCAGTCATGCTTTAGCATTGAGAAAAGCTTATTTTGTGAGCAGCATAATTCCATATTTTGACTAATAGTATTCTTTAATATTTTATATGTTATTTTAAAATAAATTTAAAAGCAAAATGAAAAATGCCTTTTTGTTAGTTGATACATTTTTTCCAATTATTATTTATATATATATTTTTAAAGCAGAGTGGCCACACCAGTCAGGTTGCTGGTTTCAGCTGGATTATGCTGGTTTTCAAAACTTGGTCAAGTTGTCTCTCTGGTCAAAACGTCCCAAACCTCTTTAAAACTAGCCAGTGTGATTTGCCCGACTAGTTTGGGAGACCAGCTAAGACCAGAAAAATTTGCTTAGGCTGGTTGAAGCTTTTTTTCTGTAAGAAAGTACAAATATATGCTATGCACTTAGACACTTAAAGACAATAATCATGGAACCGGCTTTACTGACGAGATGCGGGTGATCATCACATGCGATATTTCGCCCAGCCCTACATCTTGTCAGCAAAGCTGGTTCTGTCATCAGTGGTAAATCTCTACACGTGCATGATTTCATGTGGAGCTGCATTTACAACACCGAGCCATTGTTCACTGAAAAGCTGCACAAAATATGATCGTGGTTGATGCAAATTAAATATTGCGCAATATTTATTGTGCATCCCTAAATATAAAAATCGCATGTAGTTCCAAAATAAGATATCAAATGTGGTAAAATAACATTAACAATTTTTATTATGTTTATATATATTTTTTTATGTCGTAATTTTCATGAGGCTTGTCAACTGCGCATCAGCACCGTTTGAGACCACTGGTCTAATGTATTTTCATTAGGTGTCCCGCTGGAATCCGATCTCAGAATCAGATCAGTGCACAGTCATCTTCTGAAGCATCAACGCTTTGATCTTTTAGCATCCCTGTGCCGTTTCAACTGCAACCTTGCTTTTCCCTTCAAATTTATTCCTCATATCAGACAGCCAGGAGGTATCCCACACAAGATGATTTATGCATTTCTTATGCACCTTGTACAGGGCAAAAATTTCAGGACATGTCATGTCATCAACTGTCTCGAATCAAAAACATTAATGCTGTCAGAATAGAGTTGCTTGACTCAGGGAAGAAAATGTAGATGTACCGGGTTCTGATGCAATAGCGATTCTTCTTTCTGTTTGAAGTCTGGTTCAAGTGTAAACCTGACTGCTTTATCAAAGCCTTCCTTTTTTTGTTTGAGAAGTGCTTCTGACATTTTAGGCAGAATCCTCAAACACAAACTTGATCACCTCTTCTCCTGGATGGCACTCAGAAACTATTCTTTAAAGACAATATGAAAACAAAATGGACCGTATTTATTTCTTTGGACAGGTTTCTGGTGTTTTTGTTGACAAATCTTCATTTAAAAGAAAAATACTTATCAAAATTTGATGACGTTCTATCTTTCAAAGATTTTTCCATTAACATCATCTCAAAAGTCCAGCGTGAACCAAATATATTATTGCAGCTTTTCTAAAGCGTTAACAGTAGTTTGCACAGCTAAATCCCTTCTGAAGAAACCCATCTTAAACCAGCCTAAACTGGCTTATTGGTCCTAGAATGGTCAAGCTGGTCTGTTGGCTGGTTTTACAGACATTTTGAGCTTGTTATAAAAAGTATTTTTTTCCTATTAAATGTCTTGCTTCACTCTAAAATATGTTGAATGGGTTGCTGGATGGCAAAGAATAATGCTTCATCTTGACTTTGAAATATTAAAAAATGCGTTCAGTACTGTGCTTTAATTCAACTACAGCAAACACGCTGCAATGCGGTTTTCTTTTCTATAAGTCTGTGTGGCATAAATCTGTACTGGTGTCAGTGTCTATAAACTCTAACACTGCTAACCATCATCTATGCTTACTCAAATGTGATTATTTATGACCTTTCCCTGGCTTGCCGAGTTTAGTATCCTGGAGGATCCATTACAGAGGCATATATTTCTCATTTATTCCTTATATTAACCAGAAAGTTAATTAACCTTGGATTCCAATTCAAATGTCCAGATCATTGCAAATGACATTAGCAAAGGTTTGTTATAGTTGTTGATTTGCATGTATGTAAACTCGAAAAGTATACAGAGAAAAAATGACGTTTCTGTCTTTATTCCAATCTCAATTGAAGCTCTGTCAGCACATCATCTCGGAGAACCACACTTGGTAGGCTCAAAAGGAAAAATGACCACTGGCAGCTGCCGAAAAGGTTTATGATCGAGTAAGAGGTGCCGCTGCGGGTTGTTTGAATCTGGGCCTAATGACGTGGGTTACAGGAGAAACTTGTGAGGGTTTTTGTTGATGTCTCGCAATGGATTTTAGCATAAGTAAAGGCTTTAAATAT
Source organism: Carassius auratus (assembly GCF_003368295.1). Lineage (NCBI taxonomy): Eukaryota > Metazoa > Chordata > Actinopteri > Cypriniformes > Cyprinidae > Carassius > Carassius auratus. The sequence goes on along the minus strand of NC_039257.1, from coordinate 4,355,396 downwards.
CCCTATTAATCTGCATTTGCCATCGATGAAATGACTTACAGCTATTCATCATTCCTTGGCACGGGTAGTGTGCGGAGCGGCCACTGAAGGCGGAGAAAATAAAGAGAAAAATGGATTGGGACAAGTCCGGAAAATATGAGCGAACAGAACAAAGAGCAGGAAGGAGGTGATTGGCATGCAGTGGCGAAGGCTCCAAAAAAGTAGAGCAATACTGATTGATGGAGGCTCAGATAGAGAAGACAAAATAAAGAAAGGTGGAGGGACTTTTAAACAACTCACTGTGATGAGCAATAGCCATCTTAGGAATTGGGCTGCAGTATTGGTTGACATGACAATGAGAACAGACTTTTGATCTGTCTTTCTTCAGTTTTGAAGGGGACTGCTATCGTATTGCTAACTAGGTTTACCCTATGGAGGCTTTTCTTTCTTAGATTTTATTTTTGGCCTGGGCTTTATTCCCTGTAGTTACATGCATTTTTTATGCTGAAATTATGAATCATCAATAAGTTTATTGCAGTTTTTTTTATTTTTTTTATTAATACATTTATTCATCAAGGACTCATTAAATTAATCAAAAGCGATAGTTGAGAAAGCTGTTCTTGATTTCCTCAAAAATATTAAGCAGAAAAGATTTCAACATTGACAGTTATAAGAAATGTTTTTGGGCATCAAATGAGCATATTAAAATGATTTCTAGGTAATGTGACACGGATGACTGCAGTAATAGCTGCTGAAAATTCAGTAATAAATAAGTAATACATACGATTTAAAAATATATTAAAATACAGACAATAATTTTAAAATGTAATATATTTTTTACAATATTAATCCAAATTTCTGTCATGAAACATGGTGTAGTCCAATTGGTCAAACTCAATATGCCACAATCACATCATTATCATGACACAGATGACTGTTGTTTTTTTTTTTTTTTTGTATCAGCAGGCAATGAGCTTGATGCTCAACATTCAAATACTTGACTAGTGCTTGCTGTAGCAGTTGCAGCACACTTCAGAAACCCTCCACCTTCCCCAGCTCCACCTGTATAGATCTGCTATGGGGTGACTCATGTATGCTGTATGGAGGTTATTCCATATATGTTACTGTATATTTGCAGCGGCAGTATTTCTTACATGCTCACAGCAGCATGTTGTGGATATAATTAATAATTCTTAATCTTTACACTTATATCGCTTTTCTTGGCACTCAAAGCGCTTTACATAGAAGAGGGTAATTTCCTTAGCCACCACTGGATATAGTGGCAGTAGCAAGTCTCGGTACTTGCTCTGTCACAGCAGCAGCGTAAGCAGATCTATTCTGCCAAGACCAAACACATTAACATTGTCATGTACATAACCATGGCATGACAGAAAAATATAAATGCAGCATTGGTGGATAAGAGCATTTAAAAATTTTGTTAAACCTTTTCTGCGCATCAGTGCATGGGACCCACAAAGTGTGCATGATAAGAAGAAAGTTTCATTTTGAGAGTGCCATTTTTTGTGCTGCTGTTCCTTAATTATGCTTTACTATGACCACCACTTCTAGACTCTTTATTGGTTAAGAAAATAGAGCATCTCTGTCTTTGTGAAGTTCTTCATTGTGAACATGTCTTATTCAATATACTCATCAAAGGCTGCTTAGCTATTAGTGGATTATGTCTCCAAGTGAGGGAGTTTATTCTACAGAAAATCAATGAGCTGTTTAAGAGCACATTCAGTCTGTTGAATGAAAGCCTGCTCACTCTGTGTGTTTATCATGTGTGATGTATGCCTGGCCGACAGTGGCAGCAGCAGGGCATGGGTCACTGATGGCCAAACTCAAAGTACACACCGGCAGACTCATCTCCCCCCCTTCCTCCTCTGCTTCTTTCTCTTCTTTGTTTCCCATTTGTGTACATATGAGGTGACTTCCTTGTCTTTGTGGATCTGTCTCCCAGGGGTCCTGATAAGAGATCTGGGTGGTCTGAGGAGGTGCCATCATGATTAGAATAAATTTATTATCTGTTTTCCACCAAACGGAGAAGAAGTGAGGCGCTATCGAAGCAAACAACACTTGTACTTATTTTCACTGATAAGCAATCACTGCCAGCTAGGGTTGTTAATGGGTCATATATACTGTATATGATGCTTATTGTAATTTATTTTGCATATCTGTTTATTTATTTAGAAAATACATTTAAAAATGGTATGCATTCATTGATTTGATTATAATAAGCATTATGTGGTGTGACTCATATATTGTGGTTGATTCGTATATTTGTATTATTTATTTACAATATTTACAAATAAATATATATATATATATATATATATATATATATATATGCCATATTTAAATATTTCTTATGTATTTGTAAAATAATATATATATATATATATATATATATATATATATATATATATATTAAAATGTAATTCTTTTTTTGTTCACATGTAAGTGATATGTAAAGGAAATATATTGATATTTTAACTTTTTACACCACATTACATTGTTAGAGTAAACCTTTTTTTGCAAAACAATCTATTTTTAATTGTATTTAAAATATATTTTCTTTCTTTTTTCATTGACGCCCAATTCATCATTGATCCTAATAACAATATCAATGGAATGAATGAAACCACAATGAATTGCTACAATGAATTCAATGTTGACATGGTAGAGAGATCTTTGTTTTCCAATTTAGCTTTCACTGAGTTATGTTCTTTCCTTGTAAGAAACTGCAAAATCTACAGGATTTGGCTTACTTTGCGTCTGTGAACGTTGTCAAAACATTGGCCAAAACACACAAATGGTGAGGATTTTTTTTGGCACCAAAAATGCTGGAGTGTCGATCAAGGTGGCTAGAGCTGACATCCATTAAAACACCTCGCAATCCATCCTTTAATTAATTTTCTGATTTTCTCCCTGGAGCGAAACCAGTAAAGCTTAAGTGATTTGATTTTATGTCACATTTTGTTTGTCAGGAACTTGAATCCAGGCACTAGACTCTCATGATATTCCATAGTAGAGTTGAGCTCTCTGGTCCAACACAGACATAGGAGTCTCCAAAACAATCCATTCATCATCATCTCATTCAGTGAACTGATTGGTTTTTTTTTTGGTCTGAATTTTTAGAAGAAAAGAACCCCACACAGATCCTTATATATACCATCTGTTTTAATTTGTTCAGAGAAAGTGTTGACGATTGTAATTGGAGATGTTCTTAAATATTTATAGCACTTAGTAGGTAATAAATTACGAACTACCTTTGATACAGGCAATTTGGTGTTTTGTAAAAGATTAGTTCTTGTGTCTCTCCCAGTGAAATACAGATTAATTCCCACTGGTTGAGAGCATTATACACCAAAGAATAATTTAAAATGAATATTTTCGCTTTTGAACCAGTGTCTACACAACTAGAGGACTGTTAAAGCCCAACTCTTCCTCTAAGAACCAGAGATTAGCTAATATTGTACATCCTTGCTTACTTGAAAATGCTTTAATTTGTTTCATTAACATGGCAGCTGCCTCTTTGTTTCCTTCTGGCAGGTGGTTTGAAGTGCACTATATTGGAGAATTAAAGTTTTTTTTTTTTTTTTTTAAGATATAACTAAAAAAGCAGTCCCAGATTAAAAGCTTTTAAGAACATGTCGCATTTTAGACCCTTTGTGACACTTTTTCCACTGTGTGCATATTCTCCCTGTTGAGTTCATTAGCCTCCGAGGTTTTGGTTCTGAGACTAGCATAGTTTTAATGAACACTTCAGACTCTGCTTTCACTTTCAGTGCTTTGATATGACTTGTGGTGGTGGAGGCGGCTGCTTTCTCATGCTAAGCAACCATCGTTTTTCCATATCGCAGACCATCGCTGGCTCAAATAATGAAGCTCATTAAAGTCAACTGGTAGCTTAGGCTCAGCAATGCTGGAGACACCAGGGTTTGGTGTGGTCTTTGAGAAAAGCTGGCGTGTTGTGGTGACCGTATTAGCTGTGTGATGTCAGGGGATCTCTAATGGAAAATCAGGGTTCTTTCTGTAAGTATTACAATATTAATGCCTACTTTTCAACTTCAAAAGACAACCATCTCAGTTGTAGGCGTTGCGAGTGTTAGAACTTCTAATGGGGCATTTTAAATTATATTTTATATATATATGTGTGTGTGTGTGTGTGTGTGTGTGTGTGTGTGTGTGTGTGTGTGTGTGTGTGTGTGTGTGTGTATAAATATATTATTCTGTCATTTATCGTAACTGGTCTCATAAAAATATGTACCTCTGTGCACTTTTTGTGCAATACCGTTTTTTACATACCTTACTGAACGTTTCGCTGGAGTTTGAAAGACAAATGTCCACTGAGTGGCACTAAAACACTGGTTTAATTTGTGAACCATGGCACATTTTTATTATGTTGATATAGGTTTGTATTGCTGTGTTTTTATCATGTTGCTTTCAGAATTCTGGTTCAGAATTCAAATATCCAGGGACTGTTGCAAAAAGTTAATACTCTATGGTGTTGGAAATATGCCCTACACCAAACCAAACCCTAAACCTGCCTGGTAGTGTTAACAAACGCAAAACTCATTTAAAAACTCAATTGTTGATGTAACCACGCCATTTGAACTTCCTTATATGCAGATTTGAACTGCTTCGTATTTCGGAGTATGCATTTATTTGTAATTTAAACTTGTTGGAAACAGAGTGTAAATGTGGAAGCTATCAAGCTTAAGTGTCATGGCAGAGCTTTAAAGTCGACTAGTCGCAGCAACCCCTACTTACAGCATAATTCATTCAAATGAATTTAGCCGAACCCCAAATCCCTCTCTTTAGCTCCCCTCTCAAAATCTCTCAGAGGAAGAAAGTCTGTTTGGGCTCAGTTGCGATGGAGACTACTTTGATGAAGAACAATTGGCGGGGGTAGCAGGGTACAAGTGCACGCCACTAACTCAAAAGATTGTTTAATGAGTGTTTTTTAAATGTTTTTGAATAATCTCTTAGGCTCAACAGGGATGCATTTATTTGATCAATTTTTATTTAGTGAAACAGTGAAATATTATTACAGTTTTCTGTATTACTATATTTTAAACTTCAAATAGAAAAATAGTTTTCTTTCAAAAAATCTTTGAAACCAAACTTTTGAACAGTAGTGCAAAGTGTGAGAATATATCTTTCAAGATTCAGAAAGCAAATCTCAAGTTCTTACATTCTTTGATATGAGCTCATTAGTTTGAAACATTAGTGACATTTTTGGTAATTATGAGACTCATTTCATAAATAATTTCAAATAAAACTCAAGATAGTTTTGATTCTGTCACTTGGGCTTTTTTAAGAAACTTCTATGGCTCACTGTTGAGTCTCACAAGTATGATCTGTCACCTCATTGTGAACAAAGAGAACTGTGTAGCTTAACATTGTATGCATACTGATCCTTTAAGCTCACAATGCTAATACTGAGTCTTCATTGGCACACAAATCCCCTCCTCATCCAAACAGTCGATTTGACTGTTGACTGACTCAACTTATTTTGTGACAACATATCATCATGCAAACTGACATCCACAACTCGAAGATCATTTGAAGTGGGGTAGATCTCTTGTTTAAACCTTTATATTTGAATCATCAACACCAGGTTGTGTCTCTGTCTCCCGGGGGAATGGATGCGGGATGACCATATTGTGATGGTAAACATCCCGTCTGAAAGCAGAGGGATCCCCAGCTGGGGTCATACACATAACCACATTGTACGTGAATTGACTCCTCATGTTGGATTAGCTGGTTAAATACAGTGATCCTTTTCCTCCGATGCACAATCGTGACATTTAACGTATTTGAATGCAGGTCTCAGAAAGGGCCACCATGGTCCTTTCAGCATCCGCCAGCTCCATTTCTACACACCGTTCAGAGCGATGATCACAACGGCATGCTTGGCAACCCTGAAAGCATCCACTTAAAATGCCCCATGCGGAAGTGTCGAGACATCCCTCGTTTGGTGAATGCATGCCATTGTGTAGCATAGACTTTGAGAGACGGCGATAGAAAAGTCATCAGAGCATGCAATGCGACAGAACTTTGTATAATGCATTTGGACTCGACTACAGCTGCCATGGTGTGCCGGAGAGAAGGATTGGCAAGGAAAACAAATACTTGTTAAAATGTATTGGGATCCAGAAACCAACATTTTTGTCTGTTTTCCAGAGACACAAACTCACGAGATCAGGATAAAAAGGAGTGACAGATCTAAAAAGTTGTGGAGACATAAAAAACGAGGGGTAAAAGTGGAAAATAGAAGGGTATGGGGTCTGATAGCGACTGAAATAAAAATAGAGTCTGGATAGAGATGGTGTCTTGATGAGGGCCGCCCGCTAACCTCTCAGGCGCCACACTCCCCTTGCTCAGGCGGGCCCCAGGAGCGGGAGGGGCCAGACCACAAAACCATCTTGTTGCAGATTCTGTTGTACCTCTTCACTTGGGGGTCTAAAGCTACTACAAACTATAGATAGCTTTTGAGTTAAAACTGTATTTCACTATTGAAGTGTGTTGATCTACACTCTTAAAAACAAAAGTTCTTAAAAAATATCCATGCAAAAATTTCACAAAAGGTTCTTTATAGTGGGAAAAAAAAGTTATTTAGATGATCAAAATATGAGGAAAGTTTTTTTTTTTTTTTTTAAGGAACTGTTCACTGAAAGGGTCTTTGGGGAACAAAAATGGTTCTTCTATGGGGCTTTTGCACAGCATAGTTCTAGGAACTGGCCAGCATGATGGTTCCTAGTGAACCAATTTCTCTTTCTGTCGTTTTTCTGGTTGCATTCGCACAAGCAGCAAGAATTTTGAAGCGGCTGTCATCAACCTCTTTATTCGCAGCATTTGCAAACATCAACATCCGTTGAATGGAGGGTGCCGTGATTGGCGCTGTTCTTGTTGTGTGTTGTGTTTTGTAATAATAGAGGTGGAACGTAAACTCACAATTTACAATTGAAAGAGCACGAAAATCTATGACAGCATGCAGTGTCACGTACAGTATCATCAAGGCTAAGAAAGGCATATAATGCTGGAGACAACAGGTAAATGAAGGAACTGTGGAAAATGACCTCCATTGCGAAACCCCCTTTTGTCATATCACTCTTAAAAATTTCAGTGATGATACAGAAAGAACCATTTTGGGAATATTTCTTTTTAAAGAAATTATTATAATTATTTTGTTAGTTATAAGAACATTTCAATAATCTAAAGAAACTTTTTCCACTATAAAGAAACTTTTATTAAGTCGAAAGTTTCCATGTGTAAAAGGATCTTCATGGAACTGTAGATGCCAATAAAGAACCTTTATTTTTAAGGGTGTCATATCCAGTCTGCAAAAGGCTAAGATAGCAGCAAATCCGAGCAGAAAGTCTTGCTAACCCAGTTTTCAGAGAGACGTCACCGAGGAACGGTCCAACATTTGATTAAAGAGTCTCTACAGTTCTTGACACTGACCCAGCAGACTGCAAATGGATAAAATGAGTCAGACTGATACTCATGACTCTGCCATTTAAACAGAAAAAGATCCACCGAAGCATTGGTTTCTGTAAAGAGGGGCCTGTTCCACCTGACACAACCCTGAGGGGATGCAGTGACCCTTTAGCTGATGACTTCATCACTTACAACATTGCTTCTTTGGGTTCTTCTCATAGCAAAACAGCTGAAGCAAAGCATTGTTTGATTTGCATTCAGGAAAACGTCACATTAGATAAGCTTTCAATCAGAACAGAAAGGTTTTTGTGTATGAGTAGAAAAGACTATTTCACTTAGATTTGAGTGACTTGAGTTGCATATTTACTCCATTAGGACATGCCAGGTAGCATTAGTGAATTTGCAATTAACTTGAATGCAGCAGGGAAATGCAACAGAACTGTATATACATCCTCATATGGAATGCATTTAATGGGAAAATATTTTCGTAACAGTTGGAAATTTTAGATTTTAAGTGGATTAAGGAGATCGTATGCCATTTTTTCTCTTCTTTTTACAGAGGAACATCTGGATTCTGTTAGCTCTTTAAGGACAATATTTCATTTCTCTCCGTATGTCTTCTTGACACTGCTTCTCTGATTGTATGTATGTGTTTAAACAGGGGCTGCTAGTTTTCTGTTTGTAAAACAATTTATTTCAACTTTTTTTCTGTAATATAACCACACACACACACACACACATGTACATTTATTTATAAACACATACATTTAGCATGTTAATGTGCATTAGTGCTCGCTACTTAACCCATTCATAATTTATTCCTGGTATTGCATACCCGACTGATATCAAAGTGATATTAGCTCTGTGTGGGTGTTTTTACTTTTTATACCTGCAAATGTATTCTTTCAGATCTGATAGATGAATTTCTTCTTTAGTTAATCACATTTTGTACAATCCAATGAACAGTTGGGTCTCATTACTGTAGATAATGGTTAGGAGTATCTGCCTTTCTATGTCTTTGTTCCATTTGGTGTGTTTTTGTTCTCTGTAGGTCATTTGATTAATGTGGATAGGTTTTGGTTGTTTTAGGCACTCCGAAAAGCACTTACTTCATTTTACTTTATAACAACTGGCCGCTATCCTTTCTTACACTGTTGGTCTTGTTCTGGAATATCTGTCACCATCTCCAGTCTTCTGCCACCTTTTTATTGACTTCTCCAACTCAAACAGTGAACTGTTTTCAGTCTCTTTTTGTCTTCTCCTTGACACCTTCCTAAAAAAATCTCTCATGCCGCAGGATGGCAGTCCATTTCATTATTGCAAATTCTTTAAGAGTATTTAGCATATTATTCCTGTTGCGTATATGCAGTAAATGTCACCGCATAATGTGTTACCCTGGAAACCTGCTGAGCCTGAGGACTAGACGTGGCTTTACCAAATGGGGTTTTTGTTTGCCTAAATATTTTATTACCAAACCAAGCCCTCAGTTCTGAGTCGGGACACCATTCATTTTGATATTTGAGCGTCGAGTGTACCATCTCTTGAAGGAAAACAGGGGCCGATGACTTTATCTCCAGGCAGAAGTTAAGACACTTCATCTGGTAGCAATCTTTCTGTGAGCCTGCTTCATCCAACCACAGTCCAATTCATCAGAAACTGTCATCTGCCCATGGAATAGTGAAAAAAAAGTGAATGGATGGGGGAAGGACATTGAGTGTAAATGTGGGGAGAAATAGATGATCTTTTAAAATGGAAAAACACCAACTCAGCTTTACCATTTGTATGTAATTGCTTTAGGATGAAGCTGATGTAGGTCTAGATTTGTTAATGTGGTGTGTTTATTTTAAGACAAACTCGACCTCTTTAATGCGACATGGAACCTCTGCTCGGCAGTAACTGTCTGCTCATTATTCTTAAGAAAACAATGGCTTATGAGGGTAATGAGGCTAATTTTGTCAAGCACTATGTGTGGAGTTGATTGGGTCTGCCTTTTCATGTTGGACAGACTGTCACCGTGCTCTGTTTGGTTAAAGTCGATTTAAATTGCCAATGAATTGCAGCGGCTCCTGAGAAAACAGTGTGAATAGGTGCAGGCTGTGATGAATGGCATACAGAAGATCAAAGATGGGATCCTTATTATTTAGAGAGCCCGTTCAGTATTGCTGCTCAGTAGTACTTTCAGATTTTTTGACCTAGTGTCTAGGGATGCATCGATCATGATTTTTCATGGATGATTCCAATAAAAAAATTTTTACAAGCAAACTGGCTGATTCCGATACCGATATCCGATTTTTTTTTTCTTTAAGCAACAAACAAGAAGGAAATTATGCATAAACAAAGTTTATTTGGTATTTAATGGGCCAAACTGGCTTTTGGCTATTGAAAACAATATCGGTAACCATCTAAAATTAACAGCAGGATCTGCACAGCAAGTAGCCTACATTTAATACAAACATAGATGGTACAGACGTCAGCATTTAGCTTTTGTTTTTGAATTGGGCTGAAACTACATAGAACTGGCCTTAAATGAAAAGATTAACTGTAACCATGTGAAATTAAAGGTGACGACTTCATAGTTCTACAGTCCAAACAACACAATCAACACACATTCAATAAGATGTTTCTTAATCAGCATTCAGTATTTGTTTTAGTTTTTAAATTTGATTTTAAATTAAAAAAAGGTATTTACCAGTGAGATTAAATAAAAGTATGCTATATAAATAAATTATTCAAAAATGTTAAAATAAAATAATGTTGGTGCGAATAAAAAAAAAGTTGCAAAGTGTTTAATTCGTCCAATTAAAAAAAGATGATTCACAAAATGATTCACATCTATTTTTTTACTTGAGCCAATGAAAAATAAATGACTATTGTCTCAAGTTAAAAAAAATAGATGTGAATCATTTCCCTAAAATGTTTTAATTGGATGAATGACAGCAGGTGATTTCTAAATCCTGTCTTGCGCACAGATTTCAAAATACTTATACAAAAATTACATGATAGTGAATGATTACAATGTAGTCTGTGCACATGGGCTCACTTCCGGAAAAATCTGCAAAAAAAAGACCAAAAAACGGCCGATTGCCGATCGCGTATTTGAAGCAAAAACAGTCCGGTTCCGATTAATGGCTGGTCAACTGGTGCATCACTACTAGTGTCTCCAAGCAGTAATTGCTAAAATAAAGACTGATAATTATTATAATATATACATAGAATGGTTTAAAAATGTTGGCAGGTACCAATAAGCCAATAATTATTGTCATGTTGTGGATGATAAAAAATAAATGGATGATAATTTCAGATATTTACATACATATATTTTTTAATTATATTAATTTTGGAATTGTTCAATTAATATTCCTGTTAATATTAATAATTAATACAAATGAATTATATGCAGTAATAGTAACATGAAAGTAGTATAAACATTCTATTTCTTTTCTGCATTTCTTCTTATCTCTAGCTTGGCTTCCAATTTGAGTTTTCTCACAGGCCTGGAAGTGTATGGTATATTATGAATATTGTTGGCTCTTTGACAAATTGTTTTTGCATAAGTGGCTTTGGTTAAAAGAGTCTGCTAAATGCATAACCACAATATAAATGTAATGAATTATTAGTTTTTTTTATTATTTTTAAGCATTTTAAATAAGCATTAGATGATGATATTTAGTGGGTAGAACACAATTTGTGCAAATGGAAGGCCAGTCATCTGCACCCTTGTTCCTCAGGGATCTGTTTTGGGGCCTCTGCTTTTTATTATTTATATGATTAATCTTGATTTGAATATTGGTCAAATTAATTTTAATTTTAATGCTGATTACACTTTGATTTATTGTAGTGCACCTAAATTACACCAAGTTGTGTATTTACTCCAGAGTGCTTTTGAAGTTGTGCAATGAAGGCTTTGTGGCCTAAAACGGACTGTGAATGTTACTAAAACTAAAGCCATGTTATTTTCAGGATAAAAAAAAAACACTCAAAACCTCACAGGGTACTATAGTTGATGTAGTGACAGAATATAAATATCTTGGTTTTATGTTGATGACTCCTTATCTTTTAAATCCTGTATTAATCAACTAAGGACAAAACTAAATGTAAAGCTTAGGTTCTATTACAGAAATTAACCCTGCTTTTCATCTGAGGCAAGAAGAAGTTTGGTTTTTGCAAAAATGTATGCCAGTCTTTGATTATGGAGACATTCTGTATAAATCGGCGTCTACCAAACTTTTAGGTTTTCTTCACGCTCAGATTTATATTAAATTGTATTGTTAGTACTCATCATTGTGATTTGTATAATAGAGTTAGTTAGATATCATTATTAACACACAGACCTAATCACTGGTACATGTTTATTTATAAATCAATATTGGGTTTACTGCCTCCATATCTTTGTTTCTTCACCCAGCCTAAAGCTCCTGGAGCTTATTCCCTGCACTCACAGGACTTGGACATTATTTTGATTCCATTTGCATAAACAAGCTTTTTCAGTTTGAAACGCTCAATGATTGGAACTTTTTACAAGTTGAAGACCTTAGTGTCAATGAACAATTAGAAATTCTTGATTAATGAGCTGTTAAAGGAAGAATTATTTTTTAAGTGTTTTGAATTGTTTTCAACATGTTTTAATGTTCTTCTTATGAAATGTAGTGCTGCATCTTGGCCAGGTCACTTCTGTAGAAGAGATTTTTAAGAAAGTTTTATCTATCCATGATATATTATACTATATGTGCCAAACATATTTAATTACCCTGTTTTTACATTTTTATTCTCGACAAAATGATCTTAGACATGGATTTTTTAAATGATAATGTCTTATAGAAACAAAAGCTTTAAAATGAAACATAACTGACATCAAAGGCAATGCATTAACATGGAAATTCCAATGGAGCAAAACCAGAGGAAGAAAGTTCTTTTTCTTATAGTTTGAATTTATTTGGGTCAAAACTAATGCCACAAAGGACTATGGAAGTTTAATATAGCCTTTAGCTATCAAAAAGATGTGAGCCAATCATATCCGCTTAGCGTGAAAGACCTAAAGCACCAGGATCCAAAGTAATATTAGCAGGTCTTGCATGAAGATAAAACGCCCATCTCTGAACTTAATATCTGTCTGAGACGCACACAAAGACATCCGATGTGAGCCATTAGAAAGTTTCTCGTCAAGGAAAAAGGGTAAGTTTAGTGCAGTCCTGCCCCTGGGGTTTGTGGGATACTGGACGTCTGCTCTTAGTTCTGCACTAGGGAGGAAATTAAGAGTCTCTTCGCAAAGCCGCCCAAAATGAGTCGGGCAGAACAAGCATGCAAGGGCTCTTCTCGCCGAAGCTCTAGGAGTCAATAGGCCATAGATAGCCCTCTGTCATTAGTTAGAGGGAATAGACTCATGTCAGAAACCCAGCTGCCTGGCACTGAAATTAGAGATGGTGCACAGATTTCCCCTCCCTTATTACATATCTCCTGGGGAAAGCCAGGCAGTGCCAGAGGTTAATATCCTTCACTAAAGGCCTCAACCTCGAAGTGTCAGACATCATGTCAGATGACACCAGTGTATACCACAAAAATCTCTCTCTGGTTCATAATATCTTTGTCCTCCCACACCCCCGCATGGAGTGAATCTCGCTTTTTTTATCAGTAAGTAGAATTGCAGTTCATGTAACTGTAGTTTGTAAGGATGTTACCTTGACAAGCTTTGTTTAAAATGTAAAATGTTTATTGATCATACTTGTCTGTAAAAACTAGGGTTTGATTGACTTCTGGATACAAAGTCAGTGCAAAGACACAAATTTGCACAAGGTGACACGAATTGGATGACGGGATTGGCGCGAACACAAGATATACGGCTCACACTTTCTTTATAAAATGAAACATTTCAGTTTGATAGAAAAATTTGTATGATGCATTGTTGTGCAAGCCAATCAGCAGAGCGCTTTCTATACATAGGTTGTTGATTGAGTTTTGAGAAATTAAAAAATAAATGCAAGCTTTGTCAGTTGTGGAGGGATGGGGTTTAAATGGACTAAATGACTTGAGAAGTCAAGCATATGTCTCCAGAGCAAAGTCTGTAATTTTTCACCAATTGAGTTATGACAGTTTGATTAAGAATTATGAGGTCAAAGAATCTTTTTAGGAATAAATCATACATACGAATCAATAGTTCACAGTAAGATCTATACAATGCTTCATTACATGCTGACTTGAAAGTATGCTGGATAGTTGCCAGTGTGTTGCCAGGATGCTGCTAATCAGTATGTTTTATGTTGCCAGTAAGTTGACTTTTTTAAATAAGCAAATAAAACAATATTCTTTCCATACAGTAAAATGTAATGTGGTCTGGTGTTGTTTTAAACCCGATTTATTGTATAAAAAAACATGTTTGTCTTGTGCAGTCATACTGGTGTGTATCGACATGAGTTAATAAATGATGACATTTTTGAGTTGACTAGACTAGATGAAACCTCTAGAACAGGCTTCATTGGTCAACCTTAAGAGCATCAACCCCTTTTTCATTTTGTTTGTCCAGTGGAAAGGTTAGCATAACTCTCTGCGATTCCACAGCAACACAGTCTGAGGCGTCCAAAGGGTGCTTCCGAGGCCAGCTGTCCTGACTCTTACTCCCCCTCATGTGTCTTCCCCTCAGCTCAGATTTGTAATATTCATCTCATCATGCAGGGCTTGGCCTGCTCATGCATTTGCGTCTGGTTGTCTGAGCTAAGCCTGGTGAGATGTGTGCGCTATTATGTAGTGCAGATCATTTGCCACACCCAAACAAAGGCCCACATGTCGAAGCCGAGAGTGTGTGATATGACCACACACAGCGGCACATTTGGTTGGCTTCACACATCTTGACACACATACACACACACTTCACTCACACCTTTGGTGATCCGCTTACAAATGAGCGGTTTAGCAAGTGTGCTAACATATCAGTCAACAGCTTGAGTTTATAGATTGAATTTGTTTGAATTTTCTCCACATTTCATGCCTAACAAAGAGAGATTGTTGTTGGGCTTCAGACGCTCGGGTCGCTGGGTCTTGAGAACTGAGCTGCCCTTCCGTGCATTTCCATGCCCTTCTTCATTCATCTGTGGTGTCGTTCACCTCCCAACCCCCACATCCTGAATCACACTTCTTGAGGTTGTTTATGAAATGCTAGGAGAGCGCGACTCCCGGAGGATTGAAATGGAGAGGAGGGATGTCTGCGCCCCACAACTATCACCCCCCTAGTCATCATCCCACAGGTTCAAATTCTGGTCTGGCAGGGGTAGCGGATGGACGGGGATATAAGAGGTGAACGTCAGAGTGAGTTAGTCCAGTTGCCTGTTGTGGTCTGACTAGACCGGGGAACAATATTTTTCTAAGATTGTCCGACAGGTTCAGTTAGTCTTTTAGCTTCCTCACATTCCTACAAATCGTGTCCAAATCCAGCGATACACTGGAGGCACTCCGCAAGGCTCCGATTCCGCTGATTTTAATCTTTTCACTTGCACTGCTTGGCAGTTGCGTGCGTCTTTCTCAAACACTTCGGTTAAGAGCCACATAGAGGGTTTCTCATGACCCAAACTGAACTTGGGATTACAAAATAAAAATTCAGTTGGAACTGAAATAAAAAATGTATTTAAAATAGTAAATCATGTATGTTTCTAATTAACTTGCTATCTAAGTTACTTTTGCTCTTTTGTTTCTGCTTTCTCTCAGTGTGTTTACAAACTATTCAGCTGGTATCTTCAGGATACACCAGACTGATAAAGTGTGTGTGTGTGGGAGGTGTTTCAGGGCAGCAGCTGCAATAACTTCCAGCCTTATCTGTACGTCTTTGACTTCTGCTGCTTTATTCGTTCTAGTACATTGTAGTTGACCTCACAAATCTTCATTCACATCGTCATGGCTTCACCTTTTACCCAGTTCACCATTATTCACTGGTATTGGCATCACTGATACTAATGTTCACATTTAAACAAATATAAATATAAAGGCCAATTGATCTAATTAATGGCTTTTCAGCATGCAATCATCTCAGAGTGCAGTGCTACAGACGTGAATGATAGTTTTATACATGCTGCAGTAGACTATAGAAGCAACCAGAATGCCCTATCAGCCATATTAAATTGCCTTAACAAGCACCCAGGACATTTTTGCAACTGCATAATAACATACAGCATCATTGCGCTTCAGGCATCCCAAGTTCGAATCCCAACTCAAGGACCTTTCCCAACCCCGCCCCAACCCCACAGCTCTGATCTGGCCTATCATAATAAAGGCAAAAAATGGCAAATATAAATCTCAAAAACAAAATAATAATAAAAAAAAACCTTTAAACCACTTTAGCAACCATGTGCCCTAGCAACTATCATAAAACGTTTTTAATTGTGTTGCATCTTGCTAAAAACATTCGAAACACTGTTCACAACACCTTAGCAACCTTAGCAATCACCCTAACCGCTCTTGCAACCACATAGCAACATCCTAAGTTGTTCTTAGTGTTTTTAGCAACCACTGATGTTAACTACTTACATATTGTTCAGTGAATGTCAGAATCTGGATGTTCTTTGAAATCAAATAAAAGTTTTGAATGAAATACCTTCTGTGGATGTCTGCAGAAAAATAAATAAGAGCATCAATTCCAAGTAACAGTAATAAATTAGATTTCTAAAATAACAGACTGGGGCAATTTCTCAGATGACTGATTTGGCCTTGTTTGCGATCAAACAAAATCCTTTGAGCTTCACATGTCGACTGCCAAATCCGCGTATATTTTTGCTTTGTTAATAAATCACGGAATCTAATTCATCTACTCGCCCAAGTTGAACCTCATTGTGCGGCCTTTGGAAATGAAGCACCTGGCTTGAATGCCATGACACTTGTTGAGTAACACAAATTATACAATTCCTGGAAGAAATCGTGTGGTTGTGGCTGCCAGTTAGCATTGTTGTTAGCTTGGCAATCACACAGTTGGACCAAACTGCCTGAATATTGTGGTCCAGATGGGCGGATCTATCTAGCCCTTTGCACGAATTTTGGAGTGCCATCACATTGAAATGCCAGTTTTAGCAGTGATGCTAGTTTTTAGCAGGATTTCCATCAATACTTAGCATTGCTCCAGTTTGGATAGGTTTTGTAAATAAATGATCAATTAATTGAAAGTTACATTATATCTTATAGCTCTCTTAAGTTGTCTGTGATATTTAGCCAAATGCTAACAGAAGGTTTAAATCTAGAATCTCCTATAATTGTTTTGATTGTAAATGTATTTATTGCTCATGCTAAGTGAAGTGCTATTGGCCCAGTCTGACTGATACAACATAGTGACTCAGTGTTTTACCTCATGTCTTTCCAAAAAAAAGTAGGCTTTACTCCAAAAGTTATCTTCTGTTTCCACAGCCTTTGTAAATAGAGTCTCGCTACTCAGCCAAAAAAGGACAATTGGGACATTCATGGTGACTGGTTGCTTGTTTCAAAAGTTGTAGACATTAAAGCATAATTTTAGTTGGCAGATTTTGGTATTCCATCATTTTCAGTCATATTGTTCGATGTTTTATATTGACTGTTCAGATGAGTTATTGCCCTGGTGGCAAACGTCAGCATGACCCTGGCTAACCTCTACATAATCTTTGTATAAAGAAACCGAGAGTGGTTTGTGTGAGTCATGAAGGGTTTTTTTCTCTCTCTCTTAGCCCCAAAAGTATTTGGACACTTAAAGGAAAAGTTCACTTCCAGAATGAGAATTTTCTGACCCCCATGTCATCCAAGATGTTCATGTCTTTCTTTCTTCAGAAGAAATTAAGGCTTTTGAGGATAACATTACAGGATTTTTCTCCATACAGTGGACTTCAAAGGTGAACAAGGGTTGAAAGTCCAAATTGCAGTTTCAGATTCAAAGGGCTTTACACGATTTTGAAGTTGGAGGAGAAAATATGATGTAGTTTTTGTCCTACCTTTTTTAACCAAACTACACAGACAAAGAACTAACTGCCTGTGACTTTTCCAACAGGGTTGGACCTTCAACCCATAGGCCACCATTAAAATCCATTATATGGAGAAAATTCAAGGAAAGTTTTCCTCAAAAGACTTAATTTCTTTGTGACTGCAAAAAGGGAGTCATTAAATGTGCTGTATGTAAGTTTTTGACTCTACTAAAGCATAAAAATACCATAATATGTTTGCATATATTTATGAAACATGCTAAGTTAACATTTGAAAAACAATGCTACAGTCTGTTATTCTTCCATGAAAATTTGTGTTCCGGGCCAGAATGTCAGTCTCTGTTTTGGTTTGTGGAACCCACCCACTGCCAGTTTACCCAATTGTATTTCGGCACCCGGGGTTGCCAGTTGGTAGAAACACAACGTAATTCATTTAATTCATCGTCAAGTGCACTCGTTCCTGTTGGTGTCGTCAATCTGGCAACCTGCATGTGCGTCAAATCTAAAGGGGAGTGGCAGAGTGAAAAAAAAAACCCATCTACAATATTTTTAATTTGGACTGCAATACCCAGTTCAACCACACTGTGTCAATCCTACATACAGCACCTTTAACATCTTGGATAACGTGGAGGTGAGTACATTTTTGTTATCAGGAAATATTTGTTTTGGAAGTGAACTACTCCTTTAAACCACATTTAAAAATTCATGAATTTTCTTTCATTATAAGTAATATAAAGATAAATATATAAAACATACATTTCTAAAATATGCATAATCCAGTTACAGCCCTATTGTGCAAATACTTTTCGTATCCATCGTATATTTCCTCGCAGCGCTCTCTCTTTCTGTCCAAATCTCATTTTGAAGACTGCATTGTTGTGTGTCTGCGTCTCCTGGGCTGCTGGCCCACCGGCCTAATTCAGACAGCACCCTGTAACCGTGAGAACACTTTTGGCGGGCTATTGGATTAGCTTTTGAGCACTATGTGGGCTAATTGATGAAAATGACCCCGGTGCGGAGAGCAGAGCCATTGTCTCCACTGTCACAAAGTCTCAAGCCATCAACAGAGAGCCTAACAGGATTTCTGCACACACGCCATCCATCCCTAATTTGTTGGCCCGGGAAACTGTCAGAGCCCACTGGAAGCAAGCTTGGAAGCGGGGTGTTTGTTCTGGTTTTAATGCGGTAGATTAATCAGCTGCTGCCAACCCCAAAAGCTAAAGTGTAAATGTAATGAAAGGAAAGTTGACTTATGTGATTGAAAACAAATGGGACTTGTGATTTGGACTGGTGCTGTTACTTCTATATGGTTTCTCTGAGCCTTTGATTTACTAATGTCATGATTATTTAACAGCCCCCAAGGTTTCTGATCACACCAATTATTCACACACGCACAATGCAGGCTCTGATGTTGTTTTATTAATTAAAAGAGCTGATTTGCCTGGTAGACATGTTGACGTATTTGCAATATAGATGATGTTTTTCAGATCTTGCTCTTTCTGTTCTTTCATTCCTCGCTTGCTCTTTCAAATACCCCCTCTCCCACTCAACACAGCCACATATACACTTTCTAGAGCTTTATGTGTGAGAATGGAGCCCTAAAGACTTCTTCTGACCTGAGAATAATGGCTTGCTTGGTTTCCAGAGTGTTGCATTCATCTCGGTGGAATGCGGTAACCATAGATTACCTGACAATTAAACCCACTCATCTCACCACAAACCCTGCAGTAAGAACAACCAAATATGCAAAGCTGTCAGGTAAGGCGTTGCTAAACAACATTAGTACAGAAATAGCTCACAAATGTTACCCAACACATGCTTATTAGATGATTACACAACAATTCACATACATGAGGGGTGGTTGATTGGTGTTTATTGCTTTTTAAGACTGATTACCTTTGTGCGCTGTTTATGTATAGCTACTACTGTTCATAATATTGGGGTTGGAAGAGGTTTTTTTTAAAAGAAATTCATACATTTAGTAAGTAAGGAGGAATTAAATTGATCAAAAGTGACAATAAAGACATTTATAATGTTACAAAAGATTATATTTCAAATAAATTCTGCTCTTTTTAACTACACTTTTTTGTTTAAAAAAACAGCTTCTTTAATGTTTCATTTTAGTGCAGTAATTATTTTTATAATAAAATTATGAAAAACAATAACTACAACACAGTCATGCATGAACTTAAATGCAAGGGCTTTTAGTGGTTTTAATGGTCATAATTAATATACTGTTTATTAATATTCAATATGGTTAATTAACTAATTTTCATGTTTTACTCATTGACAGCCTTTATTTAATACTCTAGACATTTAGGGACCATGCAAGAATGGGTTTAATTTGCAAATTGTGATAAATGGACATGGGTGTGGTAATTTATAGGGTTAAATTACTCTGTTGCATGTCAATTAAGATTATATGCATTCACTTAGAGGAATACTTGGAATCTGTTCTTCATTGAAGCTATTGCAAAAAAAAAAAAGGTGCTTTTGTATGGGTTCATCATCATGGTTCATTGGTTTGGGCAGACCTGCTAATGTTCCTTCTGCATGACGACACATCGCCCTGGCAACTGTTGACCGATTACCACAGCAACGCAAAACCTGTCGGCATTCACATTTGTACCTTTTTCTGTTTTTATTTATCCCTCATACGATTGTCCTTGTCACTTGTTTTGGCCACAGCTGGTTGGGAAACAGCTCAGATTGAAACTGAAGAAAGAGCTTTTATCACTTCATCATGCTGCATCTGGATGTTACCCCGTAGTTTCTTTGTCCCTTCTGAACTTTTAAGACATGCTTCAGTTTACTCTTGTTTCAAAAACACACAAGATAAACCAGACTAAATGGATTAAATTTCACCTGCCTCCTGCTGGTTGATGTAACACAGTTGTTAGTCGCCTCAAACCGACATTAGGCTACATTACATCCAAAGATTTCCCAGGAGTCCCATAAACACACAAGAAAATACCACAGATGTGAGACACTTGAGCAGACTCTTGTTTCACTAGTTGTATAAACTTTTCTAACTAAATGTTTAGACATACATTACACACATATAGACAAGAAACCACACCACTATATAAGTTTCAGATTCTGATGTTCATCTTTATTTGTCAGTTATTTTGACAAGTTCCACACATTTTCAGTGCAAGACCCACTTTGGGAAGTCGTTCAACATTCTTCTGTAGTTTGATACCTGGACTTAATAACTTTTTTTAAATATATATTTCTAACTGACTTCAAGGTCTTTCCTCTGGCATTTTAATTAGTTCTTCAAAGATAATCCTCGCATTTGAGATATGAACTGCACAAAACGTTTTCACACTTCCAAAATGTATTGCGGTTTTAGGGTTTCACTGCTGTTTTTCAGAACACATTGCATTGTTTGCGATAAGCTTCTCTTTGGCACTGATAGCGTAACATGGGCCTTGCACTGCTGTTTGCTGCATTTCAGAGACAAAATATGAAATAAAAGAGTATATGGAAGGTAAAACTTGTTTCTAACATTCGTACAACAAAAACTAGTGTGAAATGCTCATTCCTGCATGTGATGATCATTGGAAGCTTTTTTTTTTTAAGTTTTCTTGTGTCAGGAACTAGTATGGCTTTTATAAATGATCTGAGGATCAAATGCATATTTGCTTGTTGCATATGTAATCCATTTATTTGGAGTTAACAGTAAATAATCCCTCAGTTTGTAAAAACAAACAAAACAACATGCTGACAGAAATCCACTTACAATGGAAGCCTTTGTGGCTATTGTACATTTGCCCCGTAGACTTCCATTGTAACCACGTAACTGTCAACACATTTTGTTTTTTGTTTTTGCAAACTGAGAGACAGTTTGAATTATTTTCTATGGCTGAGCTCAGCTCAGATTTCTCCATGAGCGTTCATGGAGAATCAATGAGAATGCACTGGATCAGACAAACAAAGGTCATGTTTAAGGGTCAGATTGGTTCGAAATGGCTCCTAAAGATCACAACAGCACTTTTTGCTTTTTACAATGTAATGAAACGAAGAATCCTTAATATTACAGCTACACTGGGCAGTTTGCCTTGAGTTCACATCACTCTACTAGGAGAGTCAACAACTAGCAAATGAATAGGTTGTGTGTGTGTGTGTGTGTGTGTGTGTGAGAAGAACACAGAGATATGAAAGAAAATGCAGGCATTGTAGAGAACATGAGAAGAATTTGGTGTAATGCTACAGTAGATATCAACTAGTTCTCAAGGCAATTTCCCAGTGTTTAAAGAAAGACAAAGGACTTTTTGTTCTCTTAAACAGTCACTGGTATACTTTTGCTTGAGAGTTGGCTTCAAAGGGTCTGGCTTTAACATGCAGTTCACATACAACAGAAATATGAATTGGTGCACACCATGGGACAGCTAGCAAGTATAACTGCAAGTGTTTAATATTTTATTGAAGAGACTTTTTTGACTATAACCCATCACTTGGAATGGTTGCGTGAGGTCAGTGTTTTCTTACCCTTAAATACCTTTCACTGTAAATACTGAAAACGTATGTTCTGGGCCAGCGAATCCATTATCCATTCTATATGTAACATCTGGAGAATCAATAAAGTCAAGGACATCTGGAGCCCCTCTTCGCATGCACGGCAAACAAGAATACGTTCAAAGACTGGTCAGTCAGCTGTAATTATAAGCTAATCCTGTCTTTACAGTCCACTAGAACTATGGTGTAATTTTCAGCATCCCCACCGAAGTTTTATGACCGTGTGGTTTCACGCATGATCACACATTGGTTTGACTATCCTTAAATTTAAGCTACTTCTGAAATTGGGTTTCTCTAAGCAGTACACGCTGTTATAAGCAACCTCATCTTGATCTAAACCTGGAGTAAATTTTTTTTTATGTTTTTGAAAGAAGTACCTTATCCTCACCAAGTCTACATTTATCTGATCGAAAATACTATAAAACAGTAATATTATCAAATAGAACTTTACTGTCACTCTTGATGAATTTAATGCATTCATGCTGACCCCATCTTACAAAAACCTGACTGACCCCAAAATTTTGAACTGTTGTGTATTTTGAAAAATGTCTATATATGTGTGTAGTTCTTTGTCGATATAAGTCTGTGAGGTCCAGTGATGTTCATTATTGTATCAGTTTAAGGACAAAATACAATGGAGACATTCTTTAAAATAAACAGATTTGGAACAATATGAAGCAAATATTGATAGTAGTTTACATCAGTACTGTTTCAGTACCATCTTTTGAATATAAAATGGCTGAACTTTATGGAGCAAAGAGAAAAACATTCCCTATAGGCTTGCCATAGATGCACGTATACCACAGATGAAACTTGGCTATTTAGTTAGTTAAAAGCTAAATTTATCTTCATGATACTGTCCCTTCAAGTGCACAGGGCTTCAGTTACCTCCCTCTTCACCTCCCAAATCTTTGGGAGTAAAGACAAACAGTGTCTCGAGTACACCAGGGACCATATTTCCATTCACGCTGACCTTATTTTACATGTGAATTATATACACTGCAAGACTCCCTGAACCCAGAGTGAACCCACTCTTGGATCGCGGCGTTCATGGAGTTGTCCCAAGTCTTTATGAAAGGCATATGCTTGCATAGGCCTTAATATAAAATATGGCATACATCTTAATTCTGCACGTCACTGATTACAGTTAAGTGAACATTAGTCACATTCCTGTACGGAAGGTTGTGAGAGGTCATGTTGTCTTCGCAGAGGAAGTTGTTTATACTTGGTTTGATAGTTCAGGTTTTGCTAGGTTTACTGCAGTTTTGTTTGTAAAGATTACCTCATGCTCTTTCAATACATACCATACAGATTGAGAAACCTGTAGGAGCTGATGTAAATACTCATTTATCATTTGTATGGGCTATTTAATATCTAATTTGTACCATATTCAGGTTATAGTCGCTCATAATTCAGGTTCAAGGGTCTCAATAAATTGCAGTTAGTTCATATTTCTGAGATGTTATGACATGCTTTGCATCATTTGTATTGCATTTGTTTCCCAGTAGATATATCTGGCCTGTCATAACATATCCTCACGGACTTTTATTAGCGTACCTGCAACTCTTTTCGTTTGTCACCGACACGCTCTTGCCAAATCTTATGTTGGTTTTCACTGACCGCTGTACCCAGCACTCTTGCCAATTAGTGATTTCATCTGCTTCTCAAAAGCCTGTTTAATAAGGAGTTTGATCTTGAACAACACAATGTAGCTTTAGAAAACAAGAAAAGCGCCATGTCGATTGCTCAAGACAGATTGCAAAAACTGAGGAGGAATGATCTCTGATAATGTAAAATTAAATAAATGTTTACAGGTGAGAACATTTTAATCAAAGCTTGTGTTTACTTCTAAACTGATTAGAAAAATGCTGTACTTTCTGAATGTTGAATAAAAATAAGGTTAACAATGTTTCTCTCTGAACGTCTGGTGCAGGCAAGAAAACAGTATTAAGCAATACTCCTGAAAAAATGTTAATGTGTTATGTAAAACCAGAGAACTGTGAACATGGAACAAGAAGAGCGGATAAAACTGCACTATTTCCTATGAGAACCACAGTTAACTCTGTATTTGTGGATATTGTGTAGTCCAAGATGGTCCAAGGAATTTCGTTTTTTGGCCTTTGTTTGAGAACTCGCTTGCGCAGTTGCATACGTCTAGCCTCCTTAAGTGTGTAGTTAAACGTGAGATATATGCTGTCAGAAATAGTCTCTGTAAGCAGCAATAAATCAAAACAAGTGCTTTTTTCCGTGACTTTGTCAAGAGAAAGGCGAAGGAACGGACATAAAGTGATTTCCCTACCATAGCGGTTTATATTCACATTATGCTGCGTTTCTTGGATAGACCTCTTTGTGGATGTACTTGTGAATGGACAAAAGTGCAGTGTCAGCGGTGTTCATGATTGATGAGGACAAAAAAATGCAAGAAACATTCCATCCACACAACCCACAAATCATGCATCTTGCATCTTGCATCTCAGCTGCCCTCACAACAAAACTCTGAGCTGTAAGAAGTCTTGAGATTGGTATTTTGGTGTTAATATGTGTTATACACACTGTTAAAAGTACAGCAGAAGCCTTAAAAACAGTACTTTCACACATATACTGGCTCCAGTTAGGCCTTTATGTCTTCAAAAACAAAGAACTAGCTCTCGGGATACGCATAATTCACAGAATACAAAGTGTATGGCGTTTGCAGATTGTAAAAAGTTGAATTTATTTCAAGTTCAAATGCAACTCGATGTCTTCATATGCCATTATAAAAAATAAAACCTCACTGTAATGGCCAATTTGGATTTTAAATGTGGTTTTGAAGTTACTGAGAGATTAGTAGTGAAGGCTCAAAAGTTTGGTCTCTGTGTCAGCTCAACCCATCTTTAATTCAACCAAACCGTTGGGATGACAGCTGTGGCCCCCCATTCTGTCTTAATGTATTATAAGAGTCCAGCATCAACTCTTTAGCTCCTCGTAGCTTTTATCTGGTGGTGTCGGGCTGCCTTTAGCCCTTCGCCATGTACCAGAAATGAGACGTAATCCTCTTTGAGTATCGGACCCCTTCCTTCTCCATACCCTTCACACACTTTCTGCTGTTTTTTCCTTCTCAAAGTACATTGGCTATCATGTGAGACCTGAGTCTTTAACCCATCAAATGAGCTTAGGTTTTACTGGTGAGGCAAAGTGTGCTAGATCCCATGATTCATCATTAATCCGTCTCTCCCTTCGTTTTTTCTTCATCTCTCTCTTTCTGTCGTTCACGAGCACAATACACTTGTTCTTTGAGTGAGTTCAGCTTTTCTACTTAACACTTGCCTGTCCTGAGCACCACTCAGTCTTACAGAAAGCATGTTCAAATCCCTCATTAACCCCAATTCTGCTGTTTATGTGAATAAGTTAAACCTTAGTTCCATGTGTTTGTGTTTTGGGAACTTTTTCAAAATTTCTTATAAATGCCGGATTACTTAAAAATGTCACATCTAGCAAAAAAAAATCTCTTAAGGTCATTGCACACTGAGTCCAAAATGTTCATGCGTTTCTTTTTTTTCATATTCATCATCCTATCAAAATGCTTTTTTTATGATGGATAGAAGTTAAACATGATTAACACAATGTGAGGTCGTATTTATTTTTTAGCGTGCAAAAAGATTTTCGGACCTTTAGAGTGAACTCAAATTTTTTGTTTTAAAATGTAAGGCAATTTAAAAAGTTAGCCAAACCAATTGTGACAACAGCATCTTATGCTTCCAGGGAGCACTTTAAATTAAATAGCAGGGATTTTGATATAAAGTTAAAGTTTCATAACCTTTGACCTCCTCCAGTGACGTTCCATAAGCCGTATTCCGAAGAGCATTCAGCAATATTTTTCATACTGTATCTGCCGTATCTTTTATTCTACCTTATCTTTATATGGCAGTAGTAGTGCGAACAGTATGCAAGGATTCAGCCTTAGTAAACTGCCTATTTAGGCAACATTTTATGACTTTATAGAAAGCACTCCAGGTGCAAAGAAAGCTTCTTTAGGCAAAAATCTAATACAGAATTGTGTTTTTTTTTCCTGAAAAACAATCCCGGAATGCATGGTGATGAGATCGGTCGAGAGAAGTATTCAATCATTTTTTAATTGTTTTTTTTTTGTTTGTTTTTTTAGAGTGTGTATGCACTTATTACATTCAGTATAAAAACATTTTTAAAATAATAATTCAGTATAGTTAAAAATGTTAAAAGTTAAAAACGCTGTTTGTGTATTGTTGTGCCTATTTTGTGTGTTAATGCATGTTTTTTATACATTTATTTTCTGCTATGCATACTCATGGCTTTCAAGGTTTTGGGATAGAGTCTTATCTTTAATTCATAAAGAAGTGACTAGTTATCGGTGATGCATTGGATTTAATAAACTAAACCCAAATTATATTATTCATAACATGTTATTTCAGTACAGAAAAAGAAAATAATGATGCTTCGTCTCTTGTTATTAGAGACAGACCAGGACCTCCCAGGTTCACTGATCTGATGTTTTTATATGTGGCGGTTAGTGACCTATGATGATTTTTCCCGCTAACATGGCAATTAAATACATTGCAATGCATACAGTAGTCATCGTTGAACGGTTCTTACTTTCTTTTTTGGAAAATGCAATGCTGTAGATTTGCAATTACTGCTAAATAATTAAAGTTAACGGTGACCTAATATTGGCTCTCTGTAATTTAAGGTCGTGTACATGCGTTTTAATGTGGTTCAGTCTCTGTGACCAGTGGTTCTTTTTGCCCCATCAGCAGATTTCCCCTTTAAGCCGGAAAAATAGAAAAACCATAATTTCCCTTAAGTGTTGCAAAGCTTCAGTAGATTTCAGTCCAACACTCTCAAATCTTCCCGTAAGACCTGTAATTTCTGCAGTGCCAACTGGAAGTTTGAACCCTATTCCTTCAGTGTTTTCTTCTTTGTCTACTGTTTGCTGATCTACTCAAGAGAAACATGTTTTTACATTGATACAAATAGGAAATTATTAAATAGAACAAAAATAAATAAATAATCTATCTTCCTCCATCTCCCTCTGTCTATGCTTGTTTGGTTATAATAACTCTAACTTTAATAGTTTGGGTCAGTAAACCTCTCAATATTACTCCAGCAAGGCTGCATCCGGCTGAGGAAGCATACTGACAGTTTAATACCGAGAGGCCTGTGTTGGAAAGAGGCTTCAGAAGCTGCCCCTACAAAGTCAGAACACAACACACGCAGATACGGGCGTCTTTCATGTTACAGGTGCTTTACGAATCTAGCCCGTTTACTGCTTCTGATATGAAGACCATATGCAGCCTCACGTGGATGTCCGTATAGAGGTGTATTACAGATGACATAAATCTTCCTGTCTTGAGACCACATTCTCTGTTATGCACATTCATGCTTGTGCTTGAAGTCTTAAAATGCAATTCACAGTATTGCGTAACTTGAGAACAGAAGGACGGAAGTCAAGATGAAAGGGAAAGAGGAAGCGAAAAGGATGATCTTGTAGGAATGTGGGATTAGCTGAACCATATGACCCCAGAGAGTTGGAAAAATAAACAGAAAATAAACAGTTTAGAATTTCAATAATTAATATAATAATATATATTTTTTATTTCAAATGTATTATTCTTTAATGAAAAATAAATAAAAAATAAATGTATTATTGAATTAAATGTATTTTATTTTCACCTGAAATCCATTGGTATTAAAATTAATTTTTTATAGGTTATTTTAGCAAATTATTAGTTTTTACATATTGTTACCTCTATATATTTGTGTAGTTAGAAACAAGATGAATGAAATAAGTAGGCTAGAGACCAAAGTGCATCTGAAAATTGACTAAGACATAAACAATTTACCCAATTGTTATTTTATAATGCGTTCAGTTTAAAAAAATATTGATATACAATAAAAATGCTTATTTTTATAATCTTTCATCAAAATGTAATAACTTTCTCTAAATCCACTTTTGCAGATGCATGTGGCAGTCCATGTGGGCGTGGAGAAATAATATTACCCAATAACCATTTTTATCCAATAATTTCTTAACCTAATGAATCAAGTGGATAATTCTCACTGATTATTACATTTTATTTGGATAGATATCTCATTAGGCAGCTTAAATGGCCTACAAATTGAATGTTTCGTGTTGTCTTTAAGCTTTATGATATAAAACTTCCAAGATTTCTTGTGATTTAGCATTCAAATCTCATATAAAACATCTGGAAAGCAAACACAAGGTATTTAGTGTGGTGTTCATCAGCGTAAACCTTATGGACATGTTCTTATTATTGCATCTCCACTCAATTAAACAAAGAAAGTGGAAAGGGCAGTGAGTCAAGTTACGGGTCAAGTCTCTGGAGAGCTGCAAGCCGGCTGTCAGCAAGTTTTTGAACGTGTATAAGCTGGGCTGGATGGTATATGGAGTGTCTGCTAGAGATTTACCTACACCATTTATACCATGATAAATTTATTCATGGCATATGACTGCTTCACTTCATTTAAATCGTGCAGAACGTGTCCTATACATGTCAAGATGAAAAGAAACTAGTTATTAAAGGTTGTTTATGGCTGCATTCATATAGAAATGAATTGATGATTGAAGACTTCAAACAAGGCTCATCCAATCAGAATTCAAAGTCCATCTTTTTGCAGGTGTGTGCTGCACATGTTTAATTTCCTTTTGCATGTATTGCTTGAGTGTCTTGTGACAGATATGGCCTGAAAGACAAATTGCCCAGCATGTGTGTGTTGTTATAACCCGTCCCCCTCTTAAACGGCATTGGTCACTGCGTGGACACAGTCATCATTGGAAATCAAACGCACACGTCCTGTCTAGATTTTTTTTACGGTCATCTCTTTAATATGCCTAAGCTGTTGCATGTAATGTTTTCATGGAGATAACAATATATGCCCTGACATTAAAAGACCCAGATGTCTTAACTCAAACTGTGACCCGTCCAAAGTCATTGAAGCGACGAATCACTAATACCTAATACCTAACTAATAACAATAGAGCAGGCTGTGATAGAGGCTCTGATTTATGAGGAACACCAGGCTCAGTGAAAAAGAAATGTTTTTAGATGAAAAAGCCACTTCAGAAAAATGGCAAAGTAACAGTTGAATCTGATCCCAGCCTGGGACGGAGTTGTGTGGTTCAGACAATCCTCAAGGATTCTAAATTCATTCTGAAGGTTCTACTGTAGGATTAGACTTTAAACAGCACTGTCTCATATTAAGGCTGAAAAATTATATTTGCGCTCACTGAAAACTTTCCATTGCTGGGTTTCTCCTTTAATAATGACTTGAGTTAAAGATCATTGCTTTATTTAGAGGCAGGAGATATTGCATATACTTTATTACAGAGGCAGATGAGAATAACAAAGATGCAAAAATAGCATTTGAATTTTAAAAACGGAAAATTAAAAAAAAGAAAACATATGGACATGGATTTGTTGTATTTCATGGAAGACTTTGTAAGATTTTTCTATTTTTATTAATATCTTTATAAAGGATATATAAAATGTATTAAAAGTGATAAAGAATTTTACTTAATTCCAGTTGATCTAAAAATGCTTAAAAAAATCTTTCATGGTTTCCACGAAAATATTAACTGTTTTCAACATTGAGAATAATAAGAAATATTTCTTAAGCATCAAATTATCATATTATATATATATATAGAAATAAAAATATATAATATTTCTTTTTTTTCTTTTTTTTGTGAAGGATCTTATGTTACTGAAGACTGGAGTAATGGCTGCTGAAATTTCAGCTTTGCTACCACAAAAAATTAAATTTCAATTAAATTAAATTAAAAATTTAATTTAAATTTAAATGTATGCATTTAGCAGACGCTTTTATCCAAAGCGACTTACAGTGCATTCAGGCTATCAATTTTTTTTACCTATCATGTGTTAAAAAAAAGAAATGTAAATATTAAAATAAACATAAAAAAATATTAAAATGGAACCGTTGTTAAATTAAAACGTAATCTTTTTTTACTGTATTTTTTATCAAATATATACAGCCTGCTATCTGCTTTCAAACATATTAAAACATCTTATTGACCCCAAGCTTTTGAACGTTATTGTATTTAAAAAAAAAAATGAAAAAATTATATCACAAGGTGAGAGCTATAATTCAAGAAATTGTTAGAATTTTTCCTAGTTCTTTCCTGTTTTTGTATTACCTTTCTTTCTAGAAACTGATCTGGACATCTCCGTTTTCCCATCCTAATGCAGGTAGATACAGACACCCACCATGTGCTATGTGCTTGGGTTGCACATAAAAGACAGAATGGATAGTGTTGGGGTTAAAGGTCACAGGGGGCAGGTGGCTGTTTAGCTGACCTTTGATCCCAGACCTCATATGGCAGTCACACCCACGACTGATCAGATTAGTCTTAGTTTAATCTGCCACGAGGAGCCAGTATAAAATATAACCGAGCACTCAGCCTTTACAGTGTGACAACTAAATAGTTTTATATCATTAAGTGGGTTTATTATTCAGTTCCCTGACATGTCTTATCTCTTTAATATAATAAATAGTCAAAACACTTTATATTTGTGTTTTTAGAAGGCTTAGGTGAGATTGTGGTTTGTACTGGTTTATATAAACCGAGAGAATGCGAACGCTTAGGTCACCGAATTAATATTCATGAGCCAATCTAATAACTCACAGTTTCTGGCTGCACGTATGAACCTTGAAACGTTTTCAGTGACATCTCTCTATCTAGAGAATGTGTGATATCACAGTCCTCACTTGTGTCCGACACATTCTCTGACTGTGTGCGATTAGATAAAGTGTTATCATCACATCATCTCGGTTACTTATGTAACCCTCGAACGTGCCTGACTGAAGGGGAACTGTGATACATTAGGGTTGAGTGTGTGGATGCCCGGTTGTGCCTCAGTTTAGTTATCATAGGAAATAATTTATTACCCCTCGTACCATTAAGCAAACCTAATAAATGATGCAGGGCATGCAGACTTCTTTTTGAACAAAGTTTTGCTGAAGGTTTATTTCATCTCCCTGCAAGCAGTTCTGAACTGCAGAGGACACAGTGTTAAAATGTTCAATTTGTGATGCTCAATATGTGCAGCTTATATCTGTAACATATTTGTATGAATTTTAGTAAATTTCCTCCAAGAGAGGGATGCTGTGAAGACTTCATCATCTTTTTTCAAGTGAAACTGATGTTTTTTTTTTTTTTTTTTTAATGACAATGACACATTGTAATGACATTTGAAATGGAATTTTAGAGAACTTTAAAAGTGCATAATGTTATATTTATTAGCATTACTTACCTACAGTGAATGGGTGCCATCAGAATGTGAGTCCAAACAGCTGATAAAACCATCACAATAATCCATAAGTAGTTTGAGTAATCAACAAGTTGTGAACAAAATCATCTTCATCTTGGATGGCCTGAGGATGAGTAAATTTTCGGCAAATTTACATTTGAGTGAAGTATTCCTTTAAACCACATAAAAATTAAATCAGAATGACCTTTTAATTGTTTTTGCAGATGAGTAAATCATATTTAAGACATCTCCTGGATATTGCAGACACAGACCTATAATAACGGTCATATCCTTTTACAGTTTAACTCAGAAGTATTTATTGCCATCATGTACTCATGGCTGACCCTCAGGTTAAGTGCATTTGGCTTTGCTTTTGAAAGACTAGCAGACAGTTTGTACTTACAAATTCCATATTCACAAGAATCATGAATCAGAATCAGATCTGTTTATTTGAATATAAGAAGGCTTATACATCACAAGTGATCCTTAGGATAGTCATCACGATGGAAGAAAAGCACTCATGTTGTATCATCCATATACCGACAGAAACCATAAGACAAACTAAAATATTTAACTGTATAAGTGATAGTTTTCTCTAAAGTAAATTTCAAATCCCCACAGAATGATAACGTGAGGGAATGGGAGGATGCTGAAGATTTGAGGATGTTTTATGTAGGTCTGGACCAGGATGGGAGAGCTTGTTTTTAAGATGCCTCAAGAAGTGCATCATCTTAGTGACTCAACTATAACTGTGCTGTAAATTAACAGGGGGTGTATTAAATGATGTAGAGCAGGGGTTCTCAGGCTTTTCGGGGCCAGGGACCCCTTACAGGAGAGAACATTTTCCAAGGACCCCTTCATAATTATAACAGTGATTAAGTATATAATTTCTACTCTTAAATGTCATAAGAACTTCCGTTTTTAATTTTCCTAGATTCTAATTTAATGGGTTAATTAAATGTTATGATTAATCTTAAAACAAGTCTGATAAGTTGTGAATTTATAAGTCTTAAATTTTATTAGAAATTTCAGAAATTATGTTGTTTTAATATTTCTGTGTCTGTAATTTATTACAAACATAAAACATTGACTTGGATTGTTTCATCTTTTAAAATGTAATCAAATGGAAATTTAACAATTCCTTTCAATTTTGACTGTAGTTTGACAGATGAAGATGTTTGCATGAAGATCTTTCGATTTTAGTTATTTCTTTTTAAAGTAGACATTTGAAGCTTTCTATATAATATAATAATATATTTCTCATGTATGTGAACCAAGTAGCCTATACGTTGAGTTTAGTTTCATTTTTGTAAGGCGCTCCAAGTTCCTTGCTTAATACATCTGAGATGATTTGAAAGATTCCAGATCTAGTAATCGTGATAACTGATCACTGGCTAATTTGGTTCTTCAAATGAATTTGCAGACTTAATTAAAATATCTGGAATAGGTTGTCTAAGATTAGTGTGTGTTGTCGTGTTCCCCCGAAAAGGGCAGATTTATCGATATTCGAAACCACGATCAGCAATGCAGCGATTGGCTGGTGGCAAGACAGCAACGTAATGACATCGTATAATTAAAATAGACACCTGACGAAAAACTTGACAAAATTCTAGACTTTCATAAGGAAACAGCCAAGCGAACAAAACTACATAAATGGTATAATAGATGAATGAAATCTCTTTTGATATAATTTTTTTTTTTTTTTTTTTTTTTAAGTTTTGTGTTTTTATTATAGCTTTTCTAATATGTCTATATAGGTTTTATAAATTGTATAAATTTATAAATAATAAAAAAGTATTTTTATTTCATCTTACATTTATTTCAAGTAACAAAAGTGTTTTTTATGGTTTTGGTTTTAGTTAACTATAATAACCCTGATCAGCACAAATATGTAATTAATTTAAATTGTTTATTTGTTCATACAGTAAAAATCAATGGGGTTCAGTATTGTTTTGATGCCAAGTTTGATGAAAATATCTTCTTTTGTGTTCGATAGATGAGATACAGTCAGGATTAGAACATGAGGGTGAGTAAGTCATTATATCATTTTTTTATTTTTTTGGATAACGTATCCCTTTACGATAGAGCTGTCTTCATTCCAAAATGATTGAAATCCCACATGATGAAAAACCCCATAACAGAGAAATAGAAGTTCTATCTGGGCACCAGCTGTTGTTTCGTGAGAAAACACACGCCATTTCTTTTGGTTTTCTCTCTAAAGAAGCGGCTGGGATCTGCCTGAAGCAGCTGGACCAGAACACTGGTTCTGTATTACATAACACAGAGTCGTGTGTGTGTGTGTGTGTGTGTTACCACAGCACTAAACAATTTGTTTAGCTTACCAATGATGTAATGTTGACATCTTCAACCAGTGAGTCCAGCTTCAAGAGTTTTGCTGATCTTAGCTGATTTAAGTTCTCTAGATCTGGCAGACTAATTTCTAGCTGGCTGCTCAGTTCCAAAACTCCTTTAAAACCCTCAAACCAGACTGAGACACCATCTAAGTCTGGTAAACCATCTTAGACTGTTTTTTTTTTTTTAGCAAGAGAATAATTGGCAGGTACTGAAGCACAAACTCTGTCTCTGAGCTTTTGGAGCTCTTCATGAGTGCGAAAAATGGCATTGTGGCAAAAAACAAAACAAAACAGAAGTTAACACATAGCAGAGGCTAAACTCTCTGTCTGCCAATACAGTGAAACTTGGATGACTGAAAATAACAGAGAATGCATCAAACTATACAGTTGTTGATAGGCTACCTCCTGTTTTTTGGATTTATTTGTCAAGAAAGTGATTTATTTGTCTCCTCTCAATGCTATATATTATGTACAGCTTATTTTACAATATAATTATGCAGTTAATTCTATATAATGAAAGAAGTGTGCTTGTATTTACGTGACAGTTGCATAAGTTACATTCTGATCACTCATCATTATAAATGTTTAGGCTTAAGTTAAATATTTCCTAGTGAAAAAGTTAATTAATGGGTGCGTTGATGCAGACAGCATAATTATTTTGTATCTGAGAAGAGATTTAATTTTATTTTTGTTCATTTTCAAACGATTTTGTACATACAGATGTGCATTAATCACTTCATCTGTTATAATATACACCACCCAGATTCGTGTCACTTATTTATAATATGTCAAACATTAATACATTCCAAGCTATAAGAAACTGTGAATCTCTATCGCATGTTTTTTTATTTCGAGATGTCTACTGACTTGGCCCAACAGATTCAGTTTTTTTGCGTCGCTTTTAAAAGCAACTTCACTGTCATTTTTACAGAGGTCATTATTCCTCTAGCGACCATGTGTAGGCTGCTAAATGAATAGTCTGTTTACTTGCGCGAACAAGTGCCAGCGAAACCGAAGAAATTGATCTAAACACACTCTAGCTGTGCCGTCTCCTTCACCAAACTGTGTGTTTTCTATACTCGACCCTGGCTTGAACCGGAGGAGGAATGACCTCTGCTGGGACCGTCCCACTGATCTAAAAACAGTCGTCTGAGCATCATAGAATGGCTTGGCACATGCCAGTAAGCAGCCCCAGCGGGCCTCACAGAAAGCTGTGTTTATCGGCCAGTGGCACGGGCCCATATGTGTTTATAAGGACGGCTCCAGAGAACTGATATTAACTGTGTGACCTAAACAGTTATTTTAAAATGATTGCGTCCGGCCCGCCACACACAATAATGGCCCTCTGTACCAAACGTTGCTGGTTCAGATCTTAACAAATCTTTAGGGGTTGTTATGCACTGTAATCATAAATATATTGTTTTTGAGATTAAAAGATGTGGGGAAAATGATGGACAGGCAGGATAAAAGAACCTTGGAATGGGTAACGACAACTTAAAATTTTAAGTGCCCCATTATACCATCTATTATACTGCCTTTCATGCAGTGTGCAATGCAGCGATCTGCAAAGTTGCAAAGCCAAAAGTGCACGAAAAATAAAGTTATTGTCTCCCAAAAGAAAGACAATCATTTCTGAACAGTGTAAATAAGACATTAGTAATTAAAATGCCATTTCCATTCCCATTCTATATTGGCCGGCCACAAACAACTTGACTCACCATTGAACACATCTTTTTACTGACAACTGCTTCTCTAATCTTGGGGAATTTAATGTGGGATTCACAAAGCGCTTGCTCTTGAAAGATGGCTCAGTACCCAGTTTATTTGGACGAGCTGACTCAGCTTAATCACAACCTGTAAGTATGATAAATATTAGACGTTTATATCAAATTACGGAACTGTGGCAAATGGGAGTATTGTTTCT
Source organism: Carassius auratus (assembly GCF_003368295.1). NCBI lineage: Eukaryota > Metazoa > Chordata > Actinopteri > Cypriniformes > Cyprinidae > Carassius > Carassius auratus. The sequence goes on along the minus strand of NC_039257.1, from coordinate 4,319,953 downwards.
GACAGACGCTGTACAGGGCAGATCAATCACAACAGACTAGTCCATCTGACCAATGAGAGCAGAGTAGGCTTACAGAAAGGAGGGGTTTAGAGAAATTGAATCTTAAAACTGTTTCGAACGAATGCAGGAAGGAAATGATATAATAGGGGCACTTTAATGAAGGAAAAGAAATACAAGATGTTATATGAATCTTGGAGAAAATGTGTAATATGATTTTTATGTAAAGAATAAGGTATTTTGTGTGTGAGTGTGTGTGTGTGTGTGTGTGTGTGTGTGTGCGTAGTTTTTTATGGTTACAGTTTTTAATAATTATTTGAATTAGGTTTTATTTTTAGATTTTAACTAAACTTTATTTTAGCTTTTAATATTTTAGGTTTTTATTTTCCTTTACTTTTTTGAGTTTGAGTTTGAGTTTTTATTATTATTTTTAACACTTCTGTTTAGCTTTCATTTTTTATTTTTAGTTTCAGCTTTTATCAGTTTTAGTATTTCAACTCCAACTAAACTAAATAGGGAACATTTCTAATTTTTGTTAGTTTTTCATCTAATATTTACACTATTTTATTTCAGCTTTATTTCAGTAAAAAAAATGTTTTTCAAAGTTTTAGATAACAGTACGGAGCCCCGCACATGACATGAAAGAAAAAATACATAAATTGTGCGCACGATTTAGTAAATCGACGGAACGCAATAGTAAATCGAGGGAACGCTATAGTAATCATGTGCACTTTTTAGTTCATTGAGGGAACAAATTAGTAAATCGTGCACACGATTTAGCCTTATATTTTTTTCCTGCATGTCATGTGCGGGGCTCCGTATAACAATTCATCATTTGGGTAAAAACCAGCTGTTTGTTTAACAGTTGGCACTTCATTTAGCTTTATACTCAGTTTATTTACTGAACATTATATGATTTCTCATGCCATGTTAGCATAACTTTGACTTACTTTTGTCAGTGAAACCCAAAATAATGTATTTATAAGAATGTTTTTGTCCATGTTATCAAAGTCAATGAGGTCTTAAATAACGCTGGACTCCATTGTATGAAAACCCACAAAATATTTTACAAAAAACGTCTTCACAGAAGAAACCAAAACCAAATGTGCTTTTAAACAGAATTGTGGTGTCAATAGAAGTTTCCATTCCCATACTATGCAGCAAACTGATCTCAGTGTGCCAGTTTGTGATGAGCTTGAGGCAAGTGAGTGCTTTCTCTCCAGCAGAGACTGTGATTAAAGCCTTCTGAAATTAAAGAGCGTGTTTGTGAAGTGGTTTCCAGGTCCCTTTGCAACAGTAAAGCACCTTTCCATTGTCATATGTATCTGGACCATGAAGTGCCTGCAGCCACAGAGAAAAAGCAAGAGTTTACTGCATCCCATTTCAGGATCTTATTGTTTCAGAGTGTCATGTAAAAACAATGGAATCGTGGAATTTTCTGCTCAGGGAGCATTTCTATAGAGGTTGTAAGAAGTTGATGTCAGATGTTAATAGAAATATTTTGAGCCTAGATGTTAGTGCATATGGAACGACACATTGTGAGTAAGCAATACAAGCTTTTTTCACTATTTCAAACAACAAAGTGGCAAAAAGATATTTAAAAGATATTACCAACTACATTTTTATAGAATATGCGTTTGTTTTTTACATTGTCTGTGAGATTTTCATCTTAAGCTTGTGTGATATTGTGTGGTCTGTTCTCATCACACATTTTGAGTCAAATTATACACCATAGTTTTAAATTTGTAGCTATTGGTTTGTTGGAATTACGTGTTTGGTGACAGCTGTAAAGTCAAAACATCAGATCTATTGTAGTAGGTCTTTTTGATTGAAATACATCTAAATTCATACCTTACTTGACATGTTTATAGTTCCGTATTATTTCTCCTTTAAACTCACAATAGCTGTTTTTCAATAAATAAGACCCATGCCATGGAGGAATTTTTTTTGTGGGCATTGTTGATTTTGTTTGTTTTCTCATAAATGTATGCTTTGAAAGTTGATTTACAAATTGGAAACAACCATGAACAAATCAAAGACATCTGGCCATGACAGCAACCCAGCATTCATGCATCTTTAGGAGGAGAACACGATTGCTATAACTCAAAAACACACTCAAAAACAGATGCAGTATACTGTACATAAAGTATATAAGCTGATAATGGAATGGCATAATGGAAACAGATGAGTGGATGAGTGTTTCAAATAAAGTCCACTTTGGGCCATATGTGTGTATTTATGGTAATGATAGATAGATAGATAGATAGATAGATAGATAGATAGATAGATAGATAGATAGATGGATAGATAGATAGATACTATATAATCATTTTTACATTTAGTAGAAATGCAAAAATCTACACCAAAATAGTTTTTTTTTTTTTTTTAGTTAATATATTTGAGTCTGCTAATAGAAATGTCAAATTTTCATATTGCTCAGTGTTTCAGGAAAAGAGGGAAAGTAAAATTGTGGAAAAAGTACCTCCCTTTCCATTAGATGCAAATCCATTATCTCCGGGCTAGGAATATGCAAATTATTACACTGTCAGTAGCCACTCACAGATCACTTTGAAACGATCAACCTGTGGACAGCCTGATCTGGCTCCCTCTGCTGTGCTGTGCTATATTGATACCAGGCCAGACTGAGTTCAGGAGAAGGGCTATTAGCTTTTGCCTTGAGGACATTTATGAGTGATGTGGCCAGTGAGTCCTACTGACCAGCATCTAAAATGACAATGAAATGAAAGCAATATACCTTGTACTCAAATGATATGTGCATACTGTCAAGTCTACTTACATTCCATGTATTTTCATGTAAGCCACAGACAATTTTACCACTGTCATACTTCAAAAGCACCGGCCCGTACTACATTTGACCCGTATAAAAGCTGTGCTCTCTGACTTTTTTCAATGAAGGCGTGCGACGGCCGCAATCCATCGGAAAATCCCTGCTGTTCTCTGCAACTGGCCTCTCAACAACCCATCCAACACGGGTGCCAGGCGGCAGGGCTGCGGGTGGAATTTGCTACCGTGTGCGTGTTGCGTTTGTGCAAGCAGTCCTGCGAGGGAGTTATTGACCAGCAGAGCGGTGCCATAAGCCACATCAGTACCGTTAGATCCCATAGCGAGCATGGTTCGCATTATTCCATCTTTGCTGACATCCCTTCAGCATCCCACTAAACTCTCAGTGCAATTCATATGGGTTCATTCAAGTTTCTAAAGAGTGGAGTTGGTTTACAGTTTCAAAGGCTAAAAATTGGTCAACAATATGCTGGAAATAGATAAACTATTTGGCCATTTTTCCAAATTAGGGTGGTCAAAAAAAATAAGAAGAATTAATTAATCAATCAATTAAATCCAATTTTTTAAAAAAAAATTTTTATGTATTATATTACATTTTATTTTATGCATTTATTAAAACATCAATATGCACATCCGCTTAGCAGGTTGTTGTTCAAAATAATCACCATCTCATATGATTTTACCATTGCATTTTCTGTTTTTTTAACAAAGGCATGTGCTTTCATGCTTGTGTGAAAACGTAAAAGAGCCGTGTCTCGTGTTGCATTTCAAAAATTGAACTGACAGTGATTGGGACTCTAGCACAGAGTTCTTCTGAGACGTAAGGCGTGATGGGGGTCAGTGCAAAGGGTCACCCGGCGTACATTTCCAGAGGTGCTTTTGGCATGTTTATTTTTCCTGTTAAAATGACCACTGGAAATTCTTGCTCTTTTAATTCTCAACGGGAAGATTTGTCAGAGGTGGCACGAGTCTTAGTTTTGATAGGGTTGGCTTCCTGCTCACTCTGAGTTTTAGTAGACCTTAGAGAGGTCAATAGTAAACACAGCCAGCTCTTAACATTTTTTTATACAAGTAGATAACCTGCCTATAAAAAAAAATGAATCAAAAGCTGTATTAACGGTCTGTCTGATATAATATAATATAATATAATATAATATAATATAATATAAAAGTTTGTGTGCAATAAATTATAAGTGATAGATTGGGGATATCAGAGAGGAGAAGCAGATCAAAAACATGAAAATATCTTAACAGTAGTCAAGTCAATCTATATATATATATATATATATATATATATATATATATATATATATATATATTGACTTGACTACTGTTAAGATATTTTCAGGTTTTTGATCTTTTTAGAGCCTAATGGACATGCTCGGTGTGAATTTGTTATGAAATCTTTGTATGGAAAGAGCTAAAAGAATATTTTTGTGTTTATTGGGGGGACAAAAACTGCCTCTGGTTTTGGAACATCATGAGAGAGAATAATTACTGACAGAATTTTCATTTTTGAGTCTAATTTGATCTCTTGACTAAACTGCGCAGACATTGTCAGCACATCAGTGTTTATGCAAATGCATTTTCAAACATTTATCTGAATGTCACATTCTCTGAAAGCACATCGAGTTATTATTACCCAGAGTCCATTTTGAGGCCATAACTCCTCTTGCAGCCATTAACCCCTCTGTCTCTGCTTCTCCTCTCTGATATCCCCAATCTATCACTTTTCTCCGTACACGGTTTGATGCCTTAATCACCTCCAGCTGTGGAGGCCAGATGAAAGACAAACACTCACAGTTATGGAGACATGAGAGAATACGGGGAAACTGTACTCTATAGTCCCTCTGCACCGGTCCTCCTGGTGTCATTAGTCCTCTTTATGCTGAATTGGCCCTTCTGTGATCTTCTGCCAAAAATCTGCACCTTACCCCAGCCGAAAATACCTGCTGCTACCCCTCCCCTTCCCCGTCAAGGCCAGAGATAAAAAGCTCGAAGCTGTGTTATTTTAGAAACCAACACCTTTCAAAATTCTTCCAACCTCAATATTTACATCCAAAACTCCGACATTTACACCATACCTGACATAAATTGCGGTCGACTACCAGAATACGAGTCTGCATCTGATATAAATGCGAAACATGACCTGTCCGTGTCAGCTGCTTCTTTCAACCCAAGACTTTTTGACTCTTTCTGGACATTTCCCGATGAATAGTGTCCTGGCGGGCAGCTTGGACCGGGATGGAGCCCAGCTTCCTTGCATGAAGAAATAATTAGTGTGCTCAGTGATCTTGACATGTATATGATGTTTTACAGGCATCCCATTATACTGCAGATCCCTTTTAATGGACATCTGGAGAATGCCGCGTATACTTCACAGATCTGGAGGAGCGCTCCGATGATGTCATGCCCGATCCATTACTCAAAGGAAGGAAATATGTACAAGTGATGTTTGCTAATATGAAACCGCCATATTGCGCCCATTGACAGCTTGTTCGGAGGTGTAACTTTGCAGTAGATGCAGGTCACGGTGACCTTTGGGGTTACTGCCAGTCACATGAAAGCGCGTCATAAAAATATTCACTACGGAGAGAATGCATCTGGTATGTTTCATAACACGTGTCTGTGTTGTGTTATTTGCTGTTTTCGTCCAAATGGACGTCCATTGGTGATTTTTGAGCAACTCTTGGCAGTGAGTGAATGCAGTGAATCTGTTATGTTTTATCAAGCTTTAAGCTGCTTTGACAGCGGGATAGCTTATTGGAAGATGTGATTGTCAGAAACAACTGTGATAAACAGCAGTTTTTAAAGGTATAGTTCAGCTAAAAATGAAAGCTTTGCCATTGTTTATTCAAGTCATCTCATTTAAATCTTTTGGCACACAAAATGAGATCATTTAATGACTATCTCTGCATTAAGTACAGTGGCAGTGTACACCATAGCTAACCTCAATAATTAAAGCAATACATGTTTCAACTGGTTTAGACTAAAACACAACCCAAATTGGTAATCATTTATACTTTAAGCATGATGACCACTATTAGCTATTCTATTGTCTGCCATCCAGTACTTTTCAGCTCAGAGGTGGCAGGACTGCAACTTTTGCACTGAAGAAGCAGGCGAACAATTCCATTCATTATTCAGTCAGCCGTTCATTAAATATTTCCTTTGATATTTCAGATATATTTCAGAAGAAAGCATGTCACATGGCTTTGGAACAGCATGTGTTCTCAGCAGTTCTCGAGGTTCGAAAATAGTCCGAGTGTTGTAAATGAATGGTGTAACCATAGCTAAAGTTATGCATTTTGAAACGAAAACGTGCAAGTTTAAACGTAGCCTTGGATATACCTAAAAAAAAATCACCAAAAAGAAATTAAACATGTTGCTGTTAAATAATAATAACCTTTCGTTCCCAGTCATAAGTTCTAAACACCGAGTCATTTATTATATTTTATAAAAGAGCCACTTCAGTTTCCCTAGAGGCAACAATAAAATAAAATTACATAAAATAAATTTGCAACATGGATAAAATAAAGAATGCTTACTCGTAGATTTGTTTTTGTCAGATGCTTCAGCTCTGTGGCTGTAATGAGCCGAAGGGATGTGCGGCTTTCACTCGGCCGCCGGTCAAGTGGGCCAGAAAGTAGTAGGAGGTATCCCGTTTCCCCCTCGTCCTCAGCTCTCTGAAGTCATGCCAAGAAGAAAAACAAAAGGGGGAGATGGCTCAATAAACAGCTGTAATAACTCATAGCATGTCCTTCAATATATATCATTCCATGTCTTTCTGTCCCCTTTCAGCGCTCTCTTTACACTTCCATCCATCTCTATTTTTACTCAGCCCCAGTGTTCATATTTGTATCTATCCATCAGTCATTGTCCGTGCATGTCCTCCCGTGGGTTTGGGAATCGTTCATCAGTGTGCAGTTTTAGTCTGTCTGAAGTCATATGATGTGAATGATAGCTTCAATAAAATGCTGTATTGAAATTATTGGGAGCATAGTATGTTTATGGTGTTCTTGGCTTTGTCTGTAAGTATCCTTCTGAGAAAAGAATGTGCTGTTTTCTGTTTGATCTCTTATCTTCCCCGCATTGGAATGAAATGAGATATAGCACCAGATTGAAAATATGAAAGCCATATTGTGGCTTAAACTGAGAGACTTTTGATATTAACTCTATTTCAGACAGTAACCTGTATTTAAGCACCACTTTTAAACTAGAGGCCTTGGTTGGTCAGTTTACCCCCAAATTGAAATCTTGTCATTTTCAATCTTGTTTTTCTGTTTTCATCAAACTCTGCATTAGACACATAGTTGGTAACAGCTTTTACAATGCTTTTTTCAATTGCTTTTTGGTCCTTTTTTGTGGTTTGACAGTCTCATACCCCACTAATTTCATTGTTCTGCAAATATCTGCTTTGAAATTGAGCCATTTATTTTTGAGTGAACTATTTCTTTAATTTTTGTTAGTTCCTGTATTGTGTTTTAGCCTTTTATAGTTTCCCAACATAACCACAGTTCCCATATGTGGAACTTGCTGCAAGTTTGTGTAACATTTAAATTAAAAACAACTATTTCTTTCAGTCAAAGCTCTTGACATTCGCTGCAAAGAAGGCAAGATGTTTGAAACTGAGCTCTTTTACGTGAGATCATGCTGTTTCAGTTGGATCACTCTGTGGGTTGCTTGTTATTTAAGCAAAGTCACCACTGTACTCTCCCCATGTCATGTTTGTATAAGAGACGTCGCTCCAGATGACCCCAGTGCCAAGTTACACCAACTCGCTGTCTTGTACCGCTGTTATTTGGGGGTTTTGTCTGTGTTTGGCTGATCTAATCTTTGGTTTTATGTTTATTGATGTCTTCACTGGGAAGATCAGTTGTACAGAACAGGCTTTGCGAAAGCAATACTGTAAGATGGTTTGTTTGAATGGGAATGTGCCACAGAATTAAATGAAGCAGTTCTGCATGCTAAATGAGCTATACGCAACAAATCTACTTATCTTGTAACATTGTTAGATGATAGATCTTGAACTTCATTTGCATGGAAATTGTTCCACAGAACAGTTTCACAGTCCTCTATCAATCACAAAACCAAGCAATATTGTGATCAAATGACCAACTTAGAGGTGACCTTGAGTCAGTGGTTTGTCGAAAAGACATTTTACAGACATCCAAGTAAAAGCTGTGCATTTTCATTCCAAGGTGCTCAATTAGCAAATCAAAAACCTCCGTTGTCATATACAGCAGTTCCTCTTGGGAAAGCATCAGTCAGGTCTCTCAGTTATACATTAGTCACTAAATGAGCTGTGTAGCCTTGAGAAAACCCAATGCAGTGAAACCAGATCCATTGCATTAGCAAAAACTAACAAGAACTGGACAACTTTATTTTTTCTCCCTATTAATCTTATGTTCGCTTACTTGAATGTTTCTTTTTCTCCCCAAAAAAAGGAGTCAAGAAGAACGGTGGGTGAACCACAAAACTCTACAAGTTAGCATTGGATTCCTTTGGCTTGTTTCTCAGTAACAATTTGACCAGCCAAAGTCTCGCTTGGCTCGCTCAGGGCGGTTCGCATCTTTCACTCGCACAAGGAGAGAGAGACAAGGGAACTGTTAGAGCTCCAAAATGTGTCCAATGTCCTCACTCTTGCCTCACTTTCACACCCTGAAAAGAAATTATGTATGACATTTAAACCACACTTAACTTAAAGACCAAACCTCTGTTTGTTTGAGTATCCCAAGGCAGTAACATTGGCTCAACCAATGGATCGACTTTGGGGGCGGGACTATTGGTTTTTCCAACTAATGTAAGAGGGAGAGAATGTGATTTGAAGTTTGGAATTCACTTCAGTGGTGCAGAAATTACACATTTGGGCTTTTTTAAACAACTTTGATGTAGTGTTTATAACTTTTGAGATGAGTTAAGAAATTTATTGGGTGAAATTCCGTTTTTGAGGTCATCTAGAACTAGCTCTTGTGTGCTGATGGCGTGTCTGAGTGTACGTGTCTTCATGAGTTAAGGTGAGGAAAAGCACAGAGGATTTAGCAGAGATTTCGAGAAAGCAGCACAAGCACTCTTTGACCCACTTATGATTCAGTCAAGATTGAGATTCCACTAAACTTCTTATGAACTGTTATTGTACTGGCAAAGGCATCCCAGTTCTTGAACAGTACATCCCCAAATCCCTCGGCTCCTGTGTGTGTGTGAAACGTATATGCGTATTTTTGTGTTTGCATGCACTTTAGGTGCCCCCTCAGGACCCAAAAAGACAATCATTCAATCAGTCATCATTATTACTGGCATCTCACCACATATTCAAACACACTCTAAAAAATTATGAGCTTGGGTTTCTCCCCATTTTTGAGAAGCCACTTTATTTAAATCCTTTTTGTTGGCGAGATGGAAAAAGAAACTCTATCCCACTTCTGGTTTCAGTCATCTACCTTTGAAGCTTTTACGTGCTTAATACAGATTGTTTTCCATCGACTTATTGCATGTACCATACGTATAGTCAAGCTGACACATGTTTTAAAGCTGGCTTGTTGAGTACAGTAATAAATACATGATTTCTTATTGTGACCAACAAGCTTCCTTTTCTGTTCAAGCAGCTCTGTGACCGAGAGGAAATATTTATCTTATAGTGCTGCTTTAGAGCTCTTTAGTTGGATTACATTGAGACCCACAAGTCCCCCAGACATTTCCCAGCTCGCTCTGCCCAAGCCAGGCTTTTATGGAAAATGGCTTTGTCCATGAAGCAGATCCTTGGTCAAACCGCCCCTTCCATGGTTTGTTACTTCAAGCCTTCGCTGTTCAGGCCTCAGGCGTCCAACTTCTGTCAAGCCAGCATGAGGGGAATAAAGATAGGTAGTGTGGTGTTTATGAATATTGTGCCCACCCCCACCCTGGGTTGTAAAATATCAAGGTTTGCTTCAGAGGCTTGGATGGTTAAAAGGTTGAACATCTCTCCGCTGTGTGCTGAGACTTCTCGTCTTCATGATGATTATTTTTCCTACACTTGCTCCACGGCCTCTGCCAGAACTCGATCTCTGACTCAGATACCCTCATCTCAATGTCATCAGGATCTGTTTGAACAGTTTTAGCCATCATCCACTCCAGACGGCCCTTGGCCGAAGTGTAATGTTGTTTGAGTTGGTAAATGTCAGCCGAAGCTGTATTTTTCCTTTTATTTGATGGATAAGAAGCTGAAAAGAAAGTAATTTCACTTTCCGTATTTGCGTGGAATGGCATTTTATTTTCTCCCAGATAGCCATCACCTCTATACAAGTCTCTTTCTGTCTTTATTTCTCTCTCTCTTGTTTCCATCTGTCTGATGTTCTCTCCTGAGCCGTGCGCTGTGACTGTGAAAGTCTTTATGTCTGCTAGCTGCCAGTAGCTTCCCTCCTTTTGGCTTGATTGATCAAACCCAAGTGTTGCAGAGGAGCTCTCCATGTGCTCTCTTAGTTTACCGCAGTATATGTACCTGCCGCAGAGCACCAGAGCAGCGTTTGATTGCCAAATGCTGTGAACCAAGTTAGATAAATGTGTTCAGTGGTATTGCTCAGTGGAGTCACAGGTTTATTTGTGACAGGAAAGTACTGAGTGTTGTTGAAATATAAAATGAAGAATATAAAAATGTAAATTCAAGCTAGAACTGGAGGGTATGTTGAATATTCACAATATATATTACATCTACTTTTTTTAAAAGATTTTTTCTTTGATTTTATTCAACATTGTATTACAAAGCACATATTATTGAGACATGTTTCCTGAAGATCAAATAACTAATTTATATACTTAACATACATTTTTAATATATAGTATAGTCTCAACTCAGTTTTAGCAGTGAAAGTTTCATTTCTTCAAGCTGTTTTAATGAACTTGCTTTAAATCAACCTTAGATTCAATAATTTGTTTACATTTTTACCTAAATGTTTAAAAATAAAAATATATTTTGGTAAATACTGAATTGATTTTGTTTTTGTATTATCGAAGTCGTATCGATTTTAGTAGTATCATATTTAAGTATTATCATATTGGTATATTTAAGTATATAAATATAATTTATTATCATTCATATATATATTATTTTTTACTATATTATATATATTTATAGATATATATATTTTTTTTTTTTCAATTTTTAATTTATTTTTTCAAAAATTATAAGATTTCTTTTTTTTTTTATTATTATTATTATTTGTACACTCAGCCTACTCACAAAAGTCATCTACTGCTGGTTGGATATCAATTCTTAGATAATTATTTATATTTGGTGTAAAGACAATCACTGTTTAATATAAATAAAGGTTAGGACCTTTGATTAAATACCATTGATACTTGAGTAGTGTCTGGCTTTTCTCCTTAAGCTTTTCAGGACATTTGGCTAAACATTAATCTAATGTGTTCTCTTGTCTTCCAGGTTACAGCTACTGATGCGGATGGCGGCTCTTTTGGCTCCATCTCCTACTCTCTGGGCTCTGGTCCAGGCAGTGTGACCCCATCTCAGTTCACCGTTGGCAAGCACAATGGACAGATCTGTACTACCACCAGCCTGGATCGTGACCAGGGACCAGCCAACTACGACTTCCCCATCACAGCTGTGGATGGGGTGAGTGTTCAGTGATTCCCAGCAACCACATCCCTCACCAATTCAACTGTGACATCACCTGTGACTGGATTGTTTTCAGAAGTTCACCAAATATTGTCTATTTAGGAAGCCAGTAAGGAAAAAATTGCCTGCATAGTAATTCTTCAGTAGCGGTTTAGCATCCTGTGCCTAAGTAATACTTTAAAGCGCTAGGCGTCAAAGAAAGGAAATTTCAGGAGACACATTAAAGCAATCAAGGGCAGCTGGCCCCTAAAGAGCATCAGCTTGTAATATTTAATAAGTTGAGGCTTTTCCTGACATGCCATTTGCTCCATATGGGATGCCAGGCGGGCAAGATGTTTAGCAGCAAGAACCGTATCCCACATGTACACTGTGCCCTTGGCAGATTGCAGTTCTCTACAGGGAATATAACCAATCTTTTTTCTCCCTAGAAGTAGCCTTTGAAGTGTTTCAGTGTTTCTTGCAAATTTTAAATCCAAATATTTTGTCTAGTATAGTTACTTTAGTCAGTTGTGAATGTTTCCTGTGGCTTAAGATTTGAAGGCTATGGAGTCAGCCTTCATCAGCTGGTTGTATTGTTATATAGCTAGTGAACTTACGAACATTTAATCTTGGTTGTGTTTTTCTAGGGTGGACTGAGTTCAGTGGCCTATGTGCGTGTGGACTTGATAGACATAAATGACAATCGACCAGCGTTCTACCCTCTGAACTATGCAGTGAGCCTGAGTACGCAGAGCACCCCAGGAACCTCTGTCCTGAAGGTGACTGCTCATGATCCAGATGCTGGAGATAACGGCAGAGTGACATATGGTACTGTACCTGGAGGGAGCTCACCTTTCTTCACCCTCAACAAAGATACTGGTAAGACTATTAAAAGTAAACAATTTCAGTTATTAATTGCTTTGATGAATTTCTACCATTAAAAAATGTAAAGGTTGGTATTTTAAAATGTTTTCAAATAAGACTTGTGCTTAACAAGGCTGCATTTACTAGATCACAACAGTATAATAGCAGTATTATTACAATTTAAAATAACAATTTGATATTTTAATGGCAGCAAAGCTGAATTTTCAGAAACTTTTACACCAGAAAAGTATTAAGAGAATTATTTTCTTAACTTTTTTTTAATTATACTGATCCCAAACTAGAATGGTAGGTTGTGTGTATAGGATGAAGAGATAATGTGCTTTGTGTCTTGATGTATTCTGAGTCCTCTAAACCTAATGAAAATATTTCTTCTGGGTGTGCATTTTCTCAGGAGTGATTTCACTGTCGCGTGCTCTACATGGAAAGGCAAACTCAGTCATTACGATGGTGGTCTCAGCCCAAGATGGTGGGGGCCTTACTGCTCCAGTCAATGCCAGGGTCAACATCAGCATAGTGGCAGGACTGGTCGCCCCCCCTGTGTTTGAGCAAGCTCAGTACTTCTTCATGGTCTCTGAGGATGCCCTGCGTGGAACAAAAGTTGGTGTTGTGCGGGCCAGCACTAAGAATGGTGGGTGAGCTAATCTCAGAGGTTTTTTATTCCCCCCTTTGGTCACAAATCCCTATTCAACACGTTAAAACACATAAACCAGACTTCAGTGTGTACCCACATTTATCAGTCACATTGGACTGTGTTCAAGTGTGCTGAAAGACGTCTTCTTTTCTTTTTTTCTCCATGGTGGACCACTTGTACAAATATGCATGGAACCACTGTACACACCTCATTTACAATCGACATTAATCATTGATTCTGTTTCACCGCTTAGTTTTTTAACAATTTGCTTTGGATATTTGAAGCACTAAATTCTGGTCTCATGTGTTGAAAAATAACTCTTCGTCTTTGTTTTCATCCTACACTGTGAAGTAATGGATCTCTGGCCATTTGCCTGTTTCTACTCAGGTGTCTCGAAGGATATCTCCTACACTATTAGTTCTGGTGACCCCACAGGCTACTTCACTATTGATTCTGAGACTGGGGCTTTGAGAACAAGCTTGCCTCTGGATCACGAGGCCCAACCCAGCTTGAATCTGGAAGTCCAGGCGCACTGCGGTAACCCCCCTGCCTTTGGCCAGACTAGGGTACGAATTACAGTGTCTGACGTCAACGACAATGCGCCTGTCTTCTTGCCCTCATCTTCCGAGTCACTAATTCTGCCTGAAGACACCCGGATGGGTACAGTGGTGTATAAGGTCCAAGCAGAAGACCACGATTCTGGACCTAATGGTCTTCTGAGTTTTGACCTGTTCACCGGCGGTGCCCAGAGAACCTTCAGCATTGATCGCAACAGCGGACAAATCCGCCTGATTGGAAGTTTGTCGTACGAGGCCATGCCTCGCTATGACCTGCAGGTGATTGCTAAAGATAGCGGAGCACCTCAGCTAAGTTCTACCTTCACCCTGGTCATCCACGTGCAAGCAGAAAACGGCCAAGGCCCTATGTTCGATAGTCTCACGTACCGGGTAGAACTGAAGGAAAGCACACCTCTCAACACTCGCTTCCTGCAGGTACGAGCTGTAAACCGAGATGGTGGCATCACCCCTGGGCCATCTTCTACGTCTTCCACCCCACTAGCCTACCACCTGCACCCAGACGGTGACGCTGCAGGGTTTGGCATTGTGTCTGACAGCGGCTGGCTGTTTGTGAAAAGTGCCCTGGACAGAGAAGCCAAGGAGATGTACCTGCTCACTGTACTGGCCACATCAGGCAACGGACAGCTGAAGAAAACGGGTAGTGCTACAGTGCGTGTGTCAGTGATGGATGAAAATGACAATACCCCTCGGTTTACCCAAGAGAGAGTGTTCCTGGCAGTCCGTGAGAACTTGCCTGCAGGCACTGGCTTTGGCCGGGTGTCTGCCAGCGATCGGGATGCTGGTCTCAATGGTCGGCTGAGCTACCGCCTGCTCCATCTGGATCGCCATTTCCAGATCAACTCCCACACAGGTGAGTTTCAAATGTGGTCCTAAAGACCAAGATGACAAGATCATCTTGGCACCTAGACAAGTCTAGTGTTATTATCTTTGTGTGTATAGAGTTGGAAATGTTTGAAACTATGTATTTAAAAAATTGACTAGTTGGTGAGTTGTTTATGAATTAGTCCGCTAGTTGGTCTTAAGGAAGCAGTATATAAGTTGGCTGGTTTGTATCATGTTCATTATATGTCTTGTTGCTAAGATATTTCGCACATAAATAGGCTAAGTAACTATAACCAAGCTTGTATAGTTTATACAAAAAAAGGCAAGTAATTTGAAGTTTCAGGGTTCGTTTTGATGGATATGAATTTTTGATTTTAAATTCAGAGTATAAATTCTAAATAGATTTTTAGTCAGCCTGTATTTTTTTATTTACTTATTGCTAGGATGCTAACTGAAAGATTTTCAACAAATAAATAGGCTAAACAACTATAACCAATCTTTCACACTCCTCACAATCATTGCTAAAACCATGTGATTTCAACTGCAGTTGTAATTTTGTAGGTGGTGAACTTGTGAATTTTGTGTAGCAGCTTTAGTTTCAGTTTTAGTGTGCTGATAGTCTGACAGTTACTGATTGTTAGCATGCTAACTGAAAGATATTCGAAATGCAAAATACTGTAACTATAACCAAGTTACAGTCCTCACTAAAAATAGAGAATATTACTCAAAGAATTTGAAGTCTGATTTTGAAGGTGGTAAATGTTTGAGTTTAAATGTACAGGAAAGTCTTTCCAAAGAGAGATTTGTCATGCTGATAGTCTAACATGTACTGATTGTTAGCATACAAACTGACAGATATTTAACAAATGGGTAAAATAATTACTATAACCTTTAATTTCAGAAAACAATGTTATTCTGACTTCTTGTTAGCATGCTTTCTTAGACATTTCGACAGGAAAACATGAAAATCTGCCATTTTTAAAAACTGTAGAAATCTAAATATGCAAACTAGCCCACCTCAGTGAACCTGTAGTCCGTTATCGAATGACTATTTGACTGTTCTGACCAATCCATAATGTGGAGCTGTCGAACATACTAGCCAGCACACACAGCTCCAGACTTCTGGCACCATGCTAACTGTGGGGGTTCCTCTTGGTGAAGTCAGGATGTACCATCTGTGCCTTCTGCCACAGATGAAATAGTGCAATAAAATAGTTTGTCTTACTCTCTCTCTGTGTGTTTTTCCATCTGTTCTGTTCTTTTATAGGTGAGATAAGCACAAAACTCTCCCTCGACCGTGAACTTCAGTCCAGCTGCCAGCTCATGGTGGTGGCCCAGGATGGAGGGACCCCTCCCCGCAGTGCTACAGGCACTGCTTTGATCGCGGTTCTGGATGAGAATGATAATGCGCCCTCCTTCATCCATGCAGGCAGAGAGCTCTTGCTGCAGGTATGAGATATAATATTAAATCTCAAAGCTATGTCTTCCAGAGGAGAAAGACTACATTTTAAATGCGCACAGTATATGTGCTACAGCCAGGTTAGCTTTGTCAAAGAGTTCATGTCATGGATAATAAACATGGGCTAAAAGCAATAAAACTCTTGATTTTGGAGTCATTAAGAATATTTCTTGAGGCTCATGTGACACTTAAAGTAGGAGTTATGGCTGATGAAATTTCTGTTTTAGCATCAAAGTAAAAAACTGTTAAATTGTTTTTAAGTTTTATGTATTTTTGATTAAATTAATGCAGCCTGGGTGAGAATAAGAAATTTCTTTTAAAACCTTTAAAATGTTTACGAAACCCTTGAATGAAATATTGTATATTCAAAAATTTCTACAAAGATTTTACAGATTAAAAATGATACAGATACAGAAGTGAGCTGTATTGATAAAAGTGTTAACTGAAATCTCTGTACAGGCGTTAGAAGGTCAGCCATCTGGATTTCTTCTGGGAACCATTCATGCAAAAGACCCTGATGAAGGAGAAAATGGAACCATTTTCTACTCCATGTCTGGTAAGAAAGATGCACTGAATCAAAACATGTTGTTTGGATGTCTTACAGTGTGTCGAAACCAGATGTAAAGAATATTGTCTGTCAACGATGAACAGGAAACTTCTGATTTAATTAAAAAATATAAGATTTCGTTTATTGTTAGGCTTGCACTGATATTGATATTAAAACTCATGCTGGTAACAAAAATATATCATACCTGACCCATGCCATAAGATTCTGCTATTCATCGAAGCTCATCAGCTATGACAGCATGACGTGAAGTGTAGAAGGTAATGTGTTGACGTGTGAGATCATTAAATATGTTTTGTAACACATTTACTGAATTTGACACATAACTGTTTCATTCTGTTATTTATCTGTAAATCAAACCCAGATGGGATCAACACTGAAGTCATGCACACTTTCTACAATAGAAAAATGGTCAGTCCATTCTTTATCACGCTGATGCACACAAACCTGACCCGTTCCATCCTGTCTTTGCTGTAGGTCCCAGAGCCGAACGCTTCACACTGAACCCAAACACAGGAGAGCTGCGCTCCTCTTCCCCTTTGAGCCATTCAGAGCGTCCGGAGTATAATTTCATCGTTCTGGCCTCGGACCGAGGTTCACCCCCTCAGAGCTCCACCATAACATTGAAAATTCAGGTCAGATGAAACGGTGACTAGGTTGAGATACACCTAGAGTCTGTTAACCATTCTAAATCATGCAAATGAAATCCACGGAATGACAGATGGATTAAACATCTGAGCAGTAATTCGCCTTCAGCCTTTCTGGACCCTCATGCTTTGGCAGGTTTCCTGACAAATTTCCTAGCAATGCATATTGTGCCTTGATTAGTTATGGCTATAAACCTTCAAAAAGTGAAGTTAACACAATGGTCTTTGGTCATATCAGAGATTGGCTTTGTCTCAAGTTAAAAATAACTCCTTCCGTCCGCCACATGGATCTACTCATCACCTTTTCATTATATGCAAAATGATTTATTTAATACTGTTATATGAAAATATGAACTTGTAAATTATCCTCTACAGGAATGGATCCGTTTACATCAGCTTTCAGGTTAAACATCATGCAAAGGAAATATGAAGTGATCTAGTTGGCCTAATCAAGGCTTAGATTCTTGCATTGCTAATTTCCATAGCCAACTCATCTCTCCTAGTCCAAGTCGTGTAACCTTCCCCAAGCAATGCCGGGAAAAATACTCTCAGCTGGCTAATTTTAGGTTCTCAAAGATGAATGTCTTAACCTAGACTTTTTTTTTTTTTTCGTTGTTGTCTGCAACATTTTAAGCGAGATATTACGGTGTAAAACACTCAAAGTAGGAGTGACCTGCTCCCAGCTGCACCGATACAAGTGCCAGCTGTGCTTTCTGCTATGCTGCGTCAAAGTCTCGTAATACAGTTCAGTAGCCCTTTGAAGAACAGAAAACTCCTTGTGAAATACCCCAGTGATCAAATTAATATTTCTCGAACGAGTCAACGGAGTGGAAACAGACACAACGGACAGCAGCAGTAGTAAATTCCAGCGTGCAAATGCCTGGAAAACACATTTATGCTGTATAACCATTCAGTGTTGTTATGGATGTGCCAAGACAAATAATAAAGTTCATAAATGAGATCTAATTAGAATAAAAGAGCCCTGGCAAGGCTTTGATTCTTTCAGAAATCAATAGTTTGAGTCAAAAGCAGCTGTGTAAAAAAGTAGATATTTTGTTGGAAGGTGCTTTGACATGTCATTTACCGCTTAATGTGGGATTAATTACCCCTCTGTCCTATTATGTTTCATTAGAAGACTTGGCCTCAAGAATCTCGTTACTGCCAATATACTAATCACACCGGTGCATAATGATGATTTAATCATATAGTACAAAAAATAATAGGTTTTCCATGAGCACCTGTGTTGTAGTGCATACTTTTATTTTCAAACTTGCATAGGTTTTGAGTTTTCTCTCTCTCTCTCTCTCTGTGTTCGTCACGTACAACTATCAAAACAATGTCTCATCTGCTAAGAGAAACTGCAGGCTTCCATATTAGGAAGCGAGGTTATTTTGCTTTGAAGTGTTTCTGAGTCATCTATGAGGATTCTGTATTTTTATTAAGGATATTTGCACATTTGAACGTTCTAACAGTTTCCTATTATGATTATGTTTATTTTAATCCAGTATTATTTTTCCTGGCAGTCACAGATCCATCAAATAAACTCTGATTAATGCTAGCAGGTTTGTTGTTTGAGCTTGTAAATCCCCCCCCCAAAAGTTTTTCATTCCTTGTAAAAGAGAAGAAAATGTTGGCTGCAGTTTGTTTCTGTTCTGTTGTATTTCATTAACATGCAACTAGCAAGATGCAGTTTTAAAATGGGTTACAAGTCTGTTCTGATATGTAGTTTAAAATTAATTAAAAGACAAATCAAAAAAAAAAAATGAATGTAAGACATGTTTTATGGTAATAAAAATTATATAGGATTTTATTTAGTTTACCTTCATAAAATAAACAAACAAAATTATGTAAAGAAAATATGAATGATTATTTAGCTGAAATAGGTTTTTAATATTTTATTTCAAGTAATAATTTGTGTGTGTGTGATTTTCGTTTTGATTTAAATAAACAAAAAGAAACCTTTTTTAAATACCATGTAAAATCTAGGTCTTAAAGAAAAAAGTAATTCTACAATAATATAGTACACAAATCTATAAAATGGCTTTTATTGTCTTACCAAAACCACAGGACTAACATGATGCAAAACTTACAAAAAACTGAATAGGAATTCTAACATTATATATATATATATATATATATATATATTTTATCTGTAAAGCATGAGTTTAATGCAATGAATCATGTACAGTATTATCCCAATATTACATGCCTGTTGTCTAACATTTAGCTGTGCTTTGCATTCATCATTTCAGTTTCTAAATTTAATACATAAACGTCTTTCTTACAGGTTGTAAGCTCAAATAAAGGATCACCCGCCGCTAACTCCCAACCAATAATGTTGAATTCAGTAGAGGGAGCTAAACCCGGCTCAATCTTGGGATCTGTTCGTTCACCTGATTCTCAGACTCTTCCTGAAGTAGGCCAGGTCACGTATACTGTGGTGGGAGGCACAGACTGCGACGGCACCTTTGTGGTGGACCGCCAGACGGGTGATGTTTACCTGGCTCGTGAGCTTGATTTCGAAAAAGCTCCTCGATACACTCTCCAGATTGAGGTTGATGACTTCTCCATGCCTCTCCCCAAAAGTCACTTTGTTACATTGGTAATCGATGTCCAGGACAGCAACGATCATGCTCCCGAGTTTCCTGAAGACCCCATTATCATAGTCGTCCCTGAGAACACAGATCCTGGATCATCTATCTACATCTTCCAGGCCATTGATAAAGACGGAAGCGGACCCAACAGTGAAGTACATTACTCAATCCTGCAGCAGTGGCCAAACATTCCAGATCTCCTGTTCCTGGATCCAACCACAGGAGTTCTTTCTCTGGGAATGATGTTGGATCATGAGAGGACCTCTTCGCTACTCTTGGTGGTTCAGGCGATGGATTCGGCCCCCGATGTCGGTCAGCAGCGCCGTGGGACGGTCACAGCCCGCATATTTGTCACTGACGTGAATGATAATGACCCTGTGTTCATCTCACCGTCTGTGGTGAGTGTGATGGAGGACCAGCCTGTGGGCTTTGTCGTGGTCTATATCATGGCCGTAGATGCAGACCAGGGAGAGAACGGACGTGTGACGTATCGTATCCAGAGCGGAAACACTGGAGGAACATTCAGCCTTAACCCAGATACAGGTAAACCAATCAAAAGCTTCATCTGAATGAAATTCTTGATGTTCACTATATATTTATGCTCTAAATTTAAATACAATTTGATAATTACATTTTTTTTTTTAATTGAAGCCCCGATAAAGCTGTTTGACAAAATATTAGGGCCGGGACTCGATTAAAAAAATTAATCTAATTAATTAGAGGCTTTGTAATTAATTAATCGAAATTAATCACATTTTAATCGCATTTAATATTTGATCTGAGAACAGTGAGAAGTAATTTTTTTTCACATGGATTTATAGTATACCATTGAATTATGACTGAATACATAAGCTTAAGCAACAAAATATTGTTTATTTTTGTTCAACAAAGTCTAGCCAGACCAGTGCAATTTTTGCCATGAAGTATAGCAATAGCATATTTAGAAACAATTTAGAAATAGTACATTTCAGAAATTCAGGAAGCTTATAGGTGCTGGAACCTTCTGTAAAGTATTTTTTTAATTAAAACACAATACTGTCAATTACATTCAGAACACTGGAAACCCTGACTATTAGAAAACATCTCTCTGTTGCTTCAGAGGCCATAACATACTAAGTCCAACTCTCAATAACCTTGGCCAAAACATTAAAGAGTTCAAGATAAACTGTTGCACCAACAAAATAATACATAGTTCAACATAAAGTGTAAAGTCCACGCTAGCTGCTATATGTTTTGCGTTGAGGTGATACTTGAGGCTCGATGTGCTGCTGCGGTGATATGCGAAGCGAACGCTAGTTGGTGCTTCAGTATAATCGGTCCGCCGAAACTCATCCAGTGAGAAACGTTCCGCGGTGCAAAAATAAGTTATTAAAAATTCGGGAAATTTTTTTCTGTAATTAAAATCTTAGTTAACGCGTTATTTTTTGTGTAATTAATTAATCTCAATTAACGCGTTAAAGTCCCGGCTCTACAAAATATACACCACCAATGAAAAGTTTGTGGTCAGTAAGATTTCCATTCGATCTATCTGATCAAAAATAGAGTAAAAAGTAGTAGTGTTCTGAAATATTACTAACATTTTTAGTAATTGTTTTTCATTTCAAAATATTTAGAAATGTAATTTATTCCTGTGATATTTTAAACGATGGTGTATATTTACATTTATTCCACAAGACAAAACAATGGATTTTAAACACATTGTTTTTAAACAGTGATTTTTCTCTCTTATTTTATAAGATTATGCTACACATTATACAGATTGTGTGAGGAAGTTGTGTAAAATTGAGAATAGTAAGCACAACTGCAGTGCAAGCATATTTTTGTATCTTGTTTGTTTATCTTCTTTTGAAACCTTGGTATTTGATGCATCTTGAATTTTGAGTGATTTTAAAATACTATGGCCAATACTCACCACACCAGTAACATCAGAACATGCAGCAGTTGCAGCAAACTGTTTATGATTAAATGTGTGTGAAAAGGACATTAAGGGATTTGTTCAATTTCTATCATTTCCTCACCCTCATGTTTTTCCAGACCCTTATGACTTCCTTTTTTTCTGGGGAAGATTGGATTGCATGCAAAATGCACATTTCATTTTGATTCTGCATTTCTGCTTGACTCACATCTTTCCTCTCCTCCCAAGTTGCAATCTTCTAAATGCCCTTTAGTTCTCTTAATCCTAAAAACCGCCAATTTAACATCTCATCCATTTCCAGAAATTGTGTTTGCATTTCCGCTGTCTTTCAGAAGAGATCTCCGTTTACACTACACAGCCTAAAACGCATGTCACATGACCATTCATGCAAGTACAGCCATATATATGAATATCTAGATTCCCTATTATTTAGATAGCGGATGCATCTACGTGTTTGACAACAATACGCATGATGTTATTGTTTACACGGTCATCAAGGATACGCATGTGGGCAGCCACGCCATCGTTTTCAAAAGTCTCAGTTTTGGTCCATTTACACTGAAACACAACCCCGGAGTTTTCAAAGTAAAACAAGGTCTGCAGCATTTTCTAAAGTCTCCATTTTCGAGGGTCGAAAACACCGGAGTAGTGTAAACGATGCTGCAAAAGTTATGCATTTTAAAACGAAAATGCAGTAATGTAAACGGGGCCTAAGACAGTACACACCACTCAGCCGGTAGCTATTGACAGCATGTTTTACCACTAACAGATTGTGTTTCTCTGTTATTGTGGACCTTGATATGCTTATGGACCCCACACTTAACCAGAATTTATTAAAATATGGAGCTAGATCATACCACATTATTTGTAATCCTACAGGTTTTGTATGACAGGGCTAAGAAAATGATCAAAGGATGTTTAATTTTAGGTGGTCTGTCTCTTTAAAATAACACTTGTCTGCTTTATAAATGACAAACCGATCTTGCAAATTCTCACTTGCCTGGGAAACTCATTATGAATGCCTTCAACTATTAATATTAGAATAGAAAAACAAATCATCTTCTTTCTTCCACTTGGTTTCCCCTTACATTATCAGAGCATGACTGGTGAGGAGTCAGATTGTCTGAAAATATTCAAACTTGTAATTCTTACCAGATTAAGACCTCAGAGGCATGTTAGCTCAGCGTTGTGGAGATAGAAGAGAGGGGAAAGTAAGTCGAAACAGAACGAAAACACCCTCTAGTGTCTCAGTTCCCATCATGCCTTTACAGCCTGCTTTGAATCATTGCGTCTGGTTCTTTAAAAGCATGAAATTAAGATTGGATCAATAGGAGCACCGCTCGCTTGTGGTAGGTTAACAACAGGGGCACTGGCACCCCCAAATTTGAGCAGGGCACGGTAGGCCGGGCCGTTGCGTGTCTAGAGTGCTTATTTATGCGCTCTTTCTGTTTGCTGTGGAAAAAACTCATAAACTGCGGCCAGATAGTTGAGCTGTTACAGTGCCTCAGTGAGTGTTCAGGTAGGGAGGGCTGTGCATGGAGATAAAAAAAAAAAGAGTAATTTTTTTAATTCGCAGCATGACTTCCATTCTCATTTTTAACATAACGGAAAGGCGTCAGCTTTTAGTACTGTGATGTTGCTTATGCGAGATCAAAGTGTGCTACAAGATGGAAATCGTTCATCGTGCGAGCGTGTGAATGAGGCTTTGCTTAAGTGCGAGTGGTTTTACTTTAAACAATTTACACCATGGCTTCATTATTGTGTAATTGTTTAAATGCAGTTCACTAGGCGATCACTTAAAAGAAATACCAGACACTATGCTTATCACATTAATCATATGGTTGCCTAACACTTTTGCTTATTTCTCCTGTAGGGTCTTTGTCTATTCTTAGACCAATTGACCGTGAAGAGCAAGACCTCTACAACCTGACCATAGTGGCAGAAGACCACGGTTTACAACCGCACAGCAGCTCCCAGTTACTGTCAATCCAGGTGATTGACATAAATGATGAGGCGCCATACTTTGAGGAAAGTGAATATGAAGCTTTTATTGCAGAGAATCAGCCTCCAGGAACTACTGTGCTTGTGGTTTCAGCTTCTGATTTGGACCAAGGTAAAGTACGCTCCTATATATGTCTGACATATAAACATGGCAGTTATTTGTATAATGACCTATGGTGGTGTATTTATAATATTAATGAAGAATGAATGAAGAATATATAATATATTCTCTGGGCGCTGGATCTATAGCTGCCCACTGCTCCGGGTGTGTGTTCACTTCTCACTGCTGTGTGTGTGCACTTGG
Organism: Carassius auratus; assembly: GCF_003368295.1. Taxonomy (NCBI): domain Eukaryota; kingdom Metazoa; phylum Chordata; class Actinopteri; order Cypriniformes; family Cyprinidae; genus Carassius; species Carassius auratus. The sequence continues at coordinate 4,296,166 of NC_039257.1, read as the reverse complement.
ATGGGATAAATGCAGAGCACCAATTCCAAGTATGGGTAACCATACTTGGCAAATGTCACTGCTTTCACTTTCATATTTCATTATTTTTTAATTATATTAAGCAATATTTTATTGATTTTAACTAATAAAATTAATTTAATTGTAAAGAAAAGTTTGTGTTGGCGCCAATAGCCTTGTGTGCAGCATGCCGATGTATAGCATTGTTGCGCTTCGTGCAACCCAAGTTCAATTCCCGGCCCATGGACCTTTCCTAGTTCTGTTTCTCCTCTCTCTCTTCCACTCTCTCTTGCTTCCTGTCTAAATACTGTCCTTTCATCGTAAAAATAAATAAATAATTAAATTAGAATTTAAAAAAAAAAAAAATATATATATATATATATATATATATATATATATATATATATATATATAAGGTAATAATAAATATTGATATTCAATTTAGAAAATAATTGTTCATTAATGAAAATAGAATATATCCAGTGGGGTTGTTGCTTCACTGTTTATAAGCATAATTTTAGCGACATTTTAGTATTTATTAATATTTTTAGTTTATAGTGTTCTTTCTGTAAATTTAATTTCCTCTAATATTTAACATTTACTTTATCTTAGCTTTATTTCAATAACAAAAACTTTTTTCGTTAACAAAAACAACACTGCTATGTAAATCAATCTAGACTACATCATGAGTGCCACGTTTATAAGATGGTGTGTCACATATAAAAGTAGTTCAACAAAACATCTTGCTGATTAATTACAAACAAGAACACATTTTGTGCAAATGTCTCCTTTACTCATTCTGTGCAACCTGAACTCATGAAAACTTGAAGTTGGTACTTTAATCTTGATGGTAGGAAAATCCTGTGTGGAATGTACATCTGGGTCAGGAGCATGATTAATTACGTTAATTTTGTATCACAATACGTTCTTTATTTAATTGATCACACTAAATTAACAGTAAATTGGCAGCCGTAATAATTCTGTTTACATTCTTTTGTATCTCTGCCACACAATGGCTCATACTGTATATACTTGATGATGTGATGCTAAACGGTACTGTCTGTGAACGCACGCATTGAGTGAGAAGAGTTCATTCCCACCTTCTGAGGTCGGCGGTGGTCACACCATCCTCTTTAAAAGTGACACGAATGTTTGTCTAACATTTCTCTGAAACACTGGATACCACAGCCAAATCCATCACAAATAAAAGTGTGTGGTTTTAATTGGTGCCAGGCCGGGCGGGGGGAGTGCTGCATTCTCTTGGACTTACTCAGGGGCAAATAAAACAGAAGGATCATAAACTTTCTCTCCATGAACAATTAGCGAGGTAAACAGGTGACACTCTGCCAGATTGCTCGCCTTTTGCACGTGATCTGCTATCCAAGGACCAGGGGAGGGCGATTGAGACCAACTGCTTAGACAGCGGTATTAACTACAAGCAAATAAAAACAGGGTGCGCCGCGTGTTTACCCATTCCGTGAGAAAAGTCCATTGCGCAAAGTGAACACAGCCTCTTAAGAATGATGGGCTTTTCACAGATGTGATATTTTGGACTTGCATTCAAGAAAACTGTGTAGATTCATCTCTTATAATGCCTTTATGCTTGTTTCTTAGGGACCAATGGAATTGTGACATATGGAAGTATTGTAGGAGATGATTTCAGTATTCATCCGGTGACAGGAGTCATAACAACCACCAAGGCTTTGGACAGGGAAGCCCAAGGGGTTTATGCTGTGACAGGTACTTCAGATAAAACACAGTCACTTAATTGCAAAAGAGAATGATGTGCTTTTAAGAGCATAGATTGAAGTTTTGTGTTTCTGCCAATGTCATGTCACGGTTGTGCACGCATTTGTTTAGCCAGTTTAAAACCTCTCTCTCATAAACAGTTTATGCCAGAGATGGTGGTTCTCCGCCCAATTTTGCCAAGACCACAGTGCGCGTCACAGTGCTGGATGAGAATGACAATAGACCGGCTTTTGGGAGAGTGTACTATAGTCTGGAGGTACCTGAGAACCAGGAACCTGTGACGCTCTTCACCATTAGAGCCACGGATCAAGACTTCGGGGACAGTGGACTGGTGCACTACAAAATCACTGGTATTAATGCCATGAGCAATACACATGTTGTTGTATAATATATGTTTATCATTATTATATATTGTATACAAACAGTTTTTCATATATGTTTAGCTCATGCCTAAAATCATTTTCAGTTCTACAGATACCCATTAATCCTTATCAGAACTCATCATTTTTATTTTAATATATCTTACATGGTAATTTATTCATATAATAGCAAAGATGAATTTATTGGCAGCCATTACTGCGGTCTTCAGTGTCACAATCTCCTTCCAAAATCATTCTGATATGCTTATTTGATTCTAAGAGACATAAATAACACTGTTTACATTTCCTATTATTAACAATGTTGAAAGCAGTTGTGCAGCTAAATAATATTAATAATGTATTTAAAGTCACTTTTGATCAATTTAATTCATCCATAATTTAATTCATCCATACTAAATAAAAAATTATTTACAAAAAAGAACAGCTTGAAAACTTTTGAACAATAATGTACTTCTAGTCACTTCTTTAAAGATTGTTATGGATCATTTTGCAGTAAATATTCATTATTCCACATCATTCCACAAAAGTTTGTCAAACATTATGTGGCAGCCTGTACCAACGTAAGTACAAGAAATATACTGTATTTTCCGGACTATAAGTCGCACTTTTTTTCATAGTTTGGCTGGTCCTGCGACTTATAGTCAGGTGCGACTTATTTATCAAAATTAATTTGACATGAACCAAGAGAAATGAACTAAGAGAAATGAACAAAGAGAAAACATTACCGTCTACAGCCGCGAGAGGGCGCTCTATGCTGCTCAGTGCTCCTGTAGTCTACACTGAAAACATAGAGCACCTTCTCGTGGCTGTAGACGGTAAGGTTTCCTCTTGGTTCATGGTTCTAAATAAATGCGACTTATAGTCCAGTGCGACTTACATATGTTTTTTTCCTCGTCATGACGTATTTTTGGACTGATGCGACTTATACTTATAGTCCGAAAAATACGGTACCCAACTATCATAGTTATGAATATTTTATTATATTTTGCTTAAATTGATTCAGTTAGTTTTTTCTTAGTGTTCTTTGTGATTTGATAAAGTAACAGTTTAAAGGAAAGAAAAGTTATTTATTCCTCCTAAATTAGGATATATATATATATATATATATATATATATATATATATATATATATATACACACAATTGTACCCTTCATTGGTCAGCATTTATGAAATTGATCCCGGGGAGGGAAGACACTAACAGGCCAGATGACAACATTATTTTCATAACTTTCTTTCCTTAGACGGAGACCATTTTGGTGATTTCCACCTGGACAGGAAATCAGGTGTGCTGTCCACTTCCAGGTCTTTGGACAGAGAGTCCAGAGCAAAGTACACCCTCACCGTGGAGGCCCAAGATCAAGGAATACCATCCCTCACCAGCAGTGTCACTTTGGACATCAGTGTCTTGGACCTGAATGACAACAGCCCAGTGTTCCCCAGCAGCAGCTACTCGGTGGAGGTATCAGAAGATGCATCAGAAGGGTCTCCTGTTCTGGAGGTTTCAGCCTCTGACAAGGACGAAGGCTCCAACAGTCAGGTGGTCTACTTTCTGAGCCACGAATCCAGAGGTATGTTCATTGTGGACCAACACACGGGTCGTATTATTACAGCAGCAGCCCTCGACCGAGAAAAAGTAGCTTCCTACAGCTTCAAAGTCTACGCCATAGACTCCTCAGCCTCCAACCCCCGAAACACCTCTGCTGAAGTCACCGTCCACATCTTAGATGTAAACGACAATGCCCCCTTCTTCATCACAGACCCGCTCATCATCAATGTGTCCAGCAGTAGTCTTTCCAACCACAAGGTGCTGGCCACCATGAGAGCCGAAGATAAAGACTTCGGTGCAAATGGATCTGTATTTTATCGGTTTGCAAATCCTGTCAAAGGCTTCACCATAAACTCCTTGACTGGGGACATCCAGGCCACTGAAAAGCTCCACACGATGACCCAGAGCCAGCGGACCCTCATTGTGGAGGCCATGGATCAGGGTAACCCATCGCAGTCCTCTCTGGGAGTTGTGATCGTGTACATCAGAGAGCAGAGTTACCAGGGCATCCGCTTCGCTCGCAACACCAGGGATGTCAGCCTGCAGGAGAATGCTGCTAAAGGTGTGATAATGACCCTGTACATCAGTGATCCAACTGATATTCCTGTAGCTTAAACTGTTGAGCATGGCACTAGCAACACCAAAGTCATGGGTTCAATTAACAGTTGCTTTGGGTAAAATCGTCTGCCAAAATTGGATATGAATGTCTAGTTTAGAATAGAACGCAGCAATGTTAACACACTTGTGACTGCTTTATAAATACTGTAAAAAATAAAACAGTAACAGCTAAAATCAGTTCGTTTTAAAAACTACAAGTAAATTTAGGCATCAGAATATTTCAGAGTACAGTATGAAAAATGGATATTAATTCTGAGGTTTGCTAAAGATTACATTCAACTTTAATTAACTGAAGTTTTTAAAGATAAATATTGTGAAGGGAAATGAGATGCATGATGAAATAAAACATCAGAAGTTAACTGATATGGTTATAATATATTGTGCATCACTAAATCTATCATACATGCCAATTTGATGGAAAATTTATTTTTTCCTTATAGGTACAGCAGTTGTTCAGATACAGGCTCACTATCCTGATGGATCTACCAGTGGCATCAACTATAGCATTTTTAGTGGCAACAAGCAGCAGTCCTTTAGCATCAGCCCCCAGACAGGTAATCTAAGTCAATGCATGAAATTATTGGGATAGTAGTCTTTGTAATGGGGAACGTTGTTTCAGTATTAGTCATAATACATTCCTTATTTAGGTGAGATTTGGGTAGAGAGCTCCAAAGATCTGGACTTTGAGGAGACCCCACGACTCCGCCTGGTGGTCAAGGCTGAAACCGCATCCTCCAGTTCCTTCATGGCAGTTAACCTTCTCCTACAGGATGTCAATGACAACTTACCACGCTTTCAACTTCACAACTACATTGCTTATGTTCGTGAGGCCCAGGGCTATGATCATCCTATCATTCAGGTACAGTAATCTCCCATTTGTTTTCTCAGTGGTTGAGTCTTCATTAAAGCTGTGGAGTACAACATCCCTTGGCCTAAAGCAGCATATTTTCAGTGCAAGCCAAAAGAGTTTCCTTTGCGTTTCCCACAATGTTTTCATTGTCCATGGTGAGAATATAGGCTCAGCTGTCCCACATAGCCACAACCAATTCCCTTTTTCAACATTTTTTTTTTCTTTTTTCTAAATAATTTGAGTTCCAAGCCCAACATTGCTTAGAGGTTCATGTTACGCTCGAGCAGCTGTTGTGAATCTGTCTGTATTTTCATTGCCAATTTCACCGGTAATTTCCTCAGGTGTTGGCGAATGACCTGGACCAGGGTCAGAACGGACAGGTGACATACTCCATAAGGTCATCGTCCATGAGCGGCCTTTTCAAGATCGACCCTGTCACAGGCAGTATATCCACCGCTGCCATCATGGACAGAGAGATCTGGACACAGACCAAGTACATCTGCTTTTAAAGCAGTTTAGATTATTTCCTTTTACCTTCTTTATCCTTAAACAAAAGTGATTGAAAAGTAATATATTTTTACATTTTAAATAGCTAAGAAAACAAATTTCATGCCCATGTATTTATTGATGGAATGCAGTTCCTTTGATGCAGTTCAAACTTTTAAATTCCCTGAAAATAAGCTTATTATTATTAGAGTTTGCACTTTAAAACCTCTTGAAATTTCTTTCCCCTCAGCATAAAAATAGTCTGTGAGAATGTCCAGACTCTTGACTCTAATTTTGTTGTTGTGTCTCCAGCCTGGTTATTATGGCAACGGACAGAGGCAGTCCTCGGTTAGCAGGTTCTGCCACTCTCACTGTGATCATCGTAGACCTGAATGACAACAGTCCCACCATCCCTGTTCCACGTGAAGTCCGAGTCCCTGAGAGTAAGTTGACTTCTGTTTGAACTTTATATCACTCCTGTAATCAATGAAGTAAGTTTCCTATTTTTTCTGGCAGACAAACAGTGAGGCACACCGTGCTGAAAGATTGACTCAATTACCAGGCGTTTTTCTCGCCAAGGTCCTTAATGGTTATTTCCTGTCACTGATGTTGTACAATGTATCCAATAAATGTGGGCGTTGTCCAGCAATATGTAATACTTTTGAAAGGTGCAACCACAAACGGAAACAATAAATTACATTTCACACTGGGTTATCAGGATTGTGTATTTCTCTCTCTAGATACCTTGATTGGGACCGTGATCACTCAGGTCACAGGGAATGATGTTGACTCTGGGCCGGCTCTCTCCTATTCCCTACTTCTGGACTTAGACACTCAAGGAAAGTTTGGAATACATCGCTATGGAGGTGGAGTGTCTTTGACTGCCCCTCTTGACTTTGAAGATAGAACATGGTACATGCTGACCGTCAGCTCCTCGGACTCCAGACAACAGACTTACGCAAATCTGACCGTGCTTGTGGAGGATGTGAATGATAATGCTCCAGTCTTCTCCCAGGACCTTTATGAGGTATGTAAAGAAAAAGCACACGTTTAGGATGAACACTGATAGATAAAGAACATTAAGATGTACCCAAGTACCCAACAATGTTGGGGTGTAACTAGTTACATGTAACCAAATTACGTAATTTAATTACAAAATCAATGTGAATGTAAACAGTTACAATTACTAAGAAAAAATGTGTAGGTAAATTACAGTTACTTATGAAAATGTTAATGATTACAAAGTGGGTCATAGCAATGCAAAGATTTGATTTCAAAAACAGTATCATATTTATTAAACTATTATCTTGTCATGATCTTAAATCAGTATTTAACCTCAGATAGATCTCAAAGTAAAAAGAGGTGCTAGAGTCTGATTTTGTGTTGGCTGTGCTTTAAAATAAAATTTTTATAATCTTAATTAATTTGATGTGTATTAATCAGTGTTGAGTACTACTGTAAGGGTAACCCTGCCTGGTTTTGAAAACATTCATTAGAAATTTAGAAAAGTTACGTTACTTTAAAAAGTAAGTGAAATAGTTACACTGCATATTAAAATTCAAATAGTGTAAGTGGTCATCAGTAACTTATTACATTTCCAAAGTAACTTTCCCAAGACTGGTACCCAAGATGTTTTAATAATACATAGTAAACAGTTATTTGACCAATCAAACGTATTTTAGGGAGCCTTGCAATAATAACAGATTACACTAACTTTGATATTCTAATAAATCATAGTAAATCGATGCTGTGTACTACTCAAAGCCGTCAGTGTTAAGACCGATTTATGTCTTTGGCAGGTGACTCTAGCAGAACGCTCCCCAGCAGGAAGCTCAGTTATCACAGTTACTGCTATGGATAAGGACTCTGGAGACAACGGAAGGATAACATACAGGGTTGTGTCAACAAAGGACATGTTCTACATTGACCCAAGCAATGGTAATTTGTAATTTTGTGCTTGTTGTTTTCCTTTTGTTTATTATTCTTCATCCAAATGTAGTTATGTGAACTACAGAGATCACAAAATATGTATAGTGATACTGAATAGAAAAAATGTTTGGAGAATATGCAAATCATTAACAACAGAAGAAATGTGATTTACAAGCCTAAATAATTTTAAAAACACTATTCCGATTATTGTGTTGTTATTAACTATATTACAAGTGATAGATCAGTTTATGCCCAAATACTCTATAGTTTGATGCACAGCAGTCCAGGACCCTGTCCAGGATATCATTTTTGGGTTGAAACCCACTACTGTTAAGAACTACTGTTTTGAAGCATTTAGTAAAAGCCCCGATCTTACCTTATAATGTAATTTTTTTTATATAGGTACTCTGTTCATCAAGAAGAAGGTTGAGTTTGACTCACAGCGCCCCTCCATTTTAGTGGTGATTGAAGCCAGTGATAGTGGAACACCTCCGTTGACTGCCATTACCACAGTTCAGGTGCATGTGTCTGATATCAATGACAATGCACCTGTATTCCACCAGACTGAGTACAGAGCCTCTGTATCTGAAGACGAAGTTCCTGGTTCAACCATCCTCACCCTAGAAGCAGTGGATGGGGACTTGTCTAGGGACAACTGCGGGTTTGATTTCGCCATTGCCAGTGGCAACATTGGTAATGCCTTCCAAATCGAGAGCAGTGTTCGTTTCCTTGAGGGCCATGGATTTCAGACAGTTGGAATGCTGATATTAGTTGATAAGCTTGACTTTGAGAGTGCAAATTGTTACAATCTCACTATTGTGGTCTCAGATCGCGGCATACCACAACGAAGCTCAAGTGTTCCAGTTTTAATCACTGTAATAGACACCAATGATAACCCTCCATCCTTCAGTAGGCCTGAGTACAACGTTATTGTCAATGAACGAGCAGAAACGGGAAAAGAAATACTTCAGCTTTTTGCAGTGGACCCTGACTCAACATCTAATGGGCAGGTCCAATACTCAATCAGTTCTGGAGATGAGTCTGAGCTCTTTTCTATAGATCGCTGGACTGGGTCCATTGGTTTGCGGAGGTCTCTTGATAGTGAGAAACAGTCCTCTCATGTATTCATCATTCAGGCCTCAGACGGTCAGGGCCACTTCGCTCTTGCTCCTGTAACTGTTGAGGTCAAGAACATCAATAATAACAGGCCTTACTTCCCTCTTAAATCACTTACTGCAAGCATTCGTGAAAACCAGCCCCAAAATGCTCTAGTTACCATACTACATGCCATTGACCATGACAAAGGAGCATATGGAGAATTGAGATATTTCCTCATGTATAATTCCGGCAGTGGTAAAGATTCCTTCCTAGTGAACCAAACTTCCGGTGAGGTGCGAACCCGCTTTACATTGGACTTTGAGAAGGTAAACACTTTCAATTTTATTGCTATGGCAATGGATGCAGGCAACTACTCGGCCACAGTCACAGTTCAAGTCTTTGTGACTGGTGAAGATGAGTATGACCCAGTTTTCACTAACTCAGATTTCACCTTCCATGTACCTGAGGGAGCCAAAAAAGGGCAAAGCATTGGGCAAGTAAATGCTAATGATGAGGATGGAGGGGTGGACGGCATTGTCCTCTACACACTTGCAAACAGTTCGCCTTACTTTGAGGTCAACACATCTACAGGAGTGATATCCCTCAAGATGGATGCATATCATCGACATACAAGCCGGTCCAAAAGAGAGACACGTCAGATGACGTTGGATGTTACTGCTCACAGTCCTTTGGAGAATTCCCGAAAAGTTTCTGCCCAAGTCACAATTGACGTCACTCATACATCCTTCGGCTTGAACACAGACATAAATGTGGTACTTGCCAGTGCTATAACAGCTTCCTTGGCAGCCATTGTGTTCCTGATCATAGTTGTTGTGGTGATATTCCTCTTGAGATCCCAAAGGTACAAAGAACAAGAGGCTTGTGCTAGAATAGTATCCCACGGTACCGTTCTGGAGAGTCTTGAAGAATCGAAAGTTCCAGGGGGTGATAAGCTGTATCATCAGACTCTTCCTGGGTATGCAACAGACCAAACAGGGAGTGGAGGAGGTACCTACGCACGAGGTGGGTCTCTTGACCCATCTCACTCCAGTGGACGTGGTTCTGCCGAAGCGGAAGCAGCAGAAGATGATGAGATCCGGATGATTAATGAATATCCTCAAGTTTCCAGCATCTCCTCCTCCATGCAGGAACACATAGCTGCTCGTGGGCCCGACTCTGGTATCCAGCAAGATGCAGACCAGCTGTCTGACATTTCCTGTGAGCCGGGGATGGATGCAAATCAATGGTTTAAAGGGAAAAAATTGGGAAGTTTAAGTGGGACACTACTATCAAGCCAATTGCCAGCTTATCGGGATGAAGGAGGTGGTTATCTTGGGGTTGGAAGAGGGCTTAATATCTCGCAGCCGAAAGATTATGCTTTCCCGGAGGATGGTAAGCCTGCTGTAGATGGTTCTCTTACAGCTATTGTGGCTAGTGATGAGGAACTTAGGGGCAGCTACAACTGGGACTACCTCCTCGATTGGTGCCCTCAATTTCAGCCTCTGGCTAATGTCTTTACAGAAATTGCCAGATTAAAAGATGAGAATGCGCCACCTAACCCTCGGCGACCATTTCATCCCAAAGCAAAGACAGATCCCAAGCCCAGAATTGACCCTCCTCCCCTTATTACCTCTGTAGCACATCCAGGGGCCAAAACAGTTTTGCCGAAACCTGCTGTAGGCCGAACATTTCCACACCTGTCCTCATTGCGCCGATCTCCCATCGACCATGATGGCACTGTTTCTTCAATAGCCATGTCTCCGAGTTTTTCTCCATCACTTTCGCCACTTGCTGCCCATTCCCCAGCCATTGCTCCCTTTGGAGGTCACTCGTCCTCCATTATGGGTACAAATGAGCACTCCTTAGAACACGAGGAGACAGAACTGAGGATTTAATGCTGTCTAAGGAGAGCTCACCAGAAAGCATTCCCACCTGCTCAGGTACTCTAAAAATGCCTCTCCTCTGGCATAGTCCTCAATATCATGTTGTATGTAATGTTGCCCCACTGGCTGGCCAGAGGTTTCAGAAAGTGGTGCTTTTGCCACCCTTCTTTAGACTCACTGACTTGAGTTGTTTATAATGCTGTTCTAACGATCCTGAAGATCAAATGGCAATTTTCTTAGCCCAGCATTTGCACATTTTAAAGGACAGTTATGTTTGATGTCAATGTTTTGTAAGAGAAAACACTTTTTGTATTTTATATTTTTGTACTGATGTTTTTTTTTTGTTTGTTGAATGACATGTGTCAAGCGGTTGCTATAACCTGTGATTTTATTGACATACATTTATATTTGTATATATGTTGCCGTACCAGTATGTTTGTTATCAGAGCTTGTTTTAGTTTATTAACAGTTGCCATTCTAAAGTGTTCTAAGTATGTTCAGTATTAAGCTCTTAAATATTTGGGGAATATGATTTTCTGTTAGTATTTATATAAATACAGTAAAAAAAAAAAAAAATAAGAAAATGTACAGTATCTGCAAAAATGGCAATGTACACAGTCTTTGAAGTTTTTGTTGCAGACCACAGTGATCATATTGATTTCTACATGCTGCTTCCCCTCCCTTAGCTTGACTAATGGGAACACAATTGTAGCTAATGAAAATAAATGTAAATGTAAAAAAAAATAATAATAATAAAAATGTTTTTCCCCGTTTTGTGAGAATTATAAAATCAAGCACCAGGTTGCTACTTAATTAGCTAAGACAAGCTATCTGTGTCAGGAAATTTGTAAAACTGCAAAGAAATAACAGTAACAGAAATGGAAAATATTGTCATGGCAGCTCTTAACAGCACCTTGAAAGAGCTGCCAATGTAACTGGAAATAATGTATTGTCCTTTTTATACTCATGTTTGTTATCAAGTCTTTCTTTGAAAACAGAGTCTCACACATATTCTCAAGGCCAGTGAAAATTGTTATCATGTTGTTGTTACAATATATAGGCTGATAACCTGATAACTTCTTGTTTTTTTTTTTTTTCATGGGCTTAGACTGATAATTTTTACTGGATGTTTATGTTTGAATAAAATACATCAAGCTATCCAATTATACTTACTTTGAGCAAATAGAAAATTTCATTTGAAACTAGGTACATTTAGGTAAAAAAAATGTGTAGCATATTTCAGTCATTACTCGAAATAATTGGTCAATGTTGCTCATTATTCCATAAAATGCTGGATTACTTTACTTTGTGTATGTAAATGACATGGCTGAATAATATTATGACACCCATATTTGTTGAAAAGCACTGGTGATTTGGTTTGAGTTATGTCTTTGTTCCTACAATGTACAGTTTGTACAATGTCAAACTAAATAATAGCAGCATTGAACATTCTTCTAGCAAGATCGTGAAACATATTTTGTAAATTATTTTCTAACACTTTGAAAATGATTGTAAATGTTGCCTTTTGACCGTACTTCATTTCTGTGCTCGAAAGTTTACTAGTGTTATTACTAGAGGTTTTTTTTTTCTTCCATATTGTTTTTGTCAACATATTTTGAGGTTCGTTGAAAGGCTCAACTTATAATTTTTGAAAATCCACAGTGCCTATTGAAGAAAATCATGATTGTGTTTATAACTGATTGTTAACATTTTTCTTTGTTCAGATTCTCAACGTCACAGAAGAATTTCAGTGTTTCGTAAGGATACAAAATCTCTGTTCTTGTTCAAGTATCCTATATTTATGGCAGATACTTCACTTTTGTACACGAACAATTCCTCACTCGTAACTGTGAAAATGTTATATCTGTGCTGCCTTGAAGGAAAATAAATAATGTTCAGTTTAAAAAGTTTCTCATGATGTTTAAGTCACTGTTCAGTTATAGGTGAAGGAAATCTGTTTACATTACTTTTGAGTAGCACTGTGGTCCAAAAATATTGGCCAGCCATTTGTCTTACCTTTGTACCCAGTATAATCCAAAGGGCACTGCTATGATAAGTGGTGGCAATTTTATTGTAAATAATGATCAGAAAACACTGTTTTTTTCATTCAGTTTCCACCTTAATCTTTTGAAACATACTTTTTTATATACTTAACAATGTGCCTGATTAAAATGTATTTCCAATAATGAGTCTTAAACATCATTGTTTTTTTCAAAATTATGTTGTTTATTTCTGTGTTAATAGGGTTTACATGTTCTTTTATACCTAAAACAATACATTATATGAACTGCATGGGCAATTTTAATTGTTTTTCAACTATAAATCTTCATAAGTTACAATATTTATTTTCACCAGGTGTATTGTGTAGAACATGCTAAAATGAAAAGTGTTTTATTTTTACTCTACCTACAATTGCAGAAATAGCCTCTATTTTAGCCTTTAAACGTACAATATGGAATTTTTGGCCACCAGGGGTCACTCAATCAAAATAATAACATAAGACGTACTTTGATGACTTCGGGAAAGAGCGTAAGGCTCATGGGAGTTGTTGTTCATTGGAACACGCGCTCTGTCGCTCCCTATCATTCCTCACTCATTCTAACTTAACATTTTGACAATCACGTCTTTTCGAACGGAGAGACGGTTTCAATGGCAACAACATAAACAAACGTTACTGCGCATGAGCGCTTTTGTGGACCTAACTTAACTTCCGGTAGACTTCCAAATAGAATCAATAACAACAGCCAAGTCCCTCTAGAGTAGATATTTTTGATAACAAACAAAATGTTTGCTGCGTGGATCAGGTGGACTTAATGAAAATGCAAATTCATTCTTTGCCAACAGGAGATGTTTTAAAGCATAGACATAAAGCGCGAGAAATAGAGGTTTCCCCAGTAACAGCTGTAAACGAAACAGAGCTGGTACGCTCATACGCTGCTATCAGGCATATAACATGTAAGTTTTCCTTAAGAAATACAGCGATATAAAAACACCTGTGCCTCGTTTTGATATTTAAACATACAAATGTAAGAAATTATTATTATTTAACGTGCATTAAGTAACGTTACTCATGTTTATTCAATGAAACCTTTTTTGAAAAAAGATCAGTTTTAAAATTGTGGCGAGTCTCCAAAAATAAATAAATGTATGGGAAACACATCCCACAGCTCAACCACCTGAGCCCAACTTCAGTCTACTCATCACCTTGCCTTTAACTGCGTTTGTAGAAGGCACCGCAGCCAGACCGATATACACAACACAGACCGGAAGATAACTTAGGTCCAGGCGCGTGCGCCAGATGAAACCGTCTATATGAATTATGAGACCCCTATCAAATCAATATTCCATCTAGCTAGTAGTAATATATGTTAAAAAACCTTTCGCCTTTCGTTAATAATTATAATTACGTTATACTATGATATCGAAGTTAGAGAACTGCATTTGAAGCTACTTTATTCAGCTAGATATAGAACAAATGTAGATTTACATGAGAGCTAGTCCGTCTGCGTTTTACACAAGACATCATCGTTTCACAAAATATACAGATAGATAAAGTTAGTTGAATGGATGCATACCTGTTTATCAGAATGCAAGCGAGTTCGGCATCTCTCTGTAGTTTCAGCTTGTCACGAAGCTCTCTCTATCTTGGAAATGCAACTCCAATATTTACCCGTGTCTTGTTGCTTCTCTTGTCCCAAAACCATCTCGGGTCATTTATTTAACCCGTGCGTTTGTGCTTCATAGAACGTGCAGGCAAAGCATAATCATGATCCATAACTAAGTTATTGATTGAGGTTTAAATACGAATATAAACAATATAAATATAAAATATAATAGTCTCGATCAAGGCTACTACTTTTTCTTCTTCATCTCGTCTTTGTTTCTGTTCACCTTTGTATTTGGCAGTTCCGCAGGAAGTTAGATAAACTAGAGGGGTCAAAGTTTATATGACGCCATAGACGGGCGACAAAACGGAAATAAAGAAACGTGCCGTGTCTTTTAATTAAACTATAATTTTCTCCGGATTTGAAAGTTCGTGGAAACTGTCGGGATGATGTAAGTACACAACTAAAAAATATATATAACATAGATATAGTGATTTCTGCTATTTTTAAAGCAGAAAAATTACATATTGCGCCTTTAAGGATGTTCATAAGTAGTTGTAGTCCTGTCATCTACTGTAGTTTCAACATGGAGAAACAAAATTACGAACTCCAAATAGAATCCAGATGTAAAGCCAGATATGGGAGAAATATTGATGTAGATTTACTGTTAGTACATCAAATAAAAATATGTGTGATTCCCCCTTGAATAAAATAAATACTTTACATATGGGATAGCTAATATGTGGTTCATGAAAGAAACTGCAGGCATACAAAGACCACCGAATCCTAGTTTAGCTAATGTTTATGTGTTTCCATCAGGTCTCAAAGCTCATGCATAGATTGATGAGGGAAAAATTCTGTCTTTCCACCTGTCCTGCAGAGGAAGTACCAGATAATTTGTCTCTTCCAACCTGTCTCTGTAGAGAGCAAAGACATACAGCACACTAGATACAGTATCTCTCACAGCCGGTGCCTTATAATTAATTCTTTAAAAAGCCAAAAAATAAGGTTTTAAATCACAGAGCCTGTAACACATTCCAAAAAAAATGGGGCAGTAAGAAACCTTACCACACAAGGGGAAGAATTTAGTCATTATTCATCCATACTCATACGCAGACCTTAATGATTTGTGGATCTTTCAGAACATATCATTAGAGCCATGCCATAGACAGCTTGGATTACAGGACATGTCATACACTGTGTTTATGAAGACTTGCCTTTGAGTATTGCCATGGAGACACAAAGAACCGTCTAGCATTTAACCACAAAATATTTTGACTCACTGAAACTAGTTGTTGAATGTGGGTTTGACTAAAACATTGAAACCCAAGGACATTCGTTGGACAAAAACATTGAAACCGAAAGTTTTTAAGGCCTACCTCACAAGATTTCTATGTAAATATGCGCTAGCTAAATGGACGTATTTGACCTTGCTGCTGATTCAGCATGTCCCGCATGTGCAGTAGGCACTTCTTGAGAAGCTACATCAAATTTAAAGAACGTGAGTCAGTTCAAAGACTTAAGATATATGAGGTGCACATTACTTATGAATGGGAGAAAGCACAACCTTCTAGAAAAGCCAATGGCTAATTGGTAAAATCATCACGGCACTTTAATCTCTGGTTGCTTTATATCATTGTTGACAGCATTGAGACGTGAGCTTAAGGTTGCCTTGTGCATGCACATTAGCTGGTCTACTAGCCTTACATTTTTATATGCTTTTAGCATAGGAAACAAACTTTATGAGACAGTTGTTGGCAGATTTAAATTTTGGTGATTTCAAATATTTAATTTAACTGTGAGCTTTATGAATAGCTTTGAAGAATTTTATATTTCCCCATTTAAAGAGAGCTGTGGGTGTATGACTTTGAGGCATTTCAAACATGGCCGCCGAGTTAAGTGACTTTTTAACATTGCATATCACATTTCTAAACACAAAAACTTGTTCTGTGCACAGAAATGAAGAATTAAAATGTATTTATTTTTTTTGGTAGTTTCACTTTGAAATGCATATTTGGATGCTTCAGGCAAGATTGCATTGTTCAAAATAGAAACTGTAAACATAAACTGTAAAGATGCATTCATAAATCCATGCTGTCTGAAACTTTATGAGGTTAAGGAGAAGCATTTAATTTACTTTCAAAAAAGCATTGCATCATTTGTTGGACGATGCCAATTAAAACTGCATTTTGTGAGGACCCAGATTGCACACTTCTGCAAGATGTCTGTTAAAGATCACTTGATCTGGAAAGCATCTGCTATGTATAAGCATCTGACAGATGTCTGTAAGATGTCAGTTTTACGTACATTCTAAATCTTAAACATCTTAAAGGCATCTAATAAACATCTATTTGACATCTTATAGGAAGTGTCCTATTAGGTTTATTGCAGATGAGATAACACTAAAAAATACATCTTGCAGATGTAAATGCAGATGTCAAATAGACGTCTCCATGATGTACGCGTGCTATCAGGGGATTCAACATTTGCTTGCTCTGTGCAAACTCAAATCCACTACTGTTGTCAGCAGACAAGGTATGAATATTTACTGATGTAAACTATGACAAAAATCTATCATGCTTCAGCCAGCACAGCACTTTAGACTAGTCTTTATTTCACTTCGTTTGAAAGTTCATTGAGGTGTTTTGGGGAAGGTCGCTGAGGATTCATTTTTTCCTATTACACAAGAGGGTGATGGAGAGTCCATTTCACTTATTTGAACATCAGCTAATTCACATGCAAGAACTTTTTGTGGAAATTCAGTTTGACATTTTTTATGTGTGTTGGAAAGCACACAGTAGGAGAGCTTGTATTTTTTTCACACCAGTTTCTGCTGTTGACACACTCTTTGTGTTTGCTGGAGTTAAACACCACTGTCAAAGCACTCAGGCCATGTGGACTGTATTTCTGGACACAACAACACTCATTCGAAAGCAAAATAGACTTTGTGAATAACTGTGTTGGTTAATTGCAAGGCTTTTGATGATGCATCATCAATTTTGTTAAATGTTTGTGTATGGCATCTGACGTTTTTCGCTTTGATGAGGTCAGTTTGTTGTGTCTGCATGGGTCAATATGGAGACACATTAAGCTTTGTTGTGATGGTGCCTCTTAGAACAACTGGTCTGAGACTAATTTATTCTGACATACTGCTTTGATGGCTTTAAAAAGTCTTGTGGCCCTTCATAACAAAGTTAGCTTGAAAAGTAACCTTTTAGTCAACCTTTCCAAGGGGCTCGCCGGCTTTCTTCGCTGGGTAGGCCTGGCATGGGTTTTTGAAAATGTAATGACAATAACGACTGTCGAATTTAATGATTTTAGCAGAAGGGGAAGAAAAAGAGAGTCTATTTTGCCCTTTGTCTAAAGGTTTCTTTCATAACGATGCCGACCAAGCTTGGCAGTCCCACAAAGACGGATATTTCTAGTCGCCAAGGGCCCCATAATGTGCTTTCTTTAAATATTGTCTAGATTTCCATCCATCAGATTGCAGCCCAGTCTCTTTAGGCCTATGAAAGAGAGCTTAAATGTCAAAATGAGACTTCATATACACTTTTACATCTGTCATGTGAAGTGGATTCATTGTGGGGTGGGGTTTCAAATATTAGCTCCACCCACTTCCATATTTGTGCAATAGAATGAGATACAAAGGTCTTTACAACCTCCAGAGGGCCTTTTGTCTTTCCTTCTGTCTTTTTGAGCGAGTTTTGTTTTTTCCTGATTTGCTTTCCAAAGTCTTGCCAGGCTACTTGCGTGACTAGAGGGAGCGAAAAAAGTGAGTCTTCAAAACCCATTGGCACGCGATCCCTAATCTATTTTTGGAGCGTGCTCCTTTTTTCTCTCAACTTTAGACACACATGGAAAAAAAAAACAGCCAGGGGAAGAGAGCCAATTGTAGGGTTGAAGGGGTCTGGTTCTCATTTCAGGCCGCCCTGCTTCCCTGTCTTGCCCTGCCAGAGTGAGAGCCACTGCAGTGAGGAGAGAGAGGCAGGCAGGCGGGCGGCTCGGGAGGTGAGCGACTGCGGCCCGGGCTCCAGGCCTGCCACTCAGACACTGTCACTTAGCAACCACCTGCGGCTGGTTCTCGTTAGTGGCTCCAGCTGCTTGTATTTCAGACTTCCACGCTTTGCTGTATTTTGATTCATTTCTTTTCTCTCTTTTGTAGGAAAAGAGTTTGCCGTGATGAAAATATGATGCTTGGTGTGCCTCAATCACTCGCAATTCATTTTCATTAACTAGAGTCTTGCTTGGCTACTGGGTCCAAAGCTGACATGGGCTAATTGATGACAATACTTATGATTTTGAACTCATAGACACTGTTCTGTGGTCATGTATAGTCATCTAGCATATTTACTCAGTTTGACTCAGTGCGAAACTGAAAACACTGGAGATTATGTTGATTGAAAAAACAGTGCAAAGTCTTTTAGAGGTCACTGTTTTTTGTGTGTTTGAAGTAAACAACAGTTTTCGATATAGCACTTTGACCAAGCAAAGGCGTATTTGTGAGTCGGAAAATAAATTGTTGAAGATTCGTGAGGTTGACGGGGTGTGTTGATTTGAAACACCGTGGAAACATTGATCTATAAAATAGGTAATATTATAAAATCTATATGGGCAAAAAGCAAATCTATAGTGAATTATAATAAATGATTTAGCATCCTTATTTTAATTTTACATGCTGTATATTCAAGTTGTGATGTACAGTATGAAACACCTGATAAGGACAATTCACACTGTGACAACAGATGCCGACAAATGGCAACAGACACACTCATTAGATTTTGTCAGATCAGTGTGATACCCCTGCTGGTGTCTGCTTGTTTTTGACCAATACCAACAGACTTAAAGAAATCATCATCAAAACCTTAGCCAAAGGGATAGTTCACCCAAAAATGAAAATTCCAAACCTGGCTGAGTATATGATCACAGATTAAAAATTTTTGGCTGAACTATCCTTTCAGTAAAAGTATCATTTTGCATACTCTAATATACTTAAGGTATTGAAAGTAAAAGTAAAGGTATGTACAGTATTGTTCTGAAAAAAACTACTGCGCATGTTGCATTTTACTTCTAAATATGTTCAAGGTTATTAAATTTAAACAATGCGTCGTCATGTTGTAAAAGACCATATTTTTGTAGTGCTGCTGTTCTGTGAAAAAAAATACAAATAAAAAAACGTAGTACTTTATATTTGTACTATTATACTTAACGAATGTACTTACAGTCCACCCATGATTATTTGAAAATGATAATAACATTTGGCTCATTGGTCTAGGGGTATGATTCTCGCTTTGGGTGTGAGAGGTCCTGGGTTCAAATCCCGGATGAGCCCACCTTGAGCATCTTATTTAGAAGTATCAGTCAGTTCTGCCTTCTTTCGGCCAATAATACGCCTGCATGTTTTACTCACATTTCACTGCTGGTTATATATGCTCTATATAATTGTGTATGTGACGAATAAAAATCTTGAATCATTTATTGTCAGAATATTAATAAATGATTGCTAACTATATGAAAGACAGCATCTGAAGGATCACAGCTGCCGCTAAACATTAAACTGGGCTATACCCAATTTTTTTTCTTTTTTTTCAGTTTTATTTTTATGGTTACCTGCCTAAAAAATCTGGGTTGCAAAACTGTCTACATATGATCACCACAGTCAAGACAATAAACTACATAAAATCGCACCTTTGTAAGATATCAGTCAGCATTTGAACTGCTATGTGCGTGTGTATTTTGTAGTTTTTCATATGTATCATTACATTATTCAAGTAAGCTCCAAGCCAGAACCTGTATTTAAAGTTGTAATCCAACAAAGAACGCAGTGAACCAGTGTAATTTACCTGGCCTTGGTCTGGTACATCACCGTCTCCTCCATTATGATGTAAAGCATAAAAACTAAAATCTGCAATTCTGGCTCCACCTATTCGGGCAGGATTGTCCTTTCATCAGCTCTCCTCGCACCATTGCTATGTGACAGAGCGGTAATCGGAAACACCTGGTGGCAGAATTAGGAAATCCTGAAAAGGCGGAGCATCTCACACACTTTAGACGGCCCATCGTGCACTTCAGACGCCTGGTCTTCGAAGTCCGTGGCCTCTGAAGTGTGCTATTGTGATTTTAATGTAAGGAAGTGCACTGTTTTTGAGGCCTAGAGGGTATAAAAATGATGCATACAAAAATACATCCACATACATGTCCACCTGGTTCATGTATTCTGCTAATGCTAATGAGCTTTAATCTAGTCTGGGATGTATTTTGTTTTGCATTTGTTTAGTTCATGGTTACGTGCATCTACCTATTCTGGTTTACTTCTGTTAATAATTTCTAATTTCTACTTGGTGACAGATGAACTTGCGCCGAAGTAGAGTCTGATTGGATGCGCAGCCTCTGATGTACACAAAATGAATAAATAAATAAATAAAAAGGAAATGTGTCCAGCATACTTTTAAAAAATGTAGAAAGTTTAAAAAAAAACTGATCAAGTTTGCTGTCCAACCTATCTAGTACTATCTGGTTAATGACTTTTAAAGCACCGTTTAGCACTGTTTTTTTCACCCACTATCCACCATGACTCTTTCAGAACAGATTTTTAGGTCATGACCCACTAGCTGAGAACCACTGTGCTGAATGATAGAAACCACTCCTCATTTTCTTATATGGTAAAAATTAACTTTTCAAATGTGTTTCCTTTCATAAACACACTTTAGGTTCAGTTAAGGTGCTCTCTGAGGACTTGTAAAAACGTTTGGATGATTAATTTGATTAAGTTGCAGCAACTGGTAGACTACGTGTGGCAAGCCACTGAGGCTGCGCTGCATATATCAGCAACTGGCATAATACAAAAACAAATTACTGGGTGGAATAATAAACTTTACAGTCCTGTACTTACCTGTACTGTATGTCCCCAGTTGACCATTTATATTAGGTGTATGTGTGTGTGTGTGTGTGTGTGTGTGTGTGTGTGTATATATATATATATATATATATATTTATATAGTTTTTTTTTAAGTTCCTTCTTTTTTTGTCATCTTTTTTGTTATTCTTGAGCAGACACTGTATTTATCTAACCTTGCTAGTGCAAGACAGGGCTACTTTCCTTAGTTCTGTATGTCCATGGTACTCTGGGTCTCAAACTGGATCAGAGCTTTGGGTTGGAGAGAGAG
Source organism: Carassius auratus (assembly GCF_003368295.1). Classification (NCBI taxonomy): domain Eukaryota; kingdom Metazoa; phylum Chordata; class Actinopteri; order Cypriniformes; family Cyprinidae; genus Carassius; species Carassius auratus. The sequence continues at coordinate 4,274,861 of NC_039257.1, read as the reverse complement.
AGTGAGATTGATGGAGTGAACGCAGACGGCTTCCAGTCCCTTGGTGACATGGAGAGAGGAGAGAAAACAGGAGAATGATTGTTTTGTTCACTCTTCAGAGAAAGTGCTGCTGCAAACAGTCTAAACAGAGAGTAAAGAGGACATTAAACACTCTGATATCCCAGCTACTCCACTGGACAGCTGGTCATGTGACTCCACAGACAACTTAATCCAGCCACTCTCTAGCAAGACTGGAAGTAATCTAAATAAGAAGTTTCACAGAATAGGCCCTTTTATTCCCGCTGCTGCATTTTCCATGTGGTTATCGTCACATTGGCCTCCCAAAAGATAAAAACAGGTCCAAAAATAGCAAACTAGTTTTTTTCCCCCTCTCACTGCTGTATATAATAAATCACAGATGTAAATTTATAACTTCTAACCTAAGCAAATAGATAGATGAAGATGGTAATTCATACAATGTTGAATTAAATATTGTCAACCAAAATCTCTAGCTACTTGTTGGTTAAAAACATTATTTCAATTTCAACTTAATTTCAGTCAATTTTCACTTAGTTGAAATCCTTGCAGACAAAATTTCTCATTAATCTAGTCCTTTGCAATAGTTTTGCGAGCTAGTAATTCCCTGCAGCAGGTGATACAATTATATAATAAAAATAACTTATACGATAGTATATTATACTTTTTAACAATATATTGCATTTTGACCCGTTTTTTTTTTCTTTTTTCTATTAACTCTTTAAATCCAACATACACACAGTATATCACTGATAGCAAATGATCCTTATTAATTTGAGTTTGTTTTGATAAACAGGAATGTTCATTATGGAAATTCTATTTTTCCAGGGTGTGACTGGACTCCCTGTGAAAAAAACAGAAACAACAGTGGAAAATTAAAAACAATGCCAGAATCACACTTGGACTGGTAATAAAAATAAAGCCAAGTTTAACTTTTTTTTTCTCTCAGTCAGACCATCGAACACTGTCAAAAGTTACTCTAGAGTGCTGAGCAAGTCAAAAAATTTCCAGTTTCATACTAAAATATGTTTCATAATAAATTACACCACTCTCAGAAATGACTATTTTTGCTTATTCTTAGTTTAATAATAATTTGTTCTAAACTCCTTAACTTAAGTACTGAGTTTTGTTTTTGTTTTCCTCTGAATTTTATGCTTTGAACATGAATGATACTGTACCTTAAATTGTGCAGTTAATTGAGAAAAATTTATTAAATAAATTTTTTTATATGATAAATGATAAAACTACCAAAATTGACTCCCAGGGATGACAAGACCTAAGAACACCTTAGCGACAACCTTGCAAGCATGCACAGCATCCTAGGATTGTGGCCACAAATTTGATACAAACACACCTGCCCCCTACAATGCTTCTTGAGATTTTTCTGTTGCTAATTAAAAGAATTTATTTTGCACCTCTAATTGCATCTCTTTAAATCTTAATGAGGCCATCAGATACCCTGCGCTCTTAAGCGTTGCCTGTCAAACTGACCGCTTTCATGAATTCAAGGCACATTTCAGCTGAAACATGCTCTGGGGTGTTTTTTTCTGCGCTCATGTGAAAGTCATAAAACAGGTTACTTGACTCCCGACTGTTTTATTACAAAATTCACAAGTGAAAATTTTAACGGTTTTGCGATAAAGTGAAGGGGGGGGGGGGGGGGGGAATACATTAACCCTTCAAGAAAATAAATCTGCTGCGACTTCACAGTATAGCAGCTGGAGCAAAGCCAATGTTTAATGACATTTTAAAAGCAATACAGACATGGGGGTTAGAATAGCGCAGAAATCAAGGGCTTAAAGGAGAACTCTTTTATCCACAGTGGCTAGCTAACATTTAATATGATTAAAAATCGGCTCAATAACAGCATAGAAGTAAGAAATTGGTTACAGGCAGGGTGGGCTAAACTTAAGAAAGGTGTTAGTGAAGAGAGACACCAACTGTGATTGGTCTTTGGAAAGGTCCTGTGAGAGAAATCCCATGGAGTCAGAGGTCTGAAGTGTGGGATCGCTCAGCCAACATCAGGAGGGTACAGTAAGTGGAGGCAAGGCCACAGTGGAGGAATTTTTCCATCTAACTATTGACACAGTGTTTGAGCTGCACAAATATGCTGTATTTTTTTAAGGAGCACTTATAGACTGTTTATGCTTCAGAAAAGATGAATTGGGTGCTGACAACAAATAACATGCAATATCAATTTTAAACTGTACACTTTGTAACCAGTAACAGAAGCTACCATCACTCATGCATAAAGACTGGATGAAAAAAAAATGGTAGTATTAGCACCAAACTGAATGAACTTGCAAAATGTAAACAGTAATTCTACTATGACTAGTGCCTACATACATACAAACATCTCAGGGTTTCTGCTGGTTTTCTGTATTTAAATGTAAGACTTTTTGAGACCAATTAGATACGTCAATATGTTCTCTAAATGTAAAGGGAGTGCACAATGGGTTGAATTAGCAACACTTTTAAGTTAAAAATTCTACTTCCTTCAGATTTAAATGAACTGATTACAAAAAATAGCTTAACTCTATATGCAGCATGAAAACACTGGGAAAAATGGTGACGTTATTCCTTAGTTTCTTTCCAGTGAAAATCTCTGAAGGTTCTATTATCATGATATAAATTAAATGCACATATTTTTTGTAGAAATTGAGTAAAATGAAGTTAGTTTATACTTAAAATGTAAACAAATATCTGCCAGTAAGGTCAGACATGTAAGCTTACTTTAAAAGTAAAACAAGTGTTTCTATTTCATTCAGTTTCTTAGAAAAGATTTTCTAGATTTTGTATCTAAGGTAAATTTATCTTGATACCAGGATGTTTCTATTTTTGAATGGGAAAGCAAGAAAAGTACAGTGAAAGATATTCTTTTTTTTTCTTTTTTACATTTGTAACTTTCTGCTTTGATTTACAACCTTTTTAAGGCCATCATTTGTACAAGGAGGAATTATAAAGACTTTTTAACACCCTCAGAAACCCTGCATCTGCTCTTCTACTTAAGTCAGCATCTCATAATTAATATTCATGAGCACAGCCAAAGTTTATATTGTCTCCTCTTCACTTTTCAGATTATTCCTATGCCCTGGTTCTTCTGAAACAATACGGTGAGATGAATATTCCAGACCACACTTGGCATTTACTTACAAAATAATTCAGTCAAATAGTTGGACCCCTCGACGACACATTGAAGAGCTCTCCCAAATCCAAGACTCTTCCAAATCCAATCTTTGCTTGGGGCACTAAAAATGCTAAACCAGCCCATAGTAAGCTGATTTCTGTTTGGGGTGCAGTTGAAATGGACATTCAGTTTGCCAAATTCCTGAGATAGTTTCCACTCTTTCAGATAAATTGCAATGTGAAGTCTCTGACAAGTGGAGAAATTTGAGGACTAAGCTCAGTTTTCTAGCTGATGAGGTGAAAATACAATTCTGTTCGTATTTGACAGCTTATATATAAAATTAATGCAATATTGATTAATAATAATGAACCATATGCAGTTAATACTGTATGCGCAGTAGACTATAAATTGCCTTATTTTCATATGCTGGAAAAAATTACGAGGAGGAATTGAGGTATAGTAACAAACCAGATAATAATAAGTACGCTCACACAAAACATGGAGAAGGTTGCAGAGAAGTTTAATAAAATAACGTAAAGTACAGTATAAACAGACTTTAATGTAAACTTATCTGTGCACTTTATTTATGTGCAAATACAGGCTTTCATATGGTATGTTACCTTGCCAACACCAAAGAAGAAAAAGAGGTGAGATTTATTGTGCACCTTGGTCTAGACCCTGTTAACTGATCCCAGTTTCATGTCAGACACACTCTGCTCTCTCATAAGCTTGTAAAACTTGGCGAACACAATGCAGTGCACATAGAGGTGAGACACCATTGCAGTCAGAACCATCTCCAGCAGCGCACTGGCCTTTTCATGCCTTCTCAATAACATTTTATACTACTTCATACGGTTCCCATTCCCAAAGGGGCTCATAGTTGGGCTTCAGCAAGAGGGTGAGGGGAAGGAAGGCTGGGAGGTGGTTTGTTTGTCATTGACAAGTAGCCTGGGCTCACAAATGACTTGGGAACCTCAGAACTTTTGTTTATTCTCTGCCCGATAAAGGAAATCATTTCGCATGCAGACAGGCAGCTAAAACAATGCTTGGAGGGTGAGGAAAAACAAATCTGTGAGCATATGGAGAGGATGTGGGTGGAAAGAAAAACAAAGCTGGAAGACCAGAAAATGTCTGAGGAACACCTCAAAGATTCAGTGAAATCACTTTATGAGCACTGCAGTAAAAAAAAAAGAAAAAAAATAATTCAGCAGGTTTTAATCACGCCATGAAATTTGCAACTTGATAGCCAGTTGTAGGAGTAATGAAAATGAAATAATAGTTAAATAAATAATAGGTCTTTTTTTTTCAATTTATGTATTCATTTATTGTTGATTTCATGGATATTAGCTACAAAAATATTGCATCCAAGATACTGTGTTAGATTTTTTGGTAAGTCCCCTATGCTTACCAAGGCTGCATTTATTTGATAATACAGTAAAATACAGTAAATACAGTAAAAAACCGTTATATTGTGGAAATATGATTATAATGTAAAACAATAATTTTCGGGCTCGATGAATTTTAACATTTCATTTATTTCTATAATGGCAGTGCTGAATTTTCAGCAGCCATCGCTTCAGTCTTCAGTGTCGCATGATCCTTCAGAAATCATTTTAATATTGGGATTTGGTGCTTAGGAAACATTTCTTGTTATTATCAATGTTGAAAACAGTTTTGAGGCTCAATATTTTTGTGTAAATGTGGATACAGAGTTTAAAACTTTGCAGAACAGCATTTACTTGAAGTAGATGAGTGATCATTAATATCTGTATATCACAATGTGGGGTAATTTGACAGTAATATTTCAATGTCTAGGCTTTTTGTTTAATACTTAAGTTTGTTTAAATCTTTATAACCCTAAGTGTGAGCAGTTGCATTAGTAAAGCTGGTCTCACTTGAATGGAGAGGAAAACCTGGCAAACCAGCGATGAAACCTAATAATGTGGCTAAGAGAGGTTAATGTGTTTTATCCTTTCAAAACCGACAATTAACGTGCTGTTTCTCTCTCTCACGCTGCATTCCAAAACCAAAGGTGCTCTGCTCTTTGTTCTGGCTCAAGAGAGAGCCCAAAATCTGTCACAATCAATAATAAAGTCTGTTCGGCAAATTGATATGTTGCCTTTATCTTTAACAGACCATACATTCGTACAACACCAGTGTGTCTTTAACCCTCCACACCAAAGTTCATTCACCGGTGGTCCACAGTGGGCAGCAGTGTTACTGGGGTCCTACATGTGCTTTAGGATCGTAAGACCACGTTTGATTGCCTTGATATGCAGGCCTATAAAGATGCAGATGTGGTTTGCTTTTTCATTTTAAACCTGGACACCACCGCTGCTAGTATGTACCAAATCAAAGGCTGAAGGCACTGAGCCAAGCGATATATCCTTTATGCCAATAAACCAATAACTCATGTATAATTTATCAGCTCATGTTGAAGGGAGGCTCCCTCTCGTTCTTGTTCTACAGTGTTATTCTAGCTAAATAAAAAAAAAAAAAAAACTTCCTCTCTCACTTCATGATTCCCCACAGAGCTGCGATCCTTCTTTGCTAAGAAGCAGAACCAAGGCTGTCACATCTCTTCTACCCTGTCCCAAACATCGTCTGCCTGAGGGGCAATTGATTTTATTCTGTCTCGTTTTTAGGGAAGGTGTTAAATCAGTTTAGCAGACAGAAGCCATAAATGAAATGCAGCAAAGCAGCTTCAACCATTGCTGACATCCATTACTGCGAAGAGCACATGCCAGCAAAGCACAAATCCAGCTCAGACGGAGACTCTGCTGTAGGTGGCAATTTAACCTTTACAGTAAGACCACACAAATCCATTCGGATGAACCGAGAGTTTACAAAAGCCAGTGACTTCAGGGTTAGCAAGATAAAATGTTTCGGCAAGCTATTTGGTTGTAGTAATTGGTTATAAAACAGCATTACTGATATAATATATATAGGCTATTAAAATAAACACTTAACATGCTTCTGCAAACTCTCCACTTTTCATCAGAAATTTTTATATTTTATCAAAACACTTAATTATGATTGGTCGGTCAATTAAATAATAGTGTCTGCCCATTTTTTTTTTCCACAATTTTGTCTAATGGGATTTAAAAAACAATGTTTGTTAATGTAAGTATAAGCCATGAAACAAACCAACCAGCTATGAGGTGAATAACAACATTACAACCTTTTATTTGCTGCAGAAAGATTTTGCTGTGAAAGATTAAATAATGGCTAAAAATATTCAAATTAAGTTGATTTAATTCATTTATTTTGTTAAAAAAAACAGCTTTGTCTCAAATGAATAAATTATATTTTGCAGTATATGAAAATAGAATACATTTCTTTATTTTTTATTTAATTAAAGACAAATTATAATGCATTTTTAACATTTATATATATATATATATATATATATATATATATATATATATATATATATATATATATATATATATATATATGCAAAAGCACTAATTTTAGAAGAAAGGACCTCTTTTAAAAGCCTATAATGACTTTCCTCAGTGCACAGATTTCGGCCTTTGTTGGCAACTCTATCTGTGACATATGTAAGATCCTAGTCCTACCAAAACAGCATTCTGTGTTCTTTTGTCTGCACACAGTTTTTTCTAGTGTTTATCAGTTCAGCCCAAACCCAAGTGATATTTTTTAGGAACTGGGAAGGTCATAAGACCTTCGAAACACAGCATGTTTTGAGACTAGATGATTAAGATAGTGTGAAGTATTTCCCTCTACTTTGAAAATAGGAATATTGTCTCTTTTATGTCCTGTGAAAATGAGATGTCCTCTCTATGGCTCTCTGAATCTGCATGCAGTCTAGAAAGTGCCTGTGCTCTGATGCCAAACACAACAGCCTAGTGTGATGTAAATCGCATGAGGTGACAGAGGCAAAGGAAGACGCATGTCTGAGCTGTCAGGGCCAGACATTTCCATTAATAGCCTGTCAGGGTGCCTGTTTACACGCCAAAACTCTCCAAAAAGATGGAAATGAAAGATTTCCCTATCAGAAATACTGCTTGGCCCTTTACAACAACTCTATAAACGTAACTGAAGGTTAGCATGGTCATTTTTTGGTAAGAAGAGACGTTAAGGAAGGAGCAACAACCTGTGCACACCCCTGTGAGACTTACCCAGGTAGAGGGTTATAAATTTGTGTTTGGCTTGTTAAAGTCACTTGTGAAAAATAGTAAGCGCTTATGCAAGTCTCAAGCACTTTATCATGCTAGAAACAATCTTAAAACAGCCGGAAATGACAGAACTGGGTCCGCAGGTGGTGTGTAAAATAGGTGAACTCTGGGAGACGTAGCCTCATTTTGGCTGGAATTAATATAATGACTTTAGCTGGTTATCAGCGTGATTCCCTTGCTGCTGAGTTATTATTCTTTATTTTTTTCCATTTCCTCTTTCCCGCTTTTTATATTAAGTTTAGGATTTAGAGAACACTGGAAACTGGCCTTAGACCAACTCTTGAGAAATATTATGTATTATTTGTTCACAGAGACACAAAAAGTCTTGAATCTACAGGGATCATGACCTGAAATAAGTGACAGTTACCCTGCCGAGAAACAACATGTGCAGTGATACTGCGCAAGACAGAAAAGTGTGATATCACATAAAATGTGAGAAACTTCTCATGTTCTCACCTACATGAGCATCTCACGTCATATAATATCTGTGCATACATTGTCCAGATTTATAATCAGAGTGAGGTTTAACTAATGTGTTTGAATTATTTGTCTGATGTGATGTGGAAAATATATATATTTTTTATTAAATATATTATTTAAAAATTTTTTTTTTTTTTTTAAAGAAAATGTTTAAATATTAATACTGTATTTTTAATATATATTTTTAAATACATTTTATTTAAATGTTTAATTATACATTTATTTATTTGTCTATTTAGTGATTGATTGCCTTGTTAGTAAATAAAAAAAAGACATTAATTTCATAATGTTTTAATATTTCGATCGTCCTTGGCAGTAGTGATCGCATCTTTCGTGCTGCATAAACTTCACAAGTTTGCGTAAAACCCGATGATCGTTTTTTAGTCATTTTCTGTCATATCATTCACTTGTTTACAGCATTTTCAAATGTCTCTTCTAGGTTTAAATCATTTCTTGAACATCTGGTCTGTGGACAGTTTCTTCCAGTGAGAGTTTTCTGGATGTTACTTTGGCCAGGGTCAGGAGAAATGTGGTAAATATAATGAGCAAGCACAGAATGCATTCTCCTTTTACTAATCAGGGAAAGTTCAAGGTTGGGCAGCACACACAAAAACAGACACACACTCCGCGTTCAATAAAATTTACGGGCAGCTGAGGGGATATTAAAAAGAGTAAATGGAGGGGTAAAATGTAATTCTCCATTGAAGTACCAGAGAAAATAAACATAAATTATAAATAGAAGAAAAAAAATAAACTTCCTCAATAAACCAGTGCTTACAAAAAAAATCTGGACTAGAAATGTTGATGTAAATGAGTATTTTATTCAATTCTGAAAAATTGGTTAGTTGTTTGATTTCCAGTGTTTCTTTGCTGTGTAACTTCTTTAGACAGAACTGTGTTCTAAAAGGCTATAAGAAGAAACATTAATTATGAGCAGAAAGCAGCACAAATAGTTAAAATGCATGGCACACAGCGCTCAGATTACTGCCTGTAACTTCACAGGACGTGGCCGCCTTTAAATTGCGTGCAAGCCATGTCTGCAGACGCTGAGAGCCAACCACAACTAGTATTCACAGAAAACAAAATTAACACTTAGGATATTATGCTAACAACCCCAAAAGGGTTTATGATGCCTAAATAGTTTTTATACAAATTTGCGGGCTCTTTTTTGGTCTCATTTTGATTATGCAGGTGAAATTAACATGAAGGGTCACAGTGTTACCAGCAGGTTGGTGGTGTCAGGGTTTTGGCAAGGAGGAACTCAGGTGCAGACAGGATTTAACTCAACACAGGATTTATTATACAAAAAGGGAAAACAAAAACCCACGAGGGGGAAAACAATAGCTAGGGAAAAGACTAAATAACAAAACAAGACTGGGCAGACAAGATAAAGACACTTAACACTAACTATAAACAAACACTCACGGAAATACAAAACACTTCTTGAGGAACAATCACAATTCTTAGGAACAAATCTCAATGACAATGAACCGACGCAAGACAGAGCACACTAGGAGATCTAAATAGGGGTACTAATCAAGACACGACAGGTGTTACAGATAGGACAATCAAGACACGACTAGGTTAACAAGGGGGGCGGGGCAAGGGAACGAGACAACACAAGCACATGGCCCAAAGACAAGGCCATGCGCTTGTACACAAAACAAGGGTCTGTCATGATCCTGCCTCAAGACTAGGAAAAATCAAGGACACGAGGGCAGGATCATGACAGGTGGAGCTGCTTGTTACTGGGTTTTACAAGCTGCTGTCACGACACACAGGGTCAAACGTTGGCAATAGAAACTTTGAATGGAAAGGGTTTTTAATCATGATAAATGAAAGAGGGATGAGGGATCCCTAAAACTGAACATGATCATATTCAGATTATGGATAGTGAAGTCCAAAAAGTACATTTTTTTTTTTTTATTTTTTTTTTGGGTGATTTATCCCTTTAAATGTCCTAATATGGAATAAAATGAGTGGATATGGAGTAACACTGTGATACTGTGCACATTTACAACATGCAAGCTTATATAGGGCTGTGGGTGGCATTGAAACAACCACAAAATCAAGCAAAACATGTTAATTGTTTAAAGTAAACAACCAAGAGACAATGGCTTTCTGGTTACAAACCATTTTCCCAAGTGAAAGTCTGTGTGGTTTCTTGGTATCTCTAGTCCCAGACTATAAATTAAGGAGGATAGCAAAGTATAAGATTATCGTGTTTTGGACCAACTTGCTTTTTTGTGTGCAGAAATGTAGCTTGGGACTTCACAGACACTCTGGAGAATAGTGAGTACAGAAGAAAAGAAAAAAAGACACACTAGGAAAATAGTCTGTCGTCTTCCTTTGTGCCAAGACCAATTTCATTAATATTCAAAAGAAGCTATGTACATAAACAGTATTCCTGGCAAAGAGCCGTGTAATATTGACATGTAGGAAACTCTTCTGTAGACGTGAGTTAGGAACAAGCTGTGGTAAAACTCATCTTCTTGAAAGCAGCCTGAATAATTTTACATTAATACGGTTCCACCATGTCAGTATAACACAAGAAGTTCTGCTTACAGAATAGATTTTTTTGGTTTCTCAGAATTATCTTGAAAAAATGTCACTATAGAACTGGAAAACCAATATTGTTTATCAGTTATGAAAACCCACAACACTCCACAGTTTCTGGAATGCCACTGGCTACGTTTTCATAATTGTTTTTTGGTCAAATGATCCCAATTTCCCAGCATAAATTGGTTCAGCCGTGGGTTCATCCTCGCCGTAGCTATAACTCTTGCTAATTCCAGCTGGATTAAACAGTGCCTGAAATCCACCCAATTTAGCCCTGAAATATAGCTGATGGCCGACATGGAAAATAACATCACTGTCATTTTTCGCCAAGATCTGAAAGAGAGAACAGCTGCTCTGAAAATCGCTTTGCTCTTCAAATTTCAAAGTGATCTTTCCTCTTAAGAGAATTAGCAAGATTGAAAATCAGCATTGATTATTAATTCAGCTACTATAGTCACAAGAAAATGTTGTCATTGATCACTTACCCCCACGTCGTTCCAAACGCATTGTTCATCCTCGGAACACAATTTAAGATATTTTGTATAAAATCCAGAAGGCTTGAGACTGTCCCATAGACTGCCAAATAAGTTACACTGTCAAGGTCCAGAAAAGTATGAAAACCATCGTCAGATCTGCCATCAGTGGTTCAACCGTAATATTATAAAGTGACGAGAGTACTTTCTGTACACAAAGAAAACAGAAATAATGACTTTATCCAGCAATTTGTGTTCTCTGTCTCTCCCCACATCACCGTAGCACCATTTTGGAGAAAATATGAGCAGGACGTAGGCGGCAAACGCACTTCTGTGTCAGCCACACTGCACTGATGCGGAAATTGGAATTGTTGAATAAAGTCGGTATTTTTGTTTTCTTCACGTACAAAAAGTATTCTCATTGCTTCATAACTTTATACTTGAACCACTGATGGCAGATGGACTATTCTGACGATGCTTTTCATACTTTTCTGGGCCTTGAAAGTGTAACTTACTTGGCAGTCTATGGGACAGTCTCAAGCCTCCCGGTTTTCATCCAAAACATCTTAAATTGTGTTCCGAAGACGAACAAAGCTTTTATGGGTTTGGAAGACATAGGGTAAGTAGTTAATGACAAAATTTTCATTTTTGGGGTGGAGTATCCCTTTAAGGTGAGATTGCATGAAGTGAAGCCTAACTGACAATCATTATTCATTTAATTTAATTTAATTTTTACACTGGGGGAAAAACAGCATTCTGTACAGGTTTGGGTCAGTAAAAATGACTTTCTATTTTACTATTCCTTTTTAATGTTGCACTGATTTCTAAGCATTACGTTGTTGTTTCTCTCTTTTCACCTTGTGTTTTCAGGAAGAGTTTTGGTGTTTGATGTTCACAGTCACGCATATCATGGATCCATAACAATGACGAATTGCACTCAGCCTGATTCAACAGCAAGCAAGAGGAAAAAAGGTTGACAGTTTGTTTGAAATGGCACATTACGAAAACTATAAAAGGACCAGGTCCATATGCTACACGGTGTAAACACGGAGCAATGTTTGTAATTATTTTGCTTGGGAATAATGACATAGCGGGCAAGAAATCTAGAGCGTGGTGTGTTGCCATGTTTTCTTCCTTGCTTTGCTTTGAGGTCCTTGTCTCTGTGTCTTGATTGCAGTCGAGGAACTCAGAAAGGGCTGTGTGAGGACGAACCGCTGACCAACATCTGGAGGCACATTTAATGATCATTAAAAGCGTGACGGGATATTTACTGAATGGGAGGAAAAGAGTGGGAAGCTGCAGGGCTTTCGAAGGCACGGAATGGTTCTGTAATGCATGTCCTTGTGAAGAATTCAAACCTGGAGACTTTAAATTTAACAGGCCTTGTTTTCAGTTTATGTGTACCAGTAAACTTGCATCCAAATACATCTACTGTGGGTGGCTGTTTTGGTCTGCCTCACTGTCAGATTTAACCTAAGGTTCCCAGACTAAAAAATGCTCTAAACAGAAGGCTTGTGGTGAAGACACGACTTCTATAAGGTATGTGCTTAGAATTACAACCCTAACTGCTATTACATTAACTTTATTGGTCCCAGGTGAACCCAGCAGTATTATAGCAAATCACCCAATCAGAATAACCTTTTAAAGATCATGTTTGCCCACAGGTTATTTTATTTCTATGATATTTAATGGATTGCCAAGTCCAAGAAATTATTTTTAGTAATGTATATTTTTCAAATCATCACCCAAAATTCAGTTATAGTGATCATTTATTTGGCTATTTTCTCTACTTTGCTTTGGCAGACAAAGTCTTCCAGTGCAAAGGGGCAAAATAACTGCTTTTTAACTGTGGTTGGTTCAGGAACTCACAAGAATGTTGAGGTCAAAGGTTAAAAGTTAAAGGATGTTCATTTGAACGGTCAAGCAAAAGCACACTTTTCCAATTTTGCACTTCCTCCTCATGCTTGATGCATATTGGCTTGCAAAGGTGAAGGATATGAGCCGTTTACGCATCAGCTAACACCTAATCCCATCCAAAAGACAGTAATCGCTCCTTCCGTCTTCAGCTTGGCCTCTAAATCATATTATTAATTGAAATTTTTAAAATAATAATAATAGATAATAATACCACACACATATGTATGTGTATAACAATGCAGCTTCTGGACTTGGTTTAATCAATTAGTTTTAAATAATGGCAGTACTGTATGTAAAGTATATTTATCCAATTTGATTTAGAAATTCTTTCTTGAATTACAAAATAGACATTTATCTAAACCATCAATACTCATGTGTCCTATTCTGTAAGACAGAAAATTGTTGTTTAAATGATCTGCATAGATATTATGATTTATTGTCTTCTGGGAAAAGTCTGAAAGAATTATATTAACTCAGATCTAAACTCGGTTCATAGCAGAGACTAAGAAGCATGTAGATCTTTAATCTTTATTAAAGGAGACATGTGCATAGACTAAAATTGTATGCATATACTGTAGTAGTCTTGTGGGGGATCAGACTTTGTTGGTCAAATGTAAAACTGTAAAAACAAACATAAAACAGTCAGGTACCTAAAAATGTGCCTCATGTGATGCTATATAAATTAAAATGTAAATAAATAATTAGTACAAAGAACAATACATCAATATATGTAACGTATGTGTACATGCATACATATTATTTTGCACAATTATTGAGAGAGAATGCTTTCAGTCAGTTACAGCAGTAATGGGTTAACAACAACAACTGGCGCTATTCACCCAACAGTATTCACCAGAGCCCTGTCCAAATGATGCTCACGTTTCTGAAATAATACTGACACCTCCTGGTTATACTGAGTACAGCAGAAAACCTCTATTAATCACTAAGCTACGTTGTCACTTTTAACCTTTGCACAAATTATTAATTCTATTTGGAATATATTTTGTGTGAAAATGTATAAAGGCATGGATGTTTATTCCTAAGTAATGCGGCGACGCTGCAGTAACCCTGAAGAATGTCACGTCGTCACTTCCGTTTGGAGAGAACAGAGGATTTGCGTTACCGAGCGACCAAGAGGATTGACAGAGCCTGTGGAGATTATTTGCCCTCCAGACATCCATTAAAAACACACACAAATCGCATTGTCATCATGGAATAATCTTAAATGCGGTGCGGGCGGTTCGGTTCAGCGGTTGAGACGGCAAACAGGCAAGTAAAGCTGCAGCAGATGGATCCGTGGTCCAGCATCCTCTCTTGTGTCTGTCCCGGTGTGACACGTAGCTGCTCCGGCTGAACCGCGTCATGGCGTCTGTTCACACTGACTGTAGTACCGAGTATAATCCGTCCCGACACCTTCGGTTCAGGGCACAGTTTCAACCGATGCCTACTGTACATAATCTGCTTGTCTGTTTTTGCGTGCCCAGTGTTTAAAGGCTGGCCTGTATCATGTAATGTATATAATATTGATTTTATGGTAAAACGTCCTTTGTGTATCTGGTATTGTCAATTTATTTAATATTCTTCTATTATTTTTCTCGTATATTAAAACGCATTATGCTTCCTTAAACCCATTTACTATATATATATATATATATATATATATATATATATATATATATATATATATATATACCACGTGTATTAAGAATATAAACAGTTATTGTAATTTTATCTATCTATCTATCTACCTGTCTTTCTTAATTCTATCTATCTATCTATCTATCTATCTATCTATCTATCTATCTATCTATCTGTCTGTCTGTCTGTCTGTTTTGCTTTCTTTCTTAATATCTGTCTCTGTCCATCTTTCTTACTTCTATATCTGTCTATATTTCTGTCTGTTTATCATAGATAGATAGACAGGCCTAAGTAATCATAGACAAGAATATAGACAGATGACAATAACTGTTTATCATACAGTATATAGATAAGCCTAGTGAAACGTAGACGAGAATATACATGTCTATGTTTCACTTGACCTATCTGTCTTTCTTTCTTTCTTTCTTTCTTCTATATCTGTCTATATTTATGTATGTGTTTATCTAGGGCTGTCTCTCTCTCTCTCTCTCTCTCTCTCTCTCTCTCTCTCTCTCTCTCTCTCTCTCTCTCTCTCTGTCTGTCTGTCTGTCTGTCGTATTCATCTGCAATGTGTCTTTTCTTGCAGATATTCATCATGACAGATAGTATTCTGAGCAAAGCCGCCACTATGGAAATCCCCATCAACAGTAATGGGGACAGCAGGACGGCTGAGGATGACAGTCTTGAGCAGGTGAGTATCCACTGTCCACCAAACCTGAGGAAAATCAACATCATATTTTCAGGCCTGCCATTCAGTTATGCCACGAACCGCACCTGAATGCGATGTGAAATGTGTTCCTGTGGATATCGTGTGGCAGGCTCTGAGAGGCCTTGAACGGTTGGCTCAGTCACACATTAATGAGCTGTTGTAAATATAGACCCTGTTAATTTAAGTCGTGCGACTCTGTTGTTTTCCGTTATTTCAGCACATTTTTGTCTTCTGTATGTATCTGTCTCACCATCTTTTTTTGACACTGTCTTCACATTTTATGTTTCTTCATGTCACAGGGTGCACAGATTGATGGGAGCTTAGATGAAATTGTAGGCACACTGCCAGTGAACATGGTGAGGGAGAGTTTGTGGGTGTCCCTGTACGTTGGAGCCCCATTCCCTTTGATTTAGTGTGGTTGATGGTTTGCATAGTTGCACACATAGTAGTCATTGACTTATCGTGGGGTTTGGGCAAATGTTGGTGTAGGATTATTATAAACAGGAGCTGTTTACTGGAACAGAAAAGTCAAGCAGAGACCTGGAAAACAGTCATGCAAATACAGTAGATTAATTTGCATATGTTTTATAGTGACTTTTCTTAATAGGATTTCCCTTGAACTAAGAATGTCTAGTTGATTGATAGCTTTTTGAAACGACACATTTTTAAAGGTTTTGAGAAGGCAGGGCTTTAATATTAATATAAGTCTGTATTTTTAAGTAAAAATAAGTTTTTAGTCTAGTATATGAACACTAGAAATGTTTTTTAAAGGATAATTTTGAATTTTGTGTGCTTATTTTTTTCTTGTCATCATCCCAGTCTTCTAATTGTTGATTAAAACTAAAACCTTACAAAATAATTGTTGGTAAATGAACAAGATGACATAAAATGTAATCAAAATGAACAGAGAAGCTAAAATAAATTAAAGCTAATCGGGAATATATATATATATATATATGTATATATATATATATATATATATATATATATATATATATATATATATATATATATATATATAGTTGTGTCAGCAGCACATAAAAAATGACAAAGCAAAATGAAGATGAAAACTGAAAATACAAAAAAAATCCAATATATTAATAAAAACAATTTATAAACATTATAAAAGTATATAAATAATACTGCTTCATCCTCACTTTTGATACCCACATGTTTTTTCCCCACCTAGTGTGCCCAGTTTGTGGTAAATGTGTTTTTTGTCTCTTTGCTAGAGATTGTAATCTTCTGTAATATTACTGTAAATCCCATCATATTCAGGACTTGCAGCAGGTGATGGTGTCTGGACCAAACCTGAATGAAACCAGCATTGTGTCTGGAGGCTACGGAGGGGCAGCGGAGGGCATCATACCCACCAGTTCCATCAAAGGTAAAGACAAGTGTCCGATTCTGATCTGATCTAATGCAGCATCTAAGTCATGTGCCTGGCAAGGTTCAGCTTACATCTCTGCTGACGTATATGTTTAGGACCAGCTATACGTTTCAACCCGGAGTATTTTGACAGAAGATGTGGCAACGCGCCCAAACCAGGTGTCTGTGTATTATATATGCATGCTAACTTGACAGAAGATCTTCTTTTAGAATCTTTGTCCCTACAGCGTCCTCTCTCTCTCCTGGTGTAAAATGTGTTTGTCAGCATTTTAACAGCAAACGTTTGGCTTTTTCTACAGGGAGCTGAGGACAGTCGCATGGTGGATGCATGTTTGCTCATGCAACATAAACCTCTTGTTTGTTTTAAATTGACTGTAGACATGTTTGTAACAAAAATGTTTGTGAGCTGATTTATATATATGTGGAATGCACAATAATTCCTTTAATGGTGTTTCTTTATGCTCAATAACATGACTTGCCTTAACACATTAACATTAACAAACCTAACTGATGCAGTCTGTGGCGGTCCATGAGGATTTAAAAAAATACTGTATGTATTATTTAAATTTATTTGATATGTTGTGTCATTTGAATATCCATTCTGTTTGGTCAGTTTATCAGAAGAGCCTTTATGTTGTTATTGTCCTCTGAAATTTGTGAAGTAATTAAAACAGTTAAGTTGAATATGACTTTATATATTGAAAACTGACGAGAATTTTCTAAATATGTGACACTATTTAAATGTAAATGTAAGTAATATTTGACAATAGATCAGTTTTTACAGTTTTTTATAAATGCAGCCTCACTGATCATAAGAAACTTTGAAAAAACATTGAAAAAAATCTTGCCAACCAATGGTAGTTTGTGTATACAGTTTTTTACACATTTATGCTGACCGTCACTGTACAAAGTCAGTCTTTTAGCAGCAGTCTTGTTTTTCATTCGTTTCAGCCTCTACTTCTAACTTTTATCACCTAACCATTTTATAAAGATGCAATTTTAATCTCTTTTGGTCACCTTGTCCTAAATAAACCTCCTTAATAAAACTTCTCCTTTTAAGAATCCACTGTTCATTTTTGTTAAAACATCACAATGCTTCATGTATACATCATAATCACCAATATTATTGTTGTTTTGATCAATTTTGATTATTCAGTCTATGAACTCATTATGCATTTGATTATGTTTACTAAAATCTCCACTCCAGAATAATCATCGTACCACCCAGTTCATGTGCATTACTCATCCGTATTACCACAAAACACTAAATGTTGCAATTTCCCTAATTGCCTTTCACTTAAACTAAACCTCCATCCCATTCCTCCACCCGTCCACTGTTATTCATTCATTTCAGATATCCGTTCCAAATCCAGGGGCATCACTCCCAGCCATTCAGCCTCCAGTCGGATAGCAAACCAGCCAGGACATTACCCAGGTATCTCAGGGCCTCCACCCCCTCCTGTCACTGCCAGCAACATTTTCAGCCCTTATTTATCAGTCATTACTCATTTACTGTCATCACACCTTTTATTCTTGTCCCTATTCATTTTCCAGTCTGAGGAATTAAAGATGACTGGTTATGCAAAGAATTTCTATTACATGAGATGTCTATGAAGTCATTGTTGTGACCTTTATAGACACAACCGGGTTGTGATATTCAAAACCAGAATGAAATAATATTGTGTATTTTGCTATGGTCCCCTATTTATAATAAAAGTACCTACATTTTGTACTCTCAGCTCCCAGCATGCACCACAGTAACAGCAACCCATCCATGATGTCAGAGGAGGCCACAAGAGGAGTAGCTGTTGAGAAATTTGACAGTGTGAAAAAGTGGAGCATTAACACGTACAAGGTACAGTAATTTCATGTTTTAAATGTTCACAGACAGAATTTGTTCAAAAATACAGTATAAAAAAACTTACTATTGTGGAATGTTATTAAAAATTTAAATGTGTTTTTTTTTTTTTTTACTTTAACAGATTTTACAATTTATATATTGCTGTTATGACAAAACTGAATATTCAAAATCATTACTCCATTCTACATACTAATATGCTGATTTGGTTCTCAGGAAACATTAATGGCGAAAACAATTGTGCTGCTTTATATTTTTAGGAAATTGTGATTTACATTTAGGATCCTTCATTGACTAGAAAATATATAAAAGTTAAGAATTTTGTATCATTATAAATGTCTTTCTGTCACCTTGGAGCAATCGAACTTGTCTTTGCTTCATAAAAGTATTAATTTATTCATTTACTTACTGATCACAAGTATTTTTTTAAATGCTTTATGTAGGTATTTAGGCTTTATAAAGATAAACTGTGTACTGTAGGGATTTATATGTACAGTATCTTGCCTTCTCTTCTTCACCAGTGCACAAAGCAGATGTTTTCGGAGCGCTTCGGTCGTGGCACAAAGACGGTGGACCTGGAGCTTGAGGCTCAGATTGATGTGCTAAGAGAGACTAAGATGAAGTACGAGCAAATTCTGAGACTAGCACGTGAGCTCACCAGCCATTTCTACAACATGGTGCAGACTCAACAGGCTCTTGGAGACACCTTTGCTGATCTTAGCCAGAAATCACCAGAACTGCAGGTACTAATATTTTTTGGCCATTAGGTTACATATCGCCACTGAATATTAACATAGTGTCCCATTTTAAATGGTTTTTGCAAACGAAAGAATTACCAGCACTTTTTTGCCTTGTACATAGTTCAGTAAGTCAAAAAAGACGTACTGTCCAAAACAGTATCTTGTATTATACATTTATATTTAGAGTAGATTTTTCTTTCATTGCATAGCAGCTTACATATATACTTACATATACATTTCTCTAAATGTCTGAAAATATTTGTTTCCACAAAATTTTAGTATAACATGAATATGCCTTTACTCTATTTGATGGTTTTATAGCTGTATAAATAACATTATCCTAAACCTTATTTATTTATTTATTTTTTTTATTTTTTTTTTTCCAGGATGAGTTTGGCTATAATGCAGAGACACAAAGACTGCTATGCAAAAATGGAGAGACGCTCCTGGGTGCCATCAATTTCTTTGTGTCCAGCATTAATACACTAGTCAACAAAACCATGGAGGACACACTCATGACCATCAAGATGTATGAGAATGCAAGGTATCAAACATTTGATATTAATGAGTTACATGTTACATAAGTAACTTTTGTAATATCTGCTTAAGTTAGATTAGGGCTAACAAAAATTGTGCCAGTTAATTACGATATACAGATTGATTAATCAAATTAACATAAACATTCACACACACACACACACACACATATATAAATAATTTCTCTTTTTTTCAATCTGTATATGTAATTGTTTGCTAAGCTAAGAACCCCCCAAATGATGATGGATCAAAGACTTTCTACATTTGTTGCAGAAGACAAGTATATCATAATGTACACTATTGTTTTTCCTCTAAGCCCCGCCTTTCTGAAACCCGTTGATTTTTACAAAGCTCATCGTTCTAAGAAGCGAGGTGTGCTCTAATTGGCCAACTATCCATAACATCCATTACAAATGAGACATTTGTTGCATCCAGTGGGGACATGATTTATTAATGACTTATACACTCTTTTTATGCATTGCGTTGCGTAACGCGCCATACAACTTGACCACTGATTTCTAGTCGTGTCTTCTTTTGGAAAGGCCAAACAAAGTAGTTTCACTTTCACAATGAAACACAGCATCACATCATGGGCTCGAGTGTGCGGCGGCGGGCTGGACTCGGCTTCGGCCACGGTGAAAGCTGATATGGCGATCCACAGCGCCAAGTTGATGCATTTCCTCAGTGCCCAGCATGGATCAGCTCTAGACATGATCTGGCGGACATCGTCCTCTTTTGGAAGGCCAAACAAAGTAGTTTCGCTTTCACATTTTGGGCGGCATTATGCAAAACTTCCCACATAGTGATGTAGCTATATGGGAGCGTGTTGGAACGAGCTGTTATTTCTCCATAGAGAAAATAATAATTGAAATCGCATCATATGACCCCTTTAAGGGATTTGCAGCCTGTATATCAAGGAGAATTTCTATTTTTTTATTTTTTATGCTAGGTTTATTGAATCAGCTTATACTTATGAGTACTGATGTTTCAGACTGGAGTTCGATGCCTATAGAACTGACCTGGAGGAGATGAGTGTGGGTCCGCGGGACGCTGCAGCAATGGTGCGCATTGAGATAGCTCAACAGCAGTACCAAATCCATAAAGACAAGTATGAACGACTACACAGTGATGTCAGCGTCAAGCTCAAATTTTTGGAGGAGAATAAGGTACCATGTTGAAATCAACTTTTGAAATTCATGAGTCACAAATATTACTTAGTTTTAATATTTTAACTCTCCAGGTAAAGGTGATGCACAAGCAGCTCCTACTGTTTCATAATGCTGTCTCTGCGTATTTCGCTGGAAACCAGCAGCAGCTTGAACAGACTCTCAGACAGTTCAACGTGAAATTGAAGCCACCGGGTTCTGACAAGCCTTCCTGGCTTGAGGAGCAGTGATCACTTTGTCAATGTAAAGAGACACTCGAACATGGAAACCCGAAAATGGATGGGCGGGGATGATAAAGTGGTTTGTATGAATGATTCAGATAAAAGAAGTAGTTGTTTTTACATTGCCAAACCTTGGAAAGATGCCCAGAACATCTTGAAATAAATATTACATTTATCCAAATGGCTTATGGAAACTAACTGTGGTTGCGTTTTACAGCTGCCTTAACTATATCGTATACATTCAAAATAATATGTCGCAAAATTACAATTCAAATCAATCACATAAATCATGTTCTGTAAAAACGTAAACATTTTCTGAGGCATTCATAGTCCTATTCACAAAACTGTTCCATATACAGTGAGCACCTCACAGGCCAATTTATATTCTTTGTTTTATCATAGAGTAGAGCCGTTTGTTTTTAATGTAAGGTTGTTTGAAAGAGGACTGTGTCGTGGTAAAAGAATAAAAATTGCTCACAGTACATGTCATAAGAAGGTTAATAATATATTTATATTTATGTAAATTGTGAAGTCCTATCTATGAAATTAAAACACATTGGAAAGCGATATGAATGGTGTCTCCATTACTTTTACTGCCACATGGCAGCCAGGTTTAGTTTCTGAGCTCCATCTTCAAACTTTGACTAGCTGCCACCAAACGCTACTGGTGAAACCTAGAAAAATTAACCACTTTTCCTAGATTGGATTGTTATTCCCTTGACTCTGTACTCCACTAAGATAAGGGCTTGGTGTCACTGTGGTAATCAAATTGAGTCATGCTTTAAGGGATGGAAGAACTTCGCCTTAACAAGAATGTGTTGCATCTGCAATTACATTTTCCTTGTGTTACACAGTTTTTTTTATATTGATTCAGCCTGGTATTTTATCTCCTTAAAATACTGTTTCAGGTAACAGCCCACTTCTACTTGCAGAGACTATAAATCAGAAATCAGAGAGGTTTTTATTTTCTTGACTAAAACCAAGTTAAATACCAATCTATGTAGGCTACATTTTACTACACAATAAAAACCTCTCTGATTTGCTATGGTTTTCTTCTCAAATGTACAATATTTTTTCAAAAGTAACTCAGCCCTTGACATTAAAATACACATAGAATTTTCATAAAAAAAAAAATCTGATTCTTTAATGAGGAAGTTTTGGGGGATTTTATGGTTGGTTGTCTATATTCCCCATTCGAACATTTACACAAAAAACGGCCTTTACTCAACTTAACTGTACAAATAAACAATTTTAATATGGTACTTTCTGGAATTCGAACAGTGACATTGACAAGAAGGATTAGGTCTGAAACATGAACAAGCGCGGACGAGTTCTGGGCGTGAGCTACAGGTAACAGAGAGAGAGAGAGAGAGAGCAGATGATTGCAACATTCTTCCGCAGAACGGCTTTGCTGTAACAGCAGTCCGTGTGACAGACTTAACATGGAGCACGTTTTTCTCGTCTGGAGTATGTAGCCAGAGTAGATTAAGATATTGCCAGATAGCAGTTTCTTTTGGGGGGACGTCTGGATACCTCACAAACGAGTAAGTAAATTATACTTATACTTAAATTATACTACTTATATGAATCAAAATACAAAGATACTACGGTTTTACCAAAAAGACCTTGGGCGATAAAGTTTTTTCCTCATGGAGTAGGTTATACTTTAGTACCTAAGTACCTGTCTGGAGTAAAAAGTAGGCTACAATATTATTACCATTAGAGAACTTTGGTAAAAAAAAAAACCATGGTACTGAGAGAAGTTATTTAACCTTTTAAAAGTTCCTCACATCACAGATGTTGTGGAGAATTTAACCTAACTATATATATATAATGATTATATCTGAGTCAGAGGTCATGTAAACTTGAGAACCTATATTTTCTGTCATGGTTTTGTTAGTTATGTTCTCACTAATGGTTATTACCTAGTCCTGGAGTTTCTTGGTTAACTTCCCTACACTTATTCTTCGCTTTTCAGCTGAATGACAGCATATGTTAACATTTATATGTTAACAGTTTTCATATGGTTTCGTTTTCTGGCTTTTTTTTTTAAAGGGATGTTGCAACAGAATCTTTGCATATGATATCTATATCATGATACCACCGCCGCCACCACCACCCCCACCACCACCTAATGCCCCACCTCCCCCTCCCCCTCCACCCCCTGCCCTCTTCTCTGGTGGAGGCCCGTTTACCAGAGGCCCAATGCGGGCCTCTAGAATGCGTAATTTCAATTGGGACGCCATACCTAAGGACACTGTGCTTGGCAAACACAACATATGGACAGCTGAGAAGAGCAGTGAGTTTGAGTTGGACACCAAACGTATGGAGGAGTTATTCAGCCGCAATGATCAGAAACAGGTCCAGGCCACAAACCGCCGCAGTGTACGCCAGTCCCCGAGCAATGCCTCAGGACCCGAAATGGTGAGTTCAGGTAGAATGTGCCAGAAAAGTTTTTCTGTACCTGCAGGCTTACAGTAAGTGGGAGTTTCCAGACTAATTTCATTAGAGAGATTTGCATATGCTTACATCAAGCTTGTCACCAGGGTAGGGTCAGTGACTGCCCCAGACAAACTCTAATGGAGATGACTTTTGGTTAGTTGTAACCTCACTTAATTAGTTTGTTTTAGGCTTTATAACTGTCACTGTAGTAAAGATTACAGAGCTGAAGTTGATTCAAGCTTCATATCTTTTCATGCTGCATGCAGAAAGTGTCATAATTGCTAGTTTTGCATAAACCGTTTCTTTATGGTCATTTATCTTTCACATACCGTACTGCAGATTATTACTAAAGCTACTTCTAAATGATCTAACCCTTTAGTTTTGTGTGTGTGCATGTGTGCAAACCAGTGGATTTAGCTTGATTCGGTGGTTAAATTATCTTTTTGACTTGAATAAAATCTATAAAAAATTTTTTTTACCTAAAATAATATATATATATATATATATATATATATATATAAATTATAATAAAATTGCATGTTATCACTTCTTATAGTGTAAAGTATGGATGCTTTTTTAAGTTTAATATATTGCATAATCATTTTAGCAAAAGGTGGCTAGGTTATGACATTTTGTCAGAGAACATCTATTTATAAACTGGCTTTACTTCTGCTAAAGTCGCATGATACAGAACTAATTGGTAACTATTGCTAAAATCAGGTAGATAAAGAAAATGAGAAGTTTACTAAAAGGAAATTTAAATAACAGTGATTTGAAATTAGGACTGCCGTGCTTTCCAGAAAAATCCCATGTGATTTTTTTTTCAGCATGTTTGGAAAGATTTGACATATTTTAGTGTCGTAATCATGATTAGTCATGCTTTGTCCCACAGCCAGAAAAAACATCCTAGTTACTTGATTTGATGTAACTTTCTCTTACAAATAATGCTTATAGTCATTCAAAAAACAATGATGTGGCATTTATAGATGCCACTCGACTGTGTTTGTCCTTTGATCTGAGCTCTCTTTAAAGGTGGAGTGATTTCTTCTTTTTCTGTAAGTGTTTACATAAGGTGGACTCCACTGATGTTGAATAGCTTTCATTTTAAAAACACTGTCATGTAGAACATCTAATTTTACAACCCTTGAATCACATCATCACAACGTTGCGGTGATTATTCTTAATGCAAAAAATTAATAGGCAGGGTTGTTGGTTTTCATTAATCATCATTAGTTCATAAATGATGACAAACTTTAGGGTGACGCAAATACTTGGTACAATCTGTTTACATTTATGTTAATGATGTAATATACATAAGAAAATGATTGGTCTGATAGAATACAGTATAATAGCTTTTTTTCTTTTGCCAGGTGACCATCCTCAACTCCAAGAAGAACATGAACATTGGTATCTTCCTCAAACAGTTCAAAAGGTGAGTGCATCACGAAGGTGTTTTAAGAAAAGCTCTCCATTTCATCAGCAGATCCTAGGGTGGAAACGAGCAGTAGTCATACTTTAGGTTGCTCACATGTCTCTGCAAGCCAAATGAATTTTTTTTCTGAAAACATCAGGCAGTCCATATCTTTTCTACACGAGTACAAGCATGAAGATAAGATGGGGGTTTTGCATTATTCACATCATCAGCGGTTCCCTTAATCATACAGTATTTCTCTGCAGATATTGATTAGTTGATTGTGACAGTTTAACTTTAATGAATACATCAGCTTTTAGTGCTAGAGCTTGTGATACCAGTTTGGTGTGCTTGTGTGTATCTCTAAAAAAGCAAGATTGGGCTTGTCTAGTCCCGGTATTTTTTTATGGTTGGCCAGGAAACTGAGATTAAGTGTAAGCAGCAGTCAGAACATGGTGAAATATGAATCACAGAGTGGAAGTCCATGTGTCGGCCACTTCCTTTATACTGTTTTTACGGACGGGACACTTGTTTTGGAGAACAATGCTGAATTTAGAATTGAGTTTTACGATGTTTATTAGTCTATTCAAAGATGAAGTGTGTCTGTTCCACTAGCGGTGAAAGTATTGATTGATTTCATACAAGTTTCACAGACCTTCTCAACAGCTGCCGTTGGATGGACAAACAGGTAGTTCCGCCCCTAAACCCACGCCATTGGTTGAGTCACTGTTGCTGTGTTGGCCGCTCAAACAACATGTATTTACAGTACTACAAATATTTTAGTTGTCACTCCACATTAAACTGGGATAGGAGAGAGCATTTTAAGATAGAAAAATGAAACAATTAAATAAAATCATTTTTGTATATGTTGCATATAAATTGTAATTTTTTTTTTTGCAGAAAAACATTTTATTGACAATGATATATATATTTGTATTTTACAACAGAATAATAATGTTTTATGCGGCTTCTTCATTTGAATTGCAAGCCTAATAAAAATCACATATTTATTTCATTTTATTTTATTTTTGCATAATGCATCTGCCTTAAGGTTCATAAGGAAGACTGGGGTTTTATATAGTGATAATATGAGAGATCCAGTTCCATTCAATCTCTGAAAAAAGTGATATTTTGTAACTCCTTAAATACCGGTAGTCTTTAGTGGTCCTGATCTGTCATTCTACCACATCTTTCTCCACAGGTCAGTGAGTGGAATGATTGATGACATTATCAACGGCAGAGGAGAAAGATTTGGTGCTGGGAAACTGAAAGAGATGTGTAAACTGCTGCCAGAGGATGGAGAGGTGGGTGTAATATATATGGTTCAGTCTTTAGTTTCACTTGTTGAGCAATTCCAAGGCTTTGGTAGTGTGCCAATGGCATTTGAATATACGTTTGTGTACTTGCAGCAATTTCATTTGAATTGTGAACTGAACTTTCATTTGATTTGAACTGAAAGCGTACTGCAAAGCATTGCATTTGCTTCATTTCATAGGTGCGTCAGCTTCGTGATTTTAAAGGAGACTGTTCAACTCTCTCTGAGGCAGATCGGTTCATGGTACAACTTGTCAAAGTTCCTTGGTGGGTGTATACTGCCACAGAAAGACAAATATACACTTACACAACTGTACACAGAGCGCTTTCAATACTAAGCTATTTGCACAGTACAGCTCATGTTTTATCTCCATCGCCAGGTATTGATTATCAATCAAAGACAGTGGATTTGTAGGTCACTGCAAATTACTCTGAATGGGAGTGAACTTTAGATATACCATCATAATTATAAAAAATTCTTTATTTGTTCTTCCTCTAGCTATGAGGAACGGTTGATCAGTTTAGTACTCAAAGAGGAATTCCCCCATTTTATGGATGAAGTGAATCACTCTATTGCAGTCATGACCTCTGCTGGACAAGGTAAGATTGACATACAATTGAAACTCTGCTATTTCCTATCAACATGCCCTCTTACCTATTTTGAAATTGCTAATAATCAGCCAATCACACGGCAGCAGCTCAATGGATTTAGGCATCTAGATGTGGTGAAGATGACTTGCTGTTGTTCAAACCGAGCATCAGATTGGGGAAGAAAGGGGATTTAAGTGACTTTAAATGTGGAATGGTTGTTGGTGCCAGACGGACTGGTCTGAGTATTTCAAATACTGCTAATCTAATGAGATTTTCATGCATGACCATCTTTAGGGTTTACAGAGTGAAGGAGCCATTTTGGGGATGGTAAAGTGTTTTGTCCACTGGGTGGTGCTGTGGCTAGGTTTAATTAGAGCACCTGAGCAACAAGTGGGTGCTGTTGGTAATTGGGAAGCACACGGTTTTTGACCGCACGACAGAGTAGCTTACAAAGTGGATTCTAATTTGTATGCGGTCCATAAGGTGTGGCTTTGTGTGTACACTGGAAGAAAGAGAGGCCACATGAAGTTTGAGATCATTTATAATGGAGCTCACAAATAAATTTGAAATTTTTATGCATCTATATCCGCCTGCATGGACTCTGCCTGTACGCATTCCAAACTTGCTTACTCCTATTATCAACTGCAAAGGCATTGGAAAGCCAGTACACAGAGAATGGTCCGAAAAAGAGAAACTATCAAAGTGAGCAGCAGTTGTGTGGACAAAAATGCCTTGTTGATGTCAGAGGTCAGAGGAGAATGGACAGACTGGTTAGAGATGATAGAAAGGCAACAGTTACTCAAATAACCACTCATTACAACCAAGGTATACAGAATACCATCTCTGAACGCACAACACATCGAACCCTGAAGCAGATGTGCTACAGCAGCAGAAGAACACACCGGGTGCCGCTCCTGTCAGCTAAGAACAGGAAATGAAGGCTCACCAAAATTGGACAATAGAAGATTGGAAAAACGTTGCTTGGTCTGATGAGTCTCAGTTTCTGCTGTGACATTCAGATAGTAGGGTCAGAAATTGAAGAACATGAAAGCATGGATCCATCCTGCCTTGTCTCAAGGGTCCAGGCTTCTGGTGGTGGTGTAATGGGGGATATTTTCTTGGCACACTTTGGGTCCCTTAGTACCAATTGAGCATCTTTTAAATGCCACAGCCTCCCTGAGTATTGTTGCTGTCCATGTCCATCCCTTTACGACTACAGTCTACCCATCTTCTGATGGCTACTTCCAGCACGATAATGCACCATGTCACAAAGCTCAAATCATCTCAGACAGGTTTCTTGAACATGACAATGAGTTCACTTTCCTCAAATGGCCTCCACAGTCACCAGATCTCAATCTAATAAACCACCTTTTATTGATATGGTGGAATGGGAGATTTGCATCATGGATGTACAGCCGACAAATCTGTAGGAACTGCATGATGCTATCATGTCAATATGGACCAAAATATCTGAATAATGTTCCAACACCTTGTTGAATCTGTGCCACAAAGAATTAAGGCAGTTCTGAAGGCAAAAGGGTGTACCTAATAAAGTGGCCAGCAAGGTGTACGTAATAAAAAGTTAAAGTACTGCATATTTTGACATTTTACTAAAAATATATTTGATTATAATTTAAATCACCTTTAAAAAAACATCCTATTTATTTACTTCCTATTTATGCAATTTGCTAGCAGCTAGACCATGACTAAGTTTGATTCCCAGGAAACATAAAAAAGTAAAAAAAAAAAAACATGATAATCCTGTAGTATTTTGTTTATTACTAATTGTTATTTATTTTATTTCACCTAACCCATGCATGAAACTTCTTCCAGAGCTGCTGGAATGTGCCGATCTACATTCAGTCATCCGTCTGGTCTTGAAGACAGGGAACTACATGAACTCTGTGAGTACAATCATGCCACTGTATCTAGTGACGCTTGTTAACAATGATTGAAGTTGGTCAATCTCAAAACAGCATAAGGCACTGCACATGTAAGTGTGTTTCCATTGTCATGAGATGCTTTCCTCACATCCACCAGGGAGGGTACGCTGGCAGCGCGGTGGGATTCCGGATACCGTCGCTTCTCAAGCTAGCAGATACCAAAGCCAACAAGCCTGGAATGAACCTTATGCACTATGTAGCCATGGTAGCTATGATGATTGATATTATACTGTGATGCCAGAGCCACAAGAAACACGGCTTTATTTCCATTTGAATTATTTTCTCATTTGTCTGTTACCACAGCAAGCCCAGAAGATTGATGCATCGCTGCTGAAGTTCCCAGAAAAACTACAACACATTGGAGATGCAGCAAGGTACAGTAGGCCACACATTGCTTTTTGAAAAATAATTATTTTATTTTATGCTATAAATGTAATTATAACTGAATATAAAAACACACACATTACAAAAATCTGTTGTATTTTGAAGAGCTTTTATTATTACATTTTTAGTTTTTAATTAAATGTTAGTCATTTTGTTGTTCTTTTGTTATTTTCATTAGTTTTTTTGTTATATTTAAAAAAAAAAAAAATTTTAGCTTTAAAGTAAAATGTTAATTATATATCAGTTTTAGTTGTAGTAATTATAGCACTTGTACTTTCATTTACCTTTAATTTCACAATCTTTCATTTACCTGCCAAAGAAACATTTCTGATTATAAGTTTAAGTTTTTCATCACTGAAGATCTTAATCTTACTTTAGCAAAAGTCTTTCAACTGATCTTTTAAGCTCAATTTATTGTGCTCAATACTAAATTGCACTTAAAATGCAGAAAAGAGTTTAAAATGTTTCTTTGTCTTCTGCAATATAGGATCCATAAGCAGGAAATCGAGACTGATTTCCAAAAGGAAGTGAATAGAGTCCAAGTGGCAATGCAAAATAGTAGTAAACAGCCAGATCTGGAAGAACAGATGAGGGATTTTCTGCAGGTGAGGCGTTTTGTCTCAAGGCCTTTTTAGTTTATCTCTGAATATGAGCATGCAAGTTTTTTGTCCCTATGGTAAAACACTATTGTGTCTATTGACAAATGTTATTGTTAAATAAAATTTCGACTATCTTTTATTTGTTCTTTTTTTTTTTTTAGAATGCAGACACCAGGTTAAAGGAGACCGAGGCGGCCTTCAAAAACCTTTCTGCCGTGAGTGATTCGGTAGCGGAGTATTTCTGTGAGGATCCAGCTCAGTTCAAACTAGAGGAGTGTTGCTCCATTTTCTACTCTTTCTGTGAGAAGTTCAAACGAGCGGTTCAGGTGATTGCACCATCTAAAGATGCATTCTCGGTACTCTAAGCAAACATTTTACATGTAAAATGTTTGTATACCTAATGGATTTAATAATATGTGAGAACTGATGTACTGAAATATTTTTTTTTCTTGGTGCACAAAAAGTGTTCTCGTAAGCTTGAAGCACTGATGTCACATGGGCTATTTTAACAATGTTCTTACTTCCTTTCTTTCATTTGTGTTCTGAAAATGAATAAACATGAGGGTGAGTAATTAATAAAAATGAATGACCTTATGGCCGTGTCATTTCTCTTATCAATATAGGAGAATCTTGAACGAGAAACGGTGGAGGTGAAGCGCAGACAGCGAGAGCGTACTCAGATCGCAGCCAAGCGACGTTCTACCGCCACCTGCTCCTCACGAGACAAAGACATTGAAGGAGTTGCTCTGGAGTCCATCCTACAGAGGTACAATAGTCGTCAGTCCCGCCGTAGAGCCGGGAACAGTTCCCCCTCACGGGGCGATCTTACTGAGACCACCACGCCGGAGAAACGCCCCGCTGACAACAGAGAGGTCAAGAGAGACAGCTGGGTCAAAAGTGCCATGCAATCCACTTTGATCATGGAGAGCGTTGATAAAGATGAGACGCCCAAGCACCCAGAGATTACAGTCTCAAGCCCTGTGCAGAAAAGTGAAGATTCCTCAATTAGTCAACATGTGTCTGTATTCACGGTGCAGGAGGAGGAAGATGTGCAGACAGAGATAGAGGTGCAAAATATGAGAGAGGTGTCACGGAAAGTTTTGCAATACCAGTCCAGTCGAAGTAGCATTTCGTCCGGTGAGGCCCTGTCACCGATCCTTTCTCCCAGGCAGACGTTCTTCCAAGAAGACAGAAGACTGCTGATCATGACCATAGAAGAAAACACCTCTAAATCCAGCTCTCTGCTGCAGAACGGCCAGATCATCAATCGCCGGCACACAATCGCACTTCCCGAGGCCAGTAGTGGAAATACCAGCCAAGAGGATCTGTTTGTGCCTAGTAATCTAAACGCATCTCCGGCTCCCTCTATAGGTGTTATTGGAAAAGGGAAATCTGTGGATTGTGATATGATTGCTACATTGCAAAACTCTACAGAGATGGTTAAAGATTCAGACACCGCGCCACTTAACTCCCAAGAGGAATCCCATTCTGTTGACTCAACACAGTCACAATCAGTCGAGCCGGAGACGAAGACTGAAGAGACAGTGCCTAGCTTGCAGTTTAGTACTGGGAAGAGAAATAGCCAAACAATATCATTTAAAAGCACTAAAGAGGGCTTCAGCCTAATGTCTTTATTTAAGCGTTGGCGTGAAAAAGATACAAAATCAAAAGAGCTTGATTCTGACAGCGTAGACCCATGATCTTAACATTTCTATTTATTCAGACATTCATGCTTGGTGTCTTGCTGCGTTTATGAAAAACGAAGCTGGCGCTCTTTCACTGTTGCTTGCTGAAACAGTGAATAGGAATTTGTTTCAATGTCTACTATAAAAGGACACAGCATCTAAAAACAGTATACTGTTGAGATCAGTAGAAAATTAGACATTTTACCTGCAGTGTGCTTTCTTAAACACAAGGGGGCAGTACACGACATGATTTTCCATGATGATACTGCATCTCTATCTGCAAAAATGAACCATTCACAATGCCAAGACTAAGAGAAAATATCCTTATTTTATATTCTATACTAAGCAATCAAAATAGCTGGTAAACCTGATGGCTATTCGCCACATAGAAACAACAAAATTGTAACAATTTTTTTTTAATTGAAAATATGTACACTGTATTGTCTGATGAAGAATTTAATGTTTTATTTTTATCCATTGTTATTATTATTCATTTTCTATTGACCTGATCTGGCTCGTACCATATCATGTTTCTGAAAATTGCCTCTGACTGGTCACTGTAGGTCTGAAATGATGACGGATCAAAACACTCGCCTGCACGATGAACTTGGGAATACAGAGTTTCATGTAATCTGTGGTTTTCAGTGCTCTAGAAATGAAAGAAGGCCTTTTATTTGAGTCAGTACTGGTAAGACCTCTGCATTTGATTTTCAATACAAGATTTCAAGAACATTTAGAAGACCATGTTCCAGTTAGGAGTCAATCGTACATTAAGATGTTTACGTGCATTTTTACATGGTGTTATTTTTCCTGTTTTAGGCCAGCTATATTTGTGTGTGTGTTTGTGTGTGCGTGTGTGCGTGTGCGTTATGTAGATGTGACCTATAACAAGATATCCTGTGCTACTTGATGGTTGTAAATGTTTTAGCCTGCTGAGCTTCTGACTAATGAAAAGCTAAAGGGGGCTTATCCTCAAAAAAGACATTGGGGCTTAGTTAGGGAGAATAGATAATGTCGTAGGGTCCCCACAGGTCCGCATTAGGTGGTCTAAGTGCCTTCTAGACAGCCTGAGAACCTGTGGGGGTGGAGTTTTGGGGGAAGGGGTGTTTGGCTGATTGTGTGAATCATCATCAGTTTCAAAGAACTGAGATTAAAGGCTCAAGCACTAATTGAATGTCACAACATGCTCTGGTCATAGGACAGCGGACAGTGAAAATGGCTCTGTGTGATATGTATGATTTCATGCTGTTACAGTACATGCAAATGCTGGATGATGTTTATTTCAGATGCTTGAATTGTTTAGAGATGTGTTTAATTTCTTTACATATATATGAATAAAACATTTGTAAATTGATTAACAGAATTGTTGGAATGATTCTTACAAATGATTAAATTATTATTATATAAAACACAAACACATTTTGATTTACCAGTATTTAAAAGTATAATATAAAATACAAATATGTTCAAGATGAAATAATTTAATTTGTTAAATTATATTTTATAAAACAAAATTATCATTTCCATTATATAATATATTAGTTGCAAGTAGAATGGAAAATGTCATAAGACAATTTTAACCAATATTTTGTATCTATTGATTTGAAGTGTGATATAAAATGTAAATGAATAAATTAGTTAATGAAAAATAACATCAGCTGACTTTTTTGGGTGTGGTTGGGGGGCAGAGGACACTATGACACACATGTCGGATAGATGTGTAATAATGTTAAGTCTATGTCTTAATGTCTGCTGACGTGGCTCGGGAGACAGTCTGCCTCTGCCATCTGGCTGCCTTATTAGGCTGGATGCAGTCTCCATAGCAACGACCACCTTCATAACGAAAGCAGACTTCAGTCATACCTCCCCCACCCAACTGTAAACAAAGCCCAGCCCTATGCAGTCTCATAACCCCACCCATACAGCCATTCACTCATATAATCTATGGTCATAAGTTGACTTTTGTTTCTTTCTTTTTGGCAGAATAGTGTTTAAGAAAAAAAAGGGACAAAAAAAAGGACCAGATGTTTTCCTATCTCAAGACGTCTTTCCAAGGTCCTACGATGTCTCCTAAACTGTGAAATTAATTAAGTGTGTAATATGATTGCAGTTCTCTTGGATTTTTTTTTTACGAACTGGTTGGGTGATTGGTGACTTATTAACACAGAAAACACTTGTTTACACGTTGAGGCATTTACCGTTGCATCCTTCAGAATGTATCGTGAACAAATCACTTAACGAATCTTTCTTTTGGATTCAAAAGATTCAACTCACTGGAATCAATCACAAGCCCAGCGAATCACTCCTTTTCATTTTAAATAATTACATATTCCAAAATACGAGCTCTCATTGGCTACCGTAGCTCCTCCTATACCGCTGCTGACCAATGAACGAACATCATTTTTATTCGCACACGCCCACAGTCTCAGCTCACCGTCCCCTCCTTACCGACTCTCCCATTCGGAGAAAAGGACTGCAGTTTTTCATGAAAAAGCAAAATAAACCGTAAAACCCGGATTGTTTATCAGATATTGACGATGAAAAACGCTTCATCTCGTTATTCATGATGACTCTGCTCTAAACCCGGCCCAAATTTCACGTGAGTGCACTAGTTTTGTCATTGCGGTGAATACGCTGATACATATGTTGAATAATTCATTGACATTTGTACAGGAGACAGGCATCTCTATGGTTTTACGGCTGAAATCAGCCTCTGTTCTTTCTAAACGTTCCTCGCGGTTTTTACAGTTTCAGTGTCCACCATCTCCGAGGATGTGAGGAAGTCTTAAAATATCAGCAGGATGTAGATTCATTCCCCTGTATGTCATGAGGCTGTGCTTTAGGTCATCGAGTTTGACACGGTATATGTGACTGTCTTCATGTTTCTTTGTTTCACTGTGAATGCAGAATGAATGTCATGCCATCACATAATATTTGCACTTTTTTTTATAGCTGTTAGTATACGCTTACACTGTAATAGGGTGACCACCTGTCCCGCATTTTGCGGGACAGTCCCGAAATTTGAAGCTTTGTCCCGCGTCCCGCAAGTCATAAGCAGTGTCCCGCATTTTAATTTCGTCTTCGTCATTTTATTTAATCGTCCTTTAAATTACATTTCTACAATAAAAAAAATGTTAATAAGAAAACACGTACTGAACATGGGCAGCGCAGCCGTTATTATTGGTTCTAGCGGCTAGCCAGAGCAGGAAAACACCGAGAAAAAAAAAACCACACAGACACAAAAAAAAAAAAAAAAACACTCCTGGTGAAAGTGAACTACAGCTACACCTGCCAGGAGTTCTAATGACACATAATGAATGAGAAGGCCCTACTCTAAGCTGCCAGATCAGACAAAAAAATATAAATTCAAGATGCACTGAATCCGGTAAGAACGCATTTAATCTTTCTAGTCTTTCCTAATGGAATTTATATGCTTATTTGGAAATGTGCTTTGTAGCGATTGGATTATTATTTTCACTTAATTATTTGGATTGAATACACACGTTCTGTTAACGTGCTGTTAACGTGCTATTTATGTTGATATTTATTTTACTGATATTACTATTAAATATTATTAGTGACGTTCACAGCGCCGGTCAGCACCGTCATTAACATTTTTATAAACCCTTTTAGCAATTTAAAACATGTTAACATCACTGCAAAAAGATATCTAATAAAAAAAATCAATATTTATTCACCTAGTATAATAATAGTAATTTCTCTGCCTCGTGTCCCGCATTGTCCCGCAAAATCAGGTCTGCTGACCTGCAACAGAGCAATAGCCAGGTGGTCACCCTACACTGTAACCACTCCTGTATAGACTTCTTTTGTCTCCTGAAGTACATATTTTGTAAAGTTCATGCAATGTCTACTGATAAATGATCTGAATTAGGTGCATTATATGACTTTTAAAATGCATACTTTAAAATATCACTGCATGTCTTTAGTAAATATTATAAACATATAAACATTTAGTAAATATTATAAACAATTATAAATTATACAATTATATATATATAATGGCTTTTACAGTTTTTTTTTTTCAGGCAGTTTCCTCCATCATGCACCATTGCTCATGCATGACATGAATTTCACTAGAAAATTGGGAAAAATTTAGGCCCGGTGTTCCATGCATCATGTTCCATGTTATTTAACTATTCTTGCGGTTTGTCGAAGTGAGTAAAACCCATGTCAAATATTTCATTTGGTGTAAAAGCAGCGCAAGACTAATTGGGATTGTTTTAAAAATGACAGGTGCATTGGTGACAAAGGCAGTATAATTATGCTGAACAGGTTTCCATGTTGTGTTGATACAGTACATGTAGCGATTAAATATATAATGTTGATTTGTAGTCCAGATACTGAAAGACTGCCAACACGATCATTAGACAAGTGGCATTGGATGGATTTGCCACAGAAATGATACAATAAGTCCATTCAGTTACCAAGGAGATACTAGTTTTTAGATAACATGAAGAGCATAATAACATAATGCTCTTCATAAAATAATAACATAAACCCATTTCCATTAAGCTTATACCGTATCCTCTTTTATACAAGAAACATCTATGTAAAGTGGGAATCTTCAATCTGCTAAAATAAAGTAGAAACAGTAGTCTTGAGAAAGTTTCACCAGCCCCATCTGCTCAATATTGCAGCTGTTACCCGCTTTGGCACAGTGAATGCTCAGCTGTTCCTTATACTTTGTCTTCATCTGTTTGAGAAAAAGGATGAAAGAGTAGTCTTTATGTCAGCA
The DNA here is from genome assembly GCF_003368295.1 of Carassius auratus. Lineage (NCBI taxonomy): Eukaryota > Metazoa > Chordata > Actinopteri > Cypriniformes > Cyprinidae > Carassius > Carassius auratus. Next base: position 4,238,705 of record NC_039257.1, on the reverse strand, counting down.
GTTCCACATTTTTTCCCTATCTACAGATTGTGCATTATCTAACTGCATTATCAGTGACATGTAGAAATGTTTTGCTTTAGCTCTGAGTAGGATGTAAATGCATATCCAGTGGCCTTTTGTTGTTTGCTTACTAAATGCTTCTGAATTCTGAGCCTAGCAGGTTGGATAGTGAGATGCTACACTCACTGTAAGATTTGTGATGAAGATAACGTGCTATTGGTGTTGAACGTGATGATTGGAACAAAATGAAATCATTTGATTGCTTGTTGTTGAAGGTGCATTTTATCCAACAAGAAGAATAGCTGTGGAGAAGTCAATATTCTGCTTGTCGTGTCATGGTTAGTGTCTGTACCGGGACTGGTGAAGGTTCACGCTGGACAGATGCTGACAGGTTGATGTCAAGCAAAGCAGACAGACAGCAGCACGTATCAGGTGAATCGATGTGCGGGAATCACGTCTTTGTGTGAGTGACAGTTTACTCTGCAGTCCTGCCATCGAGTTGACAGGGGGCTGGGTGGCGCCCGGTGGTCTGGAATATTTTGACCTTGCAGAAATGTGTATTTCTGTGTGTGTGTGTGTGTGTGTGTGTGTGTGTGTGCAGAATTTAACTTGATACACACAAATGCACTCATGCATCACAGTGAATCCAATCACGCTGACTATAGATTTGTCTAGGTAGTGTGTGATAGATTTTTTTGAATGTGTTGGATCTATCTCCTTCTTAAGAGAGAGAGAGAGAGAGAGAGAGAGAGAACTCTATTAACCTGTGCACTCAAAGTAATGAGACATTAAAATAAGTTTTTTTTGGAGTCATTATAAAGTATTGGAGTTATTATAAAGTAGTTATCAGATTGACTGGTATTGTTTTTACAACTGAATGATTTTTTTTATTAGTTTAATTTCTGTTTTTGACAGCATATGAAATGAATAATCAGTGGACTGCAAACATAAAAACCAACCACACACAATAGAACATGCAATATATTATAATATGTAAAATATAAATAAAAGCATGCATTTTATGTTTATGCTCATTTAATTTGAAATTTAAATGGTTGCAAATTTAAACTACTGTTAAGCTTAAGGTTGCTAGTCTCTCTTTGCATAAATGTAAATATACCTAATTTATGCATATATGCATAATTTTACCAACAAAGACTGTTGTTGTCTTTTTAAAAGAAGAAATTACAGAAATAACCAATTCCTATTTGAAAAGTGTAAATATCAAGAAAAATAAAACAGTTACAGTTGGCATATGTAATAAATTATAAATTATTATAAATGCCCAATTTAGTTAAAAAGTGTAAATAGTAATTCATTACAATTATATCATATTTAATGCATCATGCAATATCCTATTAAATGTAATAAGTAAATAAACAAATAAATAAATTTACACCATTCGAAATGGGTTTTCAGACCATTGTTTTACTAGTTTATTTTTATGAATTATATAAAAATAATTATATTTATAAATAAATTCATATTTAAATAAAACAATCAAACAAACATGACGTTTTCCTCAATCTGCTTTCATGCCCAGATCGGTTTTGTTATGCTACTGTAGGTTAGTGCAGATGTCCAGATGAGCACACCACACTGCTGGTGGACAGTAACACAAGTTTAGATATTGTGTGACTAATGTCTGCTTCGGAAAATGTGTCATACGTAATTTGTACTACAGCAAATTTCCCTGCATCTTATATCATTTCCCACAAGACAAATGGCTTCATTTTTATCCTTCTGCTTGTTACAGTGTACTAATGAGTCAATATGTTGTTGAATAATCGTTGGGTAAATGATATGGAGTAACTGAGTAACTGGCATTAATGGACAGATTCATCCATCTAGTTTTAAGGATGCAGGGAGCTGTGCGGAACAGCAGACAAGGCTTTCATTAGGCTGAACGGGAGCCAAGCATCTCTCAATGGACTTGACATCTGGGCCGGCGCAGCAGGACTTCATGCCTCATATCAGCACTGTTGGGTTATTCAGGATCAAATGTGATAAGAAATTCATGAATTGTCTCATTTGTGATGATATCCAGTCTTGGTTGGGTGTGGATTAAGATCAGGGTTGACGGATCACATCTTCTCTTGCAACAATGGCCGGTGACTGTTAGTTCATCTGATGGTACATAGATCCAAAAGAGTGACATCATTGTCTCAATAAGCCACTCTGCATTTATATGACTGTTTATTGTGACACTGATTGCATTAACATGCTCACTTCAAATAAATCTCTTGTTTTTGTGTCATCTACTTTCACACCAGTTTCCCTAGTAGTTTTTCTTGATAATGCGAAAAGTAAATGCTCTAATTTTCACTACTAGAAGAATATTTTTTATGCAAGGCATAATTCTTTAGTCATATTTACACTCTTTTCATAGAAAAAGTATCATTGTGAAGAATCAGAATCTTCACACATCCTTGACAGATCATAACATCATAGCGACTGTCTTTCAAGCTCCAAAAATTACAAAAAAAGACAATTTCAACTGAATCACTGAATCAGTGATTTAAACTTGAACTGGACTAGTCAGATTTGATGAACGAATCATTTATTTGAGTCACTTCTTTTCACTGAATTATTGATTCTGTTCACAAATTATACCGAATGATTCACTGATGAATCAGACTGGGTTGCGTTTCCCAAAAGAGTTGTAAGTTAAAGGAACACTCCACTCTTTTTGAAAATATGCTAATTTTCCAACTCCCCTAGAGTTAAACAGTTGAGTTTTACTGTTTTCAAATCCATTCAGCCGATCTCTGGGTCTGATGGTAGCACTTTTAACTTAGCTTAGCATAGATAATTGAATCTGATTAGACCGTTAGCATCTCACTCAATAATGACAGAATTTGACTCTTCTGTAGTGACATCATGTACTAAGATTGACGGAAAATGAAAAGTTGTGATTTTCTAGGCTGACATGGCTAGGAACTATACTCTCATACTAAAAATAGTCTGAAAATAGGTACTAATGTTACTGCGTAGTGCGTAATATCACTGCGCCTGCTGCACCCATGGCATGGCAGCAAAGTTCCTTGATTATTATGCCAGAATTAGAGTATAGTTTGCAACTTTTAATTTTCCGTTGGTCTTAGTACACGATGTAACTACAGAAGAGTCAAGTTTTAAATAGGAAAAATATAGAAACTCTTTGGTCAATATTGAATGAGATGCTAACGGTCTAATCAGATTCAATGATCTATGCTAAGCTTAGCTAAAAGTGCTACCGGCAGACCTGGAGATCGGCTGAATGGATTCGATTCGAGATGGAAAATGAGTCTAAAAAAAGTGGAGTGTTCATTTAAAGGCCCATTAACACTAAGAACGATAACTATAACTGTAAACTGTGTTAGTGTCCAGTCTACACCAGCAACAGTGTCTATTTGTTCGGACAATATCTGTCTGTTTATTCTAAATGCATGCTTGTCTGCCCTTTTAAATTATCGAGCTCATTATAGCAGGATTGATTCTGTTTGGGTGTCAATGTTTTTATTGTCGTCAGCTGGAAAAAAAACTGTTCTGAAAGTGATTCCAATGGTATTGTATCTCTCTGCCTTTATAATTATTTTTATATTTCTAAATGTTCTTTAATATTTGGAATAATTTTCAGAACTATATCTTTATCGCTTGTTATTGTCCTTGTTGTTATTGAACAGGCCTGAAATAGATGAACACTATTGATGCCAGTGTTTCCATCAATCTACTTAGGATTATGATTCTTTTGGGAAACACAGCCCTGGTCTGGTTCTTGAATTCAAATCACTGACTTAATGATCTTATTGATTTATAAATGGATCTTTCAGTCCAGTTCGTGAACTGGATAAACAAGAAGCAATATAATTTGTCTTCAGAAGATATCAAATGTAGCACATGAGTCATACATACCACTTTTATGCTGTTCTTTGTCCTTTTTGTATTTTGACAGATATGGTCGCCATGAACTGTTGTGGAAGAAAACTGTTTAAAGATTCTTTAATTATCCTCTATTTGTACTCTATACAGAAACTGAACTATCCCTTTAATAAGCAGTGGAATTATACACTCAAATGGTAAATACAGCACCTTGAACTTTGAACTTATAGGTTTATAGACAGAGCAATAACACTAAGATCATTACTCATAGTTCACAGTCCAACTGTGAAGCATATAGTGCAATACTACAAATCCTCAGTCAGTGCTGCGAGCCATCTTAAAAGCAGTCTGTCCTGTTTGTTCATCATTAATGGATAGACAGACCGGATGTGGATGCAGCATCAGGAAATAACTCTTTCATTCCAGCCTCTCCAGCCCACGTCTGCAGTTTAAACCTGACATATAAGGATAAAGAAGCACAGATGCATCTCTTCTGTTAGCGCTCTGTGACTCATGGCATCTCCCCAAACACAACACTGTAAATACCGCTTATGCAACTCTCTCAGCATGCAAGATCAGCCTAGTTATATGTCAGTGCAACTGCTTCCTTGTGGTCTGTAGATTTCAAAGATTCCTTAAAAGTCTGAGCATGCAGATATCTGTACTAAGACCTCACTTCTTGTGTCGAGAGGGTCTTTTGTAATTGTTTTCTTCAGGCCTGTGGTTAAACTGCTTATTGCTTGCTGCATGCAATATCCTGTAATTAGACCCAGGTAATAGAAAGAGTCGCATGCTGTCTTGCTGAGCTGTCTGGCTAATGTTGATTAATTGCAAGAAAGTGGAGTTTATGGAAATGATGCAGATTTGGGCTCTCTGCTCAGCTCTATTGTCCTAAACAGGCAGCTTATTATTTTTTTGTGAGCTGTAGGTGGCGGGGGGGCCGGCGGTCTCTGTCCCAGGCAGATTAGAACCAGACCAATTTTTTTTTTTTTTTTTTGGGGACGTAAGCCTCTGTTACAATCCGATTAAATGCCATCCCTGCCGAGAAAAGGTCGTAGAATGGGCTATTAAGAAAGAAATATGTTAAAGGCCCTTAAAACCTTGTGCATAATACAACCCAGAAGGCTTACTAGCTTGTTGAAATGCCGCATTATGTAACCTATATTTTTTTATATAGTATTGATAGTTTTTTTTTTTCATTTAGTTGGCTGTTTTTATCCGTTAGCAACATTCAGATCAGATGATGAATACTACAAAGTACAAAGTATAGCTATTGTTTAATATTTATGCTTCAACACAATGCATAAACGATATCTGTTCAGCAGGAAACCATAAATCAGCGCATGGTGAAGTCTGTACTGACTGCTGTAGAAAGTACTCTAGAGCAGTACTTGCAATACTGCAGTTTTTGCTAGAGGGTCCTCATTATTCTGAATCTGAAGCTATCTGGGACATCTAAAGACATACTTGTGAAGTTTGAGGTAGAGGCTCACTTGGTGGTATATACTGTGTGAACAGCACAGTTTTCAACAATGAGAAAAAATGTTTCTTGAATAGAAAATCAGCATTTTAGAATGATTTCTGAAGGATCACTGGAGTAATGGGCTGGCTGTCTGAACACAGAAAAATGACCTCATTTAATATCTTCACCAAGGGTAAACATTTTCCTCAAGACCAGATTTTGAGAGGGTGTGAATATAGTCGGGATGTGTTTTCAGAGGTGTCGTGTATCTGATCCAGACTGTTCATGACCGTTTTGGCTGCGGGGGGTCATTAAGCTCATTAACACAGTGTGAGAAAGATTGGGTGAGAGTATCACATAATATGGCTTATGGCCACAAGTTTATATTTCACACGCTAAGCAACATTAAAACAGAAACAGTTTCTTAATATTACATCATGTACTTTTAATATTGCATATTGCTTTGTGACAACTTACCCCATATTGTGGGACAACATGGCCTTTGAAAAACTAAGCTAAGATGTCCAAACTTTCATTTTAAGCTTGAGTCTGAATATGACATCTGAACAAAAACTCGAAAGAAAAAGTGTGTATTAGGACGTAAGACTCTAATGACAGACAGACTGAAGGCTGATTTTTACTTCAGTGTCAGACCTATGCCGTAGCCAGTACGCCGTAGGCTATGCGTCAGTTTTAATTTATACTTTTGTGCCATTGTCATACATCGATGTGCAGTACACATGCAAACCACTAGTCTGCAGTGTCCACGTGCATGTTTCTGGTGTAACCTGCAGTACCACGACAAAAGCCGAAGAAGAAGCGGCTTGTCGGAGAAGCGGCAAATAAATATTAAATCATTAAATCATTATTTAAAACTACAAAAGGAGACAAAAACGGAACAGGAGAAGATTGGATTCCATCTCCACAAGGACTTGTACCACGGCAGATCAACATTGTTTGTCGTGGACAATTACTGTTGTATAATGCTATTTAGATAATAAATGATGACACTTTTTCTTTGCTTTGTTTTATTTTATATAAGAAGGTGTAACATTAAGATATATTAAAGTGCACATAAACACACACACAACTCAAGTACATACGGAGGGAGGGATTCTGGCAGACCAGTCACATTGCGTTTGGTCCGGGTAGAATTGATGGGCTGTTAGATTTCTGAAGAGGTGCACATCAAGCTACGTCGTAAGGGAGTGCATCTATGTGTAGGCCGACGCAGAAGTATAAATCAGCCTTAAGGCCTAGTCTTTTGAAATTTCTACTGAGAGTCAGCATAAGAATCTAGAGAGCATGACGAGAGAGGGAGAGACGGGGAGAAGCGGTCAAAAAAGCGGGAAGGGCTGCTGTGATGTCAGCGTTGAGCTGCTGGTGAAGGGGGTGGGGCGAAAGAGCGAGGTGGGCCACGCTGGTGTTTCTTGGTTACTGGGCTTGGCTAGAACATGCTAGAAACAAGACAATGAGCTCTGCTGGAGAAAATCCACAACCCTGTCTGGTGTGTTTTTCATGACTATGGGTAATCTTTGTTTTGTTTTGTGTGTGTATACACTGGAATTAACACCAGTGTGTAGTAACTAAACAGTAAGGCTAATATATATATAACTCTAGATGGAGCAAGGTTGACGGGTTGTTAACATAGCTGATGACATTCAGAGAGTTAAACCGGTTGGCACAATCTGATTGGTTCATGCTGCATATGCAGCCAATGTGCTTACAGCTTGACTGGCTAATATCACTTGAGATTCTTGTGGCGTGCTTTCAGAGTTTTTCTGAGACCCTACACCTTCCCCAGCTCCACCTGTATAGATCTGCTACCGGTCATTTTCTATTCTGTGCAGCAGCAGTATGTCTTAAATGAAGTCAGAAAAAGTATTGGTTTGTCTGTTGATCCCTTGTTCTGTGTCTCTGCAGAAATTATGCCATTTTGGAACTGATTGGATTTAACATGTTTAATAGTCTCACCGACTGTCATTCATCCTTCTATCACTCATTCTGTCTTCATTATCTTTACTGCTTTTTATGCTAAATTAGTCCAATTATTTATCAAAAAGTAATGAAGTGATGAAGTGATGTTTGCATTTTCTACTGATCAAGGTAGCAGCAGGGGCAGTTCACACAGAACCAATACCAATAGACTGCTTTTGCATAGTTTTTCTATGTAAACAACATGCACTAAATGTGGTTCTCAATCAGGGGCCCGGGGCCCAATAGAGGGGCTTCAGTGAACTTTCCAGATGCCTTAAAATATTAAAAAACAAAACATACAAGCTAAAACTAGCATTGAAATAAGCTATAACCTAAATCATGATGTTTCTTATTAATTCTCACTTTTAAAAACAGTTTTTTGTTTTTCTTTGAAAACCTGCATATATGAAGAAGCCTAGTTTAGTGTAATTTAATAATCTTTGGCTTGGAAAATTCATGTAAATTAATAAAATGTCAAGCGCTAAAATATTTAATTGGGTAAAAGTTGTACATAAAATACATATTTAAAAAAAATCTTAATCCTTGCATGTGTCATAGAACTGTCATGAATGTGTATCGAATTCTGACACAGAAAAGAAACATTTGTTGAATAGAAGTCATTTATTTTATTTTCTTTGCACACAAAAAGTTTTCTCCCAGCTTCATAACATTACGATTGAACCCCTGATGTCACAGGACCTATTTTAATGATGTCCTTACTAACTTTTTGAGCCTTGAACATGGTAGGGTAGGGTCAGAAAGCTCTCGGATTTCATAAAAAATATCTTAATTTGTGTTCTAAAGATGAACAAAGGTCTTATGGGTTTGAAACGGAATGAATTTGAGTAATTAATGTACATTTTCATCTTTGGGTATATCCCTTTAATTTAAAAGAAGTTCAATTTTAAATCTTGAAAACATATTTTGCGTTTTAAAAAAAAGTGTTGGTTCAGGTGACAGCAAGGCAGTGCGCTGATTCTGTTTGGTCAAAACAAAGTATGCCAATTCCAAGAGGTCCGCTGCTTTTTTGGATGACCGTTGCCTGATTTGCATAATTCCTTTAGTGAAAAAACAGCCGCAGACGTGTGCAAATAAACAATGTTATCGGCGAGTGAAATTTATTGTTAGTAAAATTTCCCTAGGGTTTTCCCTCTGCTGTAATAATAAGGACAGCTGCCTTTTTTGGACAGAGAGAGACAAGTCTTCTCCTCTTTCTGTTCATCCCAATGACTAGCAATGACTAGTTAAGCTCTCTCTCTGTCTCTCTCTCTTGCTGTTAACACATAGGAAGGAACTGGGAGGATTTTTAGGAAGTGCAATTTAAAGACTTCCTTTTTTCCCCTTCCTCCTGTGAAGACAGAAATGAGAGGTGCAGCACTTTGATAGATAATAATTCAAATGTGTTTTTTATTAAAGTCTGAGTAAACCGCTTAAGGGAGGATAAAGAGAACAGAATATGAGAGAGTGAAACTCTGCAGCTCCAGGGTGCCGCAATCAACTGCTTTTCCACAAGCTGGAAATGAAAGATTACTCATGAAGTACAGAACATCTGACGTTACAGGTTAGTCACGAGGGAATGGGGAGGCTTCTAGTCTCAGGATGGAGTCTGCAGTTTTTCAGTCTTCTCACACATTCATCAGACTGCATTAATGTGAGATACAGACCGTATTTTATTTGACACGACTAAAAACGAGGCTGTCAGAGAAAGAAATACAGTCTGTTTGAAGCGTCTTTCCTAACAAATTAAGACGGGCAACAAAAAAAAAAAGTTTTTTTATGCTGCCATAGTCTAGCTATTGAAGTAATATTTACAATAATATATTAAAAAAATGCCTAAATGATAAATTAATAATTAAATGAATAATACGTAATTAATTACTGTATAAAAAATTTGATTACATGATAATAAATGAAAAAATTTATTCCTTAGTTGTCTGGGCCAAAATGTGACAAAATAATATTATATAAAAAAAATTATAATTAATAACTGAATTAAGTAGACAAAATTTTAATACACATGATTTGTAAAAATTGAGTGTGATCTTGCCTCCTATGACCCACTAGATGTTACATGGACAAATCATTTAATTTACAGTATTTGTACAGTTAGTGTTTCTCTAGCTGTTCATTCTTGCTGTCTAAGGCGAATTGCCTGGCACGTGGCTTGTGTTGCAACATGGAATATAAAAGTCATATTTTCAGTAGACAAAATCCTCACACTCTAATCCTAAAATTGAGAAGAAAAAAAAACCGAATCAGATGTGGGGCAGAATTGAAAAATACAGCAGACGAGGTACCGCATGAACCCTTATACAGCAAACAAACAAACAAAAAAACGTGCTCACAAACACATCCACACAGACAGACAGACTGGCATGTAACAGAAAGACTGTTATGTGTTGGATATTGTGGGATTTTATTTCCCATTTCTTTTTGTGGAAGATAAACTGATGCTTGAATGCACATTCATTAATACTGAAACAGGGACATGTTGTTAGTAGATGGAGGGATCAGGGTTAATCTGTTCAGTCTGAGCTGACAGATGTTCACATGGATGTGTGTCATGGATATAGCTGATGGCTGCAGCTGTTTTCTATTTTAATATAATATAAAAATGTCTTTCATCTTCGTGTCACATGATCTTTCTAATATGCTGATTCGGTGCTCAAGAAATTATCGATGTTGAAAACAATTAATATTTTTTTGTGGACATGTTACGTTTGTTTTTTCTTTGATCAATAGAAAATTCAAAATAACAGCATAAATTAGAAAAATAAATGTTTTGTAACAATATAGATGTTTTCTGTCACACTTTTGATCAATTTAATGTTGCTAAATAAATGTATTAATGTCTTTTACAAACAAATAAATAATAGTGCTGTTAAACGATTAATCGCTATTAATCGCTTCCAAAATAAAAGTTTATTTTACGTAATATATGTGTGTACTGTGCATATTTATATAAATCCACACACATATATTGAAGAAAAATGACATATGTATCTATAAAATATTTATATTTAAATATAAATTAAATATAAATATAAAATTATATATACATGTATGTGTGTGCATTTATTAATATACACAGTATACATACGTATATTATGTAAACACAAATATATATATATATATATATATATATATATATATATATATATATATATATATATATATTTATATATATGGTTGTATTTACTGCTGCTTTTAAAAATGTAGTCGACCCCTGTCATGCACCTTTACGCAAGTTTCCCTTTGCTTATGTGAACAGACAGAGCTACAGCTGTATTCAGAGATTACCGTTCTTTCTCTCTCTCTCTTGTAGTCTGAGAGGCCTTTGTCTCTTCATCTGAATGCCTCTCACGATGGCTAAGCGGGAAAGCGGCAGCACCAGCCCGGTGGTGCGTCAAATAGACAAGCAGTTCCTGGTGTGCAGCATCTGTCTGGAGCACTACCACAATCCCAAAGTCCTGCCCTGCCTGCACACCTTCTGCGAGAGGTAAACTCATGTATGAATGAACAAATTATTTCAATCAAGCAATCTTAGCCTTAATGCTGCTTTCACAATATGCTAAGGACTCTGTGTTCACTGGTGTGGAAAGAATCCACTAAATGCGCCCAAAACGCTGTAAAATCACAGGAATCTGGTTGACTTGAAGATGATCCGGTGTGGGGAATGACTAACTAAAACACTAAATCAGCCTCATTTTTAGTAGCATGATAGTACCTTGACGTTTTTCAGTACAAAATACCTTTTCTGGCAAATAGCAGTGTACAATATCTTCTTATTTTTTTGTTAATGTTGTATTATAGCAGAGCAAACTAAGGTGATAATCAAACATTTTAATCCTGCCACTTTGAAAATTGTACAAAATAGTGTAATATATATATATTACATTTAAAATAGCTATATATATATATATATATATATATATATATATATATATATATATATATATATATATATATATATATATATATATATATATATATATATATATATTCAATTCAATAATAATAATTTCTGAATTAGCGAATCTGAATCAGCCTAGCCACATTGAAAATATGTCACAATAATGTCATATGTATTCATTTTAAAATAATAATAAAATAAAAGCCGTATTTATTTTTGAATTGCCTAAGTGCACAAACATTCTGCATTTGAAATTAATTATATATAATATTGAGTTAAAATAATAAGTAATATGTATATGAAATTACTGAGTATGATTACTGAGTGATATGTAACAAAATGTAAATATTTGTGACAGATGCCACTGCCTTCACCTCACAGTGATTGGCTGCCTTGCATTGTTTTTAGTCTTTTATTTCTATAATTTAAAAATTCAACACTCTCACCACTTGTTCTATTCCGTTGGTCTGCTGCTCTGCTCCTATTCGCTTGTTAAATCTGACGTCACCTAGCACTGCTTCCGTGTCCAAACGCTCTATCAGTTACCACGAGAAAACAACAAAAGGTGCTAATATAAACTCACAATGTGATAGAATACTAGCGAAAAAGTTATAATCTTAACCTTTAACTCCATACTGAAGTCCCTGATAGCCAGACAATGAAAATATAAATATAAAAAAAAATATATAAACTTTTTTTGTGTTTGGGATGCTGTGAGCACAAAGACTGTAGTATATACCGTAAGTTTGAAAGTGTTTAGCTTAAATTATTAATATGAATAAACAGTGCTCATAAACGGCTGCTGAGGTCGTATTCTCAAGTGAAATTAGTTGAGGCTTGGACCCGGAAACAGCGCTAAAAAACCCTATCCAGTTCCAACACGCCAGTGCACATGCACAGTTTGACCTAAATAGAAGCAAAGCAATGTCACAGATGCAGGATTTTGCTTTATTTTTTTGGCTATCATATGATGTCATGTTTCAAATCCACCCATTAAGGCAAAACCAGAGATGACCGTATTCCCTCTGCCGTCACTGAGCTGGAATGTGAGCCTCAGTTTTTTCCGCTTCTGTCAACAATTCATGTGTCCTCACATGAAAGATAATAGCTCTCATTTTTTTTTACTTTATATCTTCCTGTCAAAATATTTACGACTGTAATTTAATGAGACTGAACAATTGAACACAGACAGACCACAAGTCTCAGGATACGCCCAGTGCATTTAAAATCCATTTGACCTCGGAGGGAATCTTCACAGCTTGCTTGTAAATCATGCACTTGTTTTTGCACTCTTTTCATCACAGATGCCTCCAGAACTACATCCCCTCTCAGTCCCTGACCCTCTCCTGCCCGGTGTGCAGACAGACCTCCATCCTGCCTGAAAAGGGTGTTGCAGCACTGCAGAACAATTTCTTCATAACTAATCTGATGGAGGTGTTGCAGAGGGAGCAAGACTGCACCCGTCCCGAGGCCTCTAGTGGGCTGGAGTCAGCCGGTGCTGCTACATATGCCCCGCCCCTCTCCTGCCCTAACCACGAGGGCAAGGTATGCACACACACATCCTGACAGTGCAGTACCTACTACGAATGACATGTACATACTTCACTGCTGATAGGAAAAGTACACACTTTTGAACAAGTGGTAAGACTGTGTATTAGTATTGGGACATTTGCGAGTTTCAAGTCGGAGATATTATAAATTATTATAAATTATTTGTAGTTATGTGCATAGGAATAACCCTAGCAAATTCTCATTTACCAGCAGTGATATTTTATTATTATTTATAATATTATAGTATTTTATTAATATTTTGAATTAGTTCTGATTTTTATATTTTCAGGTTTCCTTTTAATTTTGAGTTTTAATAATCTTAGTACTTAAACCTTTTTGATTATTATTTTAAGCTACAAACACTTTTAATGTTCATGTTATTCATCTTATTTTTTAATTATTATTTTATTGATTTATTTTTTAAGTTTACTAAAACATTTTTTGTTTTAGTTTACAATATCAAAACTAGTAATTTATAGTGGAAATTTATTTTACGTTTTTTTATTTATTTATACAATACATTATACAATTACAATACAATTACAGTACATTGAACGAATACATTCAAATTCACAAAAACAACACAATCGAAGTTTTTGTGAATTTATTATAAAAAAAATAAATAAATTCTCAGCTTGTCACAGTGTGCAGCATTTGAATGAGTTTCTGTCGCCCTCTGCAGGTGATGGAGTTTTACTGCGAGTCTTGTGAAACAGCCATGTGTTTGGAATGCACAGAAGGAGAGCACAGAGAACACGTGACTGTCCCACTGCGGGATGTTCTGGAGCAACACAAAGCTGCACTGAAGAACCAGCTGGATGCTATTCGCAACAGGTTCATGCAGCCAAAAATAATACTAAGCTCACTGTTAAACTGAGCCAGTATTTAAAGCTCATATTTAACCCATTATTTATACTGTACACTGAATCATTCTTCTTCTTTTTTTGGGGGGGGGTTACTTTTTAATACTACTACTTTGGTTTCCCTTCTTTTTAACATTCTTATATGGTTACTGTTGTGTTTGCAAAGCTCAGCTGCCTGAGTCACATGAGTCACATTCTCCTTGGGAAGTTTGACTGAATGTTGCCGTCATTCTGCATCCGCAGGCTTCCTCAGTTGACTGCAGCTATAGAGCTGGTAGATGAGATCTCCAAGCAGCTCACAGACAGGAAGAATGAGGCAGTGACGGAGATCAGCAATACTTTCGAGGAACTGGAGAAAGCACTGCATCAGCGCAAGACTGCCCTCATCACTGACCTGGAGAACATCTGCGGTACCAAGCAGAAGGTGAAAACCTACTCCTTACATACAGTACATGTGTGTGTGTGTGTGTGTGTGTGTTTATATATATATATATATATATATATATATGTATATATATATATATATATATATATATGTATATATGTATGTATGTATAGTGAGAGAGAGAGCAATAGTATTTATTTTATAGCATTAATTCTTATTTTGAATTAGCTTGAATTAATTGTATATTTTCAGTTTTCTACTTACAATTATACTTAATATTTTAATATTACTACATATCAAATTTAATTATAATTTATATTATTTTTATTTTTAAATTTAATTTTGATTTTCGTGCATTGATTTTAATTTTATGTATTCAAATAATTATTTATTAACAAATTATTTATTATTTAAATATTGTGTAAAGAAATTGAAAATAGTTTTTAACATCTCTAATATCTAAAAATAAAAAACAAAAATGAACATTAATTTTGTTACATTAATTTCTATTTTATTGTATTATTTGATGTGCATATGATTACATCAAGCTGATTTTTTTTATTTATTAATAATTTGAATTAGCTTTTGTATTTTTTAGTTTTAATTCGAACTTTGATTTATGTTTTAATAAATTTGTTGTATGATTTTTTTGTAATATATATATATATATTTTTTTTTTTTTTTTTTCAGTTTCAGTTTGTTTTTGTTTTCAAGTTTTAGTTCCAGTAATTTTAGTAAATGTATTTTTTATTTTGTCTCAGTTAGGTGCCAAATTAACATTTATTTGTATGCAGAATCTTTTTTTGTTTAAAGCTCAGATATTTTATTACATTTATATTTTTTTTGTTTGTTTGTTTTGTTTTATTGAATTGAAGGGACATCTGTAATTATATCAAATGTTTATGTTGCTGCAGGTGCTGCAGGCACAGCTCACTGCACTACTTCAAGGGAAAGAAAACATCCAAAGCAGTTGTAGCTTCACCGAGCAGGCGTTGAACCATGGCAGCCCCACCGAGGTGCTCCTGGTGCAGAAGCAGATGGGGGAGCGGATGGGCGCCCTGACCCGCCACGCCTTCCCTGAGCAGCCCCATGAGAATGGCCACCTGGACTGTCAGGTGGAGACAGAGGGGCTGCGCCGCTCCATCCAGAACCTGGGAGTCCTGCTCACCACCAGCGCTGTGGGGCACACCAGTGTGGCCACTGGAGAGGGTCTCAGACATGCTGTTGTTGGACAAAATGCCACTGTTACAGTGACCACTAAGGTTGGTGATGATGTTTGAGTTCAGTTTGAAAACACACTGTGTAATTTACTGTACACACTGATATCAAAATTTGGCCTGATACAGATATGTAAATAATCTATAATAAATTAATAATTGCTTAGGTGAGGGTTAGGTTAGGGTTATATTTCTAGATTTAAAAAAAAAAAAGTAATGTTATTTTTTATTTTTATTTATTGAAATAATTGTTTATTGATTATTGACAAATTATTTATTATTAAAATGTTATGTAATAAAAAAAATACCGTATATGAAATTAAATAATAAAAATATTAATATCTGTAAAAAAGTATATATATATATATATATATATATATATATATATATATAAATGAAAATCATATATATATATATATATATTTTTTTTTTTTTCATTTAACTTATTTTATCATTAATTTTACATATGTTAAAATAATTATTTATTGGAAAAATAATTTTAAAAATAATAGTTTTTTTTATAAAAATAAATTATAATACACACACACACACAGTATATACATTTATTTATATATGATTATAAATAATTTTTAAGTTTTATTTTTTGTTTTATTGTCAGATATATTATTTAAGTTTAAATTGTAATTTTTTTGTAATACAAAAATACAAATTTCTAATATCTGCAATGTCAATTTGATCTATGAAAATCACCACTGTGCCCTTGAGCAAGATACATACCACTGGTCATTTCAGACGGACTATCCTTGTGATAAATGCTGTAGCTTGATTTAAGTTTGTAACAAAATCCTCCAACTGCTTCCCTAGGACAAAGACGGTGAGCTAGTAAAGACTGGAAATGCTGCACTGAGGGCTCAGATCAGCGGTCCAGATGGAACTGTCACCAAAACGGACATAACAGACAACAAGAATGGCACTTACGAGATCGGCTACACTCTCCGCTCAGAGGGCGAGTTCTCCTTCTCTGTCCTGCTCTACGGGCAGCCAGTGAGGGGCAGCCCCTTCCGCCTGAGGGCCGTCAAACCCTGCGACGCCCCGCAGTCACCCGATGACGTGAAGAGACGTGTGAAGTCTCCCGCCGGAGGTGGAGGGGGTGGAGGACATGTGCGCCAGAAGGCGGTGCGCAGACCTTCAAGCATGTACAGTACAACGAAGAAGAAGGAGAATCCCATTGAGGATGAACTCATCTACAGAGTGGGTGAGTCAAGAGTTGCATGCTTGGTGTTGGTTTTTTCTCAAACTCTACTTCAACAATTTCAATTTCAAATTTCATATTTTCAGATACATTTCAGATCGTGTATATATATATATATATATATATATATATATATATATATATATATATTAGATATATATATATATATATATATATATATATATATATATATATATATATAGTATAGTAAGATGAAAAGCTAATTTCTGCATTCTGATTTATTGTTGGCCTGCGTCACAATTTGTCAGTTGACGTCTTATTTGATGTGACAGGGACGAGGGGTCGAGAGCGGGGGGAGTTCTCCAACCTGCAGGGCATCTCTACCACCAGCAACGGGCGAATCGTGCTCGCTGACAGCAACAACCAGTGCATACAGGTAAGAATAACAGCCATTAACTGATGGATATATGAATAAATGTGTACCATTTGGCCAGAATCATTTTTATGCTGCATTCTGTGATCTTCCAGGTGTTTTCCAATGATGGTCAATTCAAACTGAAGTTCGGGGTCAGAGGTCGCTCCCCTGGCCAGCTCCAGCGCCCCACTGGCATTGCAGTGGATATGAATGGTGACATTATTGTAGCCGACTATGACAACAGGTGGCTCAGCATCTTCTCTCCAGACGGCAAGTTTAAGGTCAGTTACATTTCTTTCATAATTTTAATTAAATAAAAAATACGTATTTTATATTTATTTATATATATATATATATATATATATATATATATATATATATATATATATATATATATATATATATATATATATATATATATATATATATATATAAAATTACAATAATTTTATTTATGTATCAAAAAATTAAAACTTATAATAATAAATATTTAAGGAATCAGCTTTTAAACATTAAGAGCATTAAGACCAAAAACTTGTATTAAGTATATTTGAGACATTTCTAGACATTTCTAGACATATGTCATGGGGAAAAAAATTATAAAACTGTAATCAAAAAAATACGATTTGTAATTGCAATTATTAATATATAATATTAAAACTAGTACAAAACTCTTGTGGTCAACATTTAAAAATATATATTTAGTTCGAACTAACTTTTTCCAAACATCAGATAGCCTTTACTAATTTATGTTGCTTGTGTTACTCCAAGAATATTAGCCACATTGATCTGATTAATCTTGGTTTTCTGGCAGAATAAAATCGGTGCAGGGCGGCTGATGGGTCCTAAAGGAGTGGCCGTGGACAAGAATGGTCATATTATCACGGCAGACAACAAAGCCTGCTGCGTCTTCATTTTCCAATCCAACGGCAAGCTGGTGACCAAATTTGGTGCCAAAGGAACATTAGAGAGGCAACTTGCAGGTAATATATCCTTATCAGATTTAACTGATGGCCAGATCATGTTTTAATCAGATGTTCCTTTCTGTTTCTCTGCAGACAAAAGTACTGCAAATACACAGACAGAGCCAAAACAGAGTAAATCTGCCCCTGCCTTCAGTGAGCATTCAATTTGATTAATTTTTAGTTGATTTATTAGTTTAATTCTGTGCAGTTAGATTGAATTATTGATTATTGAATGAGGTTATCTAGAATGATATAAAAAGCCTTGTAGGATACTTGATTATCCACAGGAGAGGTTTTTATTTTGTTGGTATGTAGGTAGGGGTTGCATGAATCAAGTGTTCTCTGTGTTGCTGGATAGTTCCTTAGAAACGAAACAACATGTTGAGAATGTAATGGTCTCCCTCTCTCTGTCTTTCTCCTTCTATGGCCATAAGGTCCTCATTTTGTGGCCATAAACAACAAGAATGAAATTGTTGTGACAGACTTCCACAATCATTCTGTTAAGGTACGCTAAGCTTTTCTCTTTCGCTGTGTAAGTTATTCCACATGTCATAACTTGGACTATTTTGGATTTATGGCTTCCTGCAGGTTTACAATGCTGATGGCGAGTTCCTGTTTAAATTTGGCTCACACGGCGAGGGGAACGGCCAGTTCAACGCACCCACCGGTGTGGCTGTAGATGGCAATGGGAATATTATTGTTGCAGACTGGGGTAACAGTAGGATACAGGTAGGCTATTCGTTTTTGTCATGTTATTTTAAGTAATAAAAAAAATTATGTAGTGACTTTACAGTTTATAGACAATGACTTAAGTACTGTATTTACTCACGAGACATAATTCAAAATGTATGAATTGTATTGCTTTACATAACAAAAGATCAAAAATAATAGCAGGTGCAAAGTGTAATTACTCACAGAGACATATTTTTTCTATTCCAAAAAAATTTTTTTTTTAACATTTTATATATATATATATATATATATATATATATATATATATATATATATATATATATATATATATATATATAAATAAATATTTACTATAAAAAAATCTATTTAACTTTTTTAACTTTCAGCTATCTAGCTGTATTTTATTAATTTAAATGTATTTTTACATTATCTATCCACTTTTATCCACTTTTTTGAATCTATTCCACTTTTCTTAGTCATTTTTGCAATAACTTTTAACCACTTAAACTGATTTTATTTGATTATTTTGTATTAATTTTTTTTTTAATTTCTTATTATTATTTAATATATATATATAGAGAGAGAGAGAGAGAGAGAAACTCTTAAACTCTTTATTTAATTTTATTTTCTAATTAAATTATAGATTTTTTGTAAATGTAAAAAAAAAAACTATATATTTTTACTTTAAGCAAATAATTCAAGTTTTATAGTACATTAGAATTCACTTAATGGACATTCATTAAAAATGTTGATGCTAATTAATTACTAAAAAGTTTCTTTTGTTGTTTAGGTGTTTGACAGTTCTGGCTCTTTCCTGTCGTACATCAACACGACGGCGGATCCTCTGTACGGTCCGCAGGGTCTGGCTCTCACGTCTGATGGCCATGTGGCCGTGGCAGACTCCGGAAACCACTGCTTCAAAGTCTACCGATACCTGCAGTAAAAACTCACCGTGATGGAAGAGTTAATATACTGTAAGCTCCACAGTCTTCTTTGGCATTTCTTGTTTTCCTTTGCACAGGTCTCTGCACACAAATTTCCAGCCATCTAACTCATGCTGATGTCAGAAAACCCAGGGCTTCATGAAGGTTGCATCCCTATTTGAGCAATTTGCATTGATTTGTGTTAACAGTCCATTCCTAAATGAATGTATATCGAACCCAAGCAAGTAATAACACAGTCGCTGTGAATGTAACAGTGACCGAGGGCAGCTATCTGTGCTTTCACAAAAGTCTTTTTTTGAAAACCCTAAAAGCTGCTTGGAAAAAAAACCCTCCATTAAATTGCAGGGAACAAAATAGTGGTCAATAAATGTTTTCCGGGCAAATCATTAATGCAGCAGCTTAAGAATGACCTACGGATGGCGCTATCTCACATCAAACTGACCTTCGGTGCACTGACTTGCAGTACATGTGTACGCATTTGTATCATATGGTGTAAATCTGATCGCCATTGATTTGCTGTAATATGGCTTTAGAGATCCACTCTCTCTTAGTGCGCTGAAGCTCAATATTAAAGTAACCAGGCTGTCAATGTGCTTTAATAAAACTGCTTGTAGGTTCATCGTGCCTCTGATTTCAAAAGCTACGCCTATACGTCACATGGCCTTCTACATATCACTGACCACAACAGCACAATTGACATATCGCATGCATTTTATTCACGAAAAAAAAGGTAACAAAGCAAGTTTATTTATTTTGTAAACAATGGTTAATAATGTTATTTTTCAAAGTTTTGTTGTTTTGTTTATCTGCGGTTCAATGCCTTCAGTGGTTTTCACAAGGTGCGCAAAGCTAACGTGTTGTGAAGTACAGCTGGGATTTTTTTAATGCACATGATAGACACCTTGTCATTAAAGGGAATGCATATATGTCATATGAAGACGCCGAGAATATGAACATTAAAAAGGGAAAATGAAGTTACACAGACACTGTTGCATTTTTAAGTTGCCAAATTTATAAAAGAACAATTTGCAGGGTACTTGCCATAGTTAACCTTATTATTGAAGCATTTACTACTGTTTTTTAAATTATTTTTATTTAGTTTTATTCCTTGTTTTCTATGAATGTATTAAACAAATAAAAAATGAATAAATACTGCATTAGAAATGACAGTTTGATCATTCTGGCCCACAAAAGCAATGAATTCTGAATCAGGAGAGCATTTGTACTTTATATAGTGTCATGATTCTGGTTTTACAAACATGTGCAAAGTGAAAGCCACTTGTTTAAGCCACTAAATATAGTATTCTGTTGTAAAACTGTACAGTGTATAGCAACAATGGGACACGTGAAGCATCTGAAACAGTATTTAAACTGCATCTCTTGAAGTACCCCTAAAAATGAAGGTTGTGACATTGAAAAGGTAAAGGTCATCATGTCAGAGGTTTTTGACTATGTAACAGTGAACCACACATACAGTAAAAAACTGAACTGAAATGCTTCAGACTCTATAGTTTCCAATGTACCAAACAACTGTAACAGTCTCTTTATGTCAGTATGCACTAGAAATAAAAGCACATGATTTACCAAGCCATATTACCATGATGGAAGTGGTTATTTTCCGTTTTTGTCTTCTAAATGTCACAGCGTTTAATGTTGCTTTATAAATTCATTAAGAAGACAGCAGGCAGAGCGACTTGTGTATGCCTTGCATTTCTTTTCTTCTGGTATCTTCTCGATCATGTCATTGTTCAACACACCTGAAACTTCAGAAACAACAGAAGAATGTTTTACAAATCAAAAACAGCAATTTCCATTCCTTTGTCTTTTCAATAAATGATTTCAAGGCTTACTGTTGTGCTTCCTTATTGAGCTCTGATGTTACACCATCCTTCTCCAGGATCAGATAGTAAGCTCCGTTTCATCACAAGATAAGCACAGTATCTTCTGACGTGTGGCATCTTTCTGGACACCAGAATCCAACACTCCTTAAACACGAAAAGTGTTAATGTATTATTTATGCAGCAACCATTTACAATAAGTTTCTATGTTAACAGCATTAGTGTCTATCTATCTATCTATCTATCTATCTATCTGTCTTTTTAAATATATTTTCAAAAATATTCTAATATTCTAATTCAAGCTATGATCAAATTACTTCTATTATTTATTTTGTTTAAATTATTATACATTAAGTTTTTAACCGCTGGATGGCGTAATGTACCCGTCAAAATGAAGTATTTAAAATAGCAAAATAACAACCTGAAGAATATCAGTGACTGTCGTGTAGTACATAAAACTGTCATCGGTGCTTGAGCTGAGAATTTTGATCACAGACCATAGAAAATAACACATTTAAATTATAAATTAGTATACTGAGACTTGTCAACATATCTGTATGTTACACCTGAGTATAAGTCACATCAGTCCAAAAAAAAAAAAAAAAAATCACATTTATTTAGAACCAAGAACCAAGAGAAAAGATTACCGTCTACAGCCGCGAGAGGGCGCTCTACGCTGCTCAGTGTTAGACTACAGGAGCACAGAGCAGCATAGAGCGCCCTCTCGCGGCTGTAGACGGTAATCTTTTCTCTGGGTTCATGTCAAATTAATTTTGATAAATAAGTCGCACCTGACTATAAGTCGCAGGCAGGGTCGGCGCCACGAGGGGGCCCCAGGGGGCCTGCCCCGGCCACCTAGGTTACTGTGCCCCCTCACCTCTAGTCAGCACACCACCCTGATTCGGAGCACGATTTCAGCCGTTGAGACTCATGCTGTGTCTGAAATCGCTCACTCATTCACTAATCCATAGTGTATGGCAGTTTCACTATATCAGGAAGGAGTGAACAAATAAATAAGTTAACGGAATTGGACAGTAACGTATAGCCTACACTGCGAGTGAGACTTGGAGCTGTTGCAAAAACACTGCCATATGTAACCTACTTTTATATTACATGTACCTAATTTTAGAAAATAATAGTAGTGGACAAATTTAGGGAATGGAATAGTTCACTCAGAATTCGGACAGCACAACAAAATGACACCCCATATAGTGCACTATGTAGTGGATAGGAAGCAGTTACCCTGGCAGAAAATTTAGTGCTAGAAGTGCTACGCAGATCAAGATCGGGCAGCCGCAGAGCGGGACTAGGCTTGATCTTAACTAAATGGTCCATTCCCTTTTTGCTTAATCTAAAAATGCTTTATAATGCTCAATTTTTTACAAATTATTTCATAATATGAATAATGTGCAAGGATTATTCAATTCAATTTGATGACATTTTACTATAGCCATAAACGACATCTTTAAACTTGAAAGGGATTTTAAAAAATTAAAATAGTTCGACTAAAGATAGTCGTAATATGGGTTTAAATAGCCTGGTTTTATTTAGGCCTATTTTAATTTTTTTAAATGTCAAAAAAAAAAAAAAAAAAGACAAACAGCATTCATTTTGAGATAGGCCTATCATTCAATGTTCAGTTTCAGTTAACGCAACCTTTAATTAAATCGTTGCCACCCTAGGTTATTTTGTTGCTCAATCCTGCCAATATCATTCTGCAGAGGATACAGACCTTTTAACTGAGATGAAACTTGTATCTTCACCTGCCGAATGTGTGCGCAATCTCCGCAGCGAAGATGAATTCTGCATTCTTTGTGACACAGTTACAGCAATCACTAATAATACACCTGTTTCAGCAAAACGGAGGCGACAGGTAAACAAGAACCTGACTGAATATGTAGTTGAAGAAACAACTGGAGCCAACATCATTGATAAAGTTGAGCTATGCAGGCTGTACTTCAGTGCTTTGGATCAGTGGAGTAGCCACGTAAAAATAGATACAGAATTATTTTTTATAGTCTCAATAAAAAATATTTAATCAACTTGGATATTGTTGTTTACTTGGGGTTGATTTTAAAAATATTTATATTTTCTTTCACGCGTAAGTTCAAATATTTTAAATGACCCCTTGTTTCCATGGCGACGCGTCATGATTGTCACGTGACACACAGCAGCCACAATAACTAACAGATGTATTGCTATTCGTTTTATTTAGTTTTTCATTTTTTATTAAAATATATATGCAAACTTGCTTACCATGTCAACTATCTGATATTCCGATTCTTCTTTATAAATTATCTTGATCTATAACGAGATGAGCGCTGCAGTTCAGTCCTGTCAGCCGGATTTAACGTACAGCACTTGAATTCCCCAGTTTCTCCCGAAATACATGAAAGTAAGTGGCTGTTGAACTGGGCGAAGAATAGAGTAAACCTTATTGTTCTGCTATGTGTGTCTGATATATGAATAAAACACGTCTGCAAATTACATTTGATTAGATAGTTTTTGATGCTTCCAATGTATTGTTTTACTAGTGATTATCTATATTTAAATGTATGAAACCAAAATAAATATTATGTGGTTGAAAACATTGCATATAAATTGTGATATATGACAAGCTCTAAGCGCGTCCGTCTCTGGCTCAGTGACAGCCAACGCGCGTTTTGTATGTCCTGGCGCCGACCCTGGTCGCAGGACCAGCCAAACTATGAAAAAAAGTGTGACTTATAGTCCAGAAAATACGGTATTTGATTTTAGTTTCTCACTGAATCTCACTGATCTGTTGACATAAAATCAAACCATTTATTTAATCATGTATTGACTTGTTGCATAAATACTGATGAGCCAGTTTAACCACATTATGGCATTTATGTTTAAATTCAGCAGTAAAGAAAAACTGAAAACGAAGCAAAACGCCGAGAATATATATCAGATTCATGGAATAATTAAACTCTTCTATTACCTTTGCAAAATAAAGACTTTATAATGGTGGACTTCATATTGATCCATGTACCTCTGAGCCCTAAACATTCTGTGAAGAAGAAGAAAAAAACATTCAAATGTTAAAGGTTAATTCATTTGTGACCTATGTATTATGTGCAACCAGGGGCGTAAATTTTGTCTTGTGTTACTTTATGACTGTGGGTTGTTTTTCATGTCTGCGAGTTGAAGCAACTCCAATAAAGTGTACTTTGGCCCTCAGAACTCGATTTTTACCGGGAAACCCCTCGAAAGGTGGTTAGTTTTACAGTAGGTAGCAATTGGCAGGGATTTGTTGTAAATAAATAAAAAACCTGGCAACCCTTTCCATCAGGTAGGTAACGTTATTATTCCTAGCGAAAAATACATTGGCTTCATCTATAAAGAGAAAATAATAATTTAATCAGACCTTTAAGTGAATAAAATAGCCTTGAAAGCCTTGGAGTTCCAAAAACTTTGTTTTCTCTCACCGAACGTGTCACACAAGTTGTGTGTGCAATGCTGCAAACTAATTTTCAGTGGAAATTGCTAAACTTAAAGAAGGTCGATTTCTTGCTTAAAGTTGCTAGTTTTATGTTATTGTACAATGACATCATTGCATAATCACAACGCAAAATTGTCACAACATCAGTCAAGAAATATATATTTTGTATATGTTCATTTAGACTATTTGTAAAACAATAAGCATTATATTAAAATATAAATATCTGTATTTTTAAATACATTGAATTATTGAAAATAATTTTTTTTGAATGGTTACACGTTGTTTTTTTATTGTTGTTTTTTAATAGCTAGTAAACGAGTAATAGTACACATTCTCAACAATTAGCTTATGCTTTAAGCAGTGTATTAGTAGTTACTTAGAATGCTACACTCATGTTAATATAAAACAATTTTCTGTATTGGTTTTATAACTGCATTTTAAATTACGCATTGTGTTCTCGGGTTACAGGGTCACAATGGATAATGGATAATATCCTGGAAAATTAGTAATATCTTTTCCATTTTTCTTACGGTGTACTAACTGATCAACAATCACAGGTACAAGTGTAAATGAACAATAATTAAATTATTATTATTATATTGGACAGTTGCACAGCAGCTAACTCAATTCATGTGATATGTTCTACTAGGCATCTTTGGTTTCCTCTTTTGGTTAATTTGGATGGTCACTTATCAAAAGTTGCTAAAAGTTGTCAAATAATTTATAAAAATGTATAAATTTGTAGCTAGGTGCTTTTGGACGAAAATGTTGCTAGGGTAGTCTGAAAAGTTGCTAAATTTAGCAACAAGATTACTAAATTGGTGACACTGTGTGTGTGTAGCCTATGTGATGTAACAGAAGAAAGCACTGTGAGGTAAAGGAGAGGGAGACTCAAAATGTTTCTAAACTTAAAATGCATATTTACCACGTTTGTGTTGTTATACACAATTATTAAAGTAAAAAACATTGTTATTTACAATACACAGACTGTTTTTACTAATTTTAAACCCTCAGGTGGATGTTTTAGTTTTAGATAATAAGCAGTTATGGTATATCTGCAGTTAGATAACATGAGAAATACCTTAATAGTGATCATAACCAGAGTAAGTTTTTAGTCTTTCTGCAATCTTTCTCTCCCTTTTAGGAATTTGGAATGAGTTTCAGTGAAGACTGCCCATTAAAGAAATAAAAGAAAGAGTTTCCCTGAATGCAGCTGGTGTTTTACCTGTTTTTTTTTTTTTTTTTGTTTGTTTGTTTTTTTTTGCGTTATTTTTTTATTTTATTTTTTTGGTTAAATTCCATATTCACTGGTCTTTTTTAACATTGACTTATATTATCTTCTTACATAAATGTCATAAAATAATACTGGGACACGAGTAAAAATTTTTTTAAATTCAACATTTAAAAAAGTAAAACTTATAAACATTGAGTGTTTGACAATGTCTAAGTATAAAATGCAAAACATAAAATAAATAAATACGCTATTACAACCGATAAAACTCTTTACAGCAACTAAACTAGAGCTAAGTATATGTAGACTATATTTATTAAACAGCCACATGGGCATCTAGTGGTTAAACCATGGCATTACATAGGAATATTATTTTTCTGGCCACCAAATGTCTTTAATTTGCCTCTTTGCACTGGAATTTCAAATTTTTTTCTCTATTTTAACCCTAACTCCTACACTAATTGTAATATCAATAATAAGCATATTAGAAAAAATATTAATACTGTCTCTTCATCATTCCCCAGAATAAAATGAGATTACAAAAGGAAGAAAACGTAGAAATGCACATGATGTGTTAATAATCACTAGAAATTACTGAAAATGTGGTGAAACTGCTGTCTATCCTACTTAAACGCATTCAAACATATTGACAGCGCGGAGTTGTTTGGAACTACTGAGAGCTTAATGAACCTCGTGACCATGTGGCGGCAAGATCAAAGCGTGTCGCAACTGTTTCTCAACAGCTCTGTCTATAACAAAACAGAGGCAGGAAATGACATCTGGTGATAGATCGAAATAGCATGGTACTTTGAAACAGGCTACCTTCTAAAATGTGATGCTTACTGGAAGACAACTTCTTCTTAAGTCAAAGTTATTAAGTTTGGACTAAATTTGTTACCCAACTACTCTTATTTTTTATTTTATCCTTATTTTATATTTTATGTTTGATATTTATTTGTTATTTTGATGCTTAATGCTTATTCCTAAAATAACATACAATTTACAATATAATCAAATAATAAAAAAAAGTTCTGGAAATATCATGGAATACAGAGAGAAATACAGAGAGTTAGATTTAGACAAAAGTTCTTTTAAAAAATACATTTTTAACATTTGCTCTTCCTCACCATGAGATCACCTGAGACTGACGTTTCTTATGGCCTATTATATATATATATATATATATATATATATATATATATATATATATATATATATATATATATATATATATATATATTGTGACATGCGTCCCGAGCGCTCGTCAGCGTCGCCCTGGCAACACACTGGAATCACCGGCACTAGCTCATCACGGGCTGAGCGGCCGCACCTGCAGCTCATCAAGCAGCGCCTACTTAGGCAGAGGAGGAAGGCAGAGTGGGGAGGAATGTCTCCCAACAAAGACGCTAACCCTTACCTCCTCTGTTTCAGAGAGCAGCGTGTGACCGTCAGCCCCACCAAGGAGAGCACAGCACGGGATCCACCACTCAGGACACAGCGAGCACGAGGGACTTGAAGCGCTACGGAGAGCACCGCCTTCACCCAGAGCACAGTTAATTTAATAAATCCACCCTTCGGGGACTTTCTCTGTCCATCGGTTGTCGTGTAGTTCCTCACCCCGCCACACTGGTGGAGAATGCGGGCAAAGAGTGTGAGGTGGACACCGACAACCGACCCCTGAGGAGACCGTTAAAGCCACCCGTTTTTTTTTTTTTGGTTTTTTTTTTTTGCCCCGTTCATTTGTATCTGCTCTGTTTCCACAGGCGGCCGCTCCTCCCCCGGCATGGAAGAACTGCTAAAACACCTCACCGAGGTGAGCATCCGCCAGCAACAGATAGTGGAGCACATGGCCTCACGTCAAGGAGACGCCGAACGTGAGCTCGCCGCCCACCGCACGCCGCTGCCTGACCCCCGTGTCCAAGCCGTCCAGCTGATGCCACGAATGACGTCGCATGACGACGTGGAGATGTACCTTCGGATGTTTGAGGCCACCGCAGTCCGGGAGGCGTGGCCAGAGGACGAGTGGGCCCGACTCCTCGCGCCGCTGCTGACCGGGGAAGCGCAGCGGGCGTATTTCACCATGACGGCCGAGAGAAGCCAGAACTATGGAGAGGTGAAAAAGGAGATCCTGAGCCGAGTAGGCCTTTCCCCAATCTGTGCGGCGCAGCAGTTCCATGACTGGGAATATCGAGCTCGAAAGCCCGCTCGCGCCCAGGCGGCCGAACTATCCCGGTTGGCCCAACATTGGCTGTTGACCGGGGGTCCCTCCGCACACCAGGTAGCTGAGCGTGTGGTGATCGACTGACTCCTCCGCGCCCTTCCCCGCGCGTTGAGGCAGGCGGCTGGCATGAGGAACCCCACCGATCTCGACGGGCTCGTGGAGGCCATTGAGCTGGCGGAGGCCGCCCAACACCGGGAGATAGGGGAGCGAGCGCCGCCTTTTCCCCGAAGGGTGGTCCCCTCGGCGCCCAAAACACTGTGCAACGGATCCGGGACCGCTTCCACTGGCCAGGACTGGAGGCAGATGTCAAACGGTACTGCCAAGCGTGCCCGACGTGCCAACGGACCTCGCCTCATACTCCTCCCCCTAGCCCGCTGATCCCGCTGCCGATCATTGAGGTGCCCTTCGAGCGCATCGGGATGGACCTGGTGGGGCCGCTGCCGAAGTCCGCCCGGGGGCATGAACATATCCTGGTTATCGTGGATTATGCCACCCGCTACCCAGAGGCCATTCCCCTCCGCAAGGCCACCGCCAAGAACATCGGACATGAGCTCTTCCTACTGAGTAGTCGGGTTGGCCTACCAGCGGAGATCCTGACCGACCAGGGCACCCCTTTCATGTCCCGGATCATGGCTGACCTCTGCAAACTCCTCAAAGTCCGACAGATCCGGACCAGCGTGTACCATCCACAAACCGATGGGCTAGTGGAACGCTTTAACCAGACCCTTAAACAGATGCTGCGGCGTGTCGTGGCAGAGGACCGACGCGACTGGGACCAGATGATCCCGTATGTGCTGTTCGGGGTCCGGGAGGTGCCCCAGGCATCCACCGGCTTCACGCCCTTCGAGCTCCTCTTCGGCCGCCAACCCCGAGGGCTCCTAGATGTCGCCCGGGAAGCCTGGGAACAACAGCCTGCGGTATGTCGGACCACCCTCGAGCACATCAAGGCCATGAGAGAGCGGATCGACAGGGTCATGCCATTGGTCCGGGAGCATCTGACCAAGGCCCAGCAAGACCAGCAGCGCCTCTTCAATCGGGCTGCCCAACCCCGGGAGTTCCAGCCGGGAGATCACGTCATGGTACTGGTCCCCACCTCAGCCTGTAAGTTCCTGGCCCGCTGGCAGGGCCTATATACGGTCACCGAACGGGTGGGACCCGTCACCTAAAAAGTGCGCCAACCCGGTCGCCGAAGGGAAGAGCAGCTCTATCATATAAACCTGTTGAAGCGCTGGGTGGGGACCGGGCCCCAGCTCTCGGCCCTCGCCGCCACCTCTCCCGTGGTTGTGGACATGGATCCCCATCTCTCCGCAGCCCAGAAGACGGAACTGCAGCACCTGGTCGGTCAGTTCTCGGATGTGTTCTCCCCTCTGCCAGGGCGGACGACCGTCATCCAGCACAAAGTCCGAACACCACCAGGAGTTATCGTCCGGCAGCGGCCCTATCGTGTCCCGGAGGCTCGGCGACACGCAATTGAGACAGAGGTAGAGGAGATGTTGAAGTTGGGGGTAATTGAGCCCTCGCGGAGCCCTTGGTCCAGCCCCATCGTAATGGTCCCGAAGCCCGACGGCACCCTAAGGTTCTGTAACGACTTCCGCCGCCTAAATGAGGTCTCTGAATTCGATGGCTATCCCATGCCCCGCGTCGATGAGCTCCTGGATCGACTAGGAAGGGCCCGGTTCATATCGACTCTCGACCTCACCAAAGGGTATTGGCAAGTCCCCCTGTCTAAGGATGCCAAGCCTAAGACAGCCTGGTGATCCGGTGATCTTTATTAGCCGGAAGCTGACCCCGACCGAACAACGGTATGCCGCCGTGGAGAAGGAAGCACTGGCCATCAAGTGGGCAGTCCTGGAGCTCCGCTATTACCTCCTCGGATGCCGGTTCACCCTGCTGACAGACCATGCGCCACTGCAGTGGATGGCCCGCGCAAAGGACACCAACCCCAGGGTAACCCGCTGGTTCCTTGCGCTCCAGGACTTCCACTTCACCATACAACATCGGGCGGGGACGGCCAACGCCAACGCGGACGGCCTCTCCAGGATAGGGGCAGCTTTCGCAGGTCTGTCAGGCCCCACTCCCCACCCTCCCCATATCTCCCCATTGTCCCGCAGGCGCAGGTCGACGCTTAGGGGGGGGGAGTGTGACATGCGTCCCGAGCGCTCGTCAGCGTCGCCCTGGCAACACACTGGAATCACCGGCACTAGCTCATCACGGGCTGAGCGGCCGCACCTGCA
The DNA here is from genome assembly GCF_003368295.1 of Carassius auratus. NCBI lineage: Eukaryota > Metazoa > Chordata > Actinopteri > Cypriniformes > Cyprinidae > Carassius > Carassius auratus. The sequence continues at coordinate 4,208,298 of NC_039257.1, read as the reverse complement.
GCTCATCAAGCGGCGCCTACTTAGGCAGAGGAGGAAGGCAGAGTGGGGAGGAATGTCTCCCAACAAAGACGCTAACCCTTACCTCCTCTGTTTCAGAGAGCAGCGTGTGACCGTCAGCCCCACCAAGGAGAGCACAGCACGGGATCCACCACTCAGGACACAGCGAGCACGAGGGACTTGAAGCGCTACGGAGAGCACCGCCTTCACCCAGAGCACAGTTAATTTAATAAATCCACCCTTCGGGGACTTTCTCTGTCCATCGGTTGTCGTGTAGTTCCTCACCCCGCCACAATATATATATATATTGTGAGAGATTGTGCTCTAGGATGGAACTGCCACTAACAGGTAACTAGCAGATGATCCCTAAGGATCCACTTAGTCCTATCCTCTCTTGTAACTCTGTGAGTAATTAGCTCAGTCAGATACTGTTACGGTATAATATCACACAAATTGTCTACCTGATTTTACTAGGAATAATATAAAGATAATTACCTTGACCTTGAAGTGGATGAGGCCTTGTCCTCGAAAGGAGTCTCGTGAGACGAATTTAAATGATAATAATTTTTATTAAAACAATTTAAATCCTCATACAAAATATTCTAAGCAAATACTGCAAAATAGCAATCAATTACTTTAGTTGTTTAAACTATCAAAGTCAAAGATATAATGCGAAAAGCTTTCACAGTGTCTCAACTGCTGGTGTGAGCCACGTTGGTTGTGAGAAGAGCGATTTCTGCTTGGTTGTGCCTCCTTCTTATACTCTACTCCTTCTTCTGTTTTTCGGGTGAAGTAGTCAAGTCTTCCAGCTGCTTCTGTAGAGCCTGTATCATTTCCATTACGTTAGGGTCAGCTCCTCCGTCTTCATTTCTTTGTTCTGACTCTGGTTGCAGGTCTGGCGCCTGTATGGTGCATGCAGGTTCTTCCGGTAGTTCGGTCATTTCCTGTCTCTTGTTTCTCTTGCCCTTTTTAGGCTTGCAGGGTGTTTGTGTGCTTTCCTTAGTTTTAAGGAAGTCTTCTAGTTTGGGTCCTGATGTTGAGCGAACAATGGCTCCTGATGGGCCTTCCCCAACAATTTATATATATATATATATATATATATATATATATATATATATATATATATATATATATCCATGCCTTTGCAGATATCTTTCACATCGACCCACCAGAGTCAGCCACTATTCTTTCTTTTGACGAAGAGCCTGTAAAATAATAGGTGATCAGGCGAAAAGAAGGCACCATGTCCAAGTTGATGTTCACATTGACTGTTGTGATTTCAATTCTGGGCACTCTTCCCACCTGCACAATTTTTCCCTTACTCCAAACAAGTAGAGGAAATAATTATTTTGAAGACATTAGATTGAACATAAAGCACAGTACAGCTTTCTGGTAAAAACATACCAAAAGAAGAAAAAAAGCATCAGAGCTAGAGTGTGTTTTCCAAAAGCATTGTAGCTATGGTGGTACGTTCCATTGAACTTTATTGGAAACAACGAAACTTGCAATCATAAGTTGCTTTAGAGAAATGTAGCGTTCTTGCCATAAAGTAAATAAAAGTTGTTGTTTTTTTGCATCCTTAGGTGTAATGTCCCATAATATGACTTTCAAGGCCTCTTCAAGCTGTATAGGAACTGATGCTCCAGTTCCAAACTAAGATAGCTGTGATCCTCAGGTTTTGTTGCAATGGCTGTCATCTTTATATCACTACGAATGACCTCCTGGTCTCTCCCCTCAGCAAATACCTGCAAAGATAATAAGGTCACTCTTTATCTTATGGTCCAATTCTTGCTGTTAACAGACCATTAGTCTCAGCCTCAGATATCATGCTCACGAACTGTTGGCTAAACATCTGATGCATATGGGACACAAAAGTGGAAACACTTCAGGAATGTCGAAGTTGTTATTGGATTGGTTGAATTCTACAGGATTTCTGCGAGACGTGTGTGTCACGTTCTTTAATGTTCTGCCTGGAAACAAAGATACCGTGGCGCCAAACCACCTCAGAAAGCCGATGTGTAGAAAGTAGAAAGCCGTCGTGTTTACAACTGTGATGAACAGCGCTTATCAGGATCAACAAAACTGTGGATTTTCAAAAGTATGTGAAATATTTAAAGTTTGCGGCATAGAATCTTTCGAATACGTCTGAGAGTTTTACACACCGGTCTGTCATTGTGGTGACATTTCCATGCCGCGAAATATGATGAATGAAATGAACTATGATTGGTTGTTGGACATGGCGGTCAAATGGCCTAACAAACCATTAACTACCACTTTTCCCTCAATAAACTCCTAATTTGCTGCTTATTAGTATTCAGTTGTAATTACTTGTTATGATTAGGTAATGGGTAAGATTAGGAAATATGGTCATGCAGAATATGTGCTTTGTAAGTACTAATATGTAAAAATGTTAATGACTTAAGTTCTGACTAGATCTGCTTTAAGCAGCTGCTAAATAAATGCACAGTCTCTACTAATTCAAATAATCCCCAAATATTTTGGCAGAACATAAAGTTAACAACAGTAAAAATACTTATAGCTTCCATTCATCTATAAATAAGGACTCCACTAGAACCTCAGAAAAAGAAAAAAATGGTCAAATGTTTTATCAAACATTTTGTTGCCTCTGACTTTCTATTTCAATCAAAAAAGAATCAGTGCAACAATGGAGTTTGATGTGTTGGGTGATTTTGCTTCAAAAAAATTATTTTAAAATGACTTGAAAATGAATACAGTGATAATCTGTGTCACCCTGAATACTAACAGCTAACCTTTAACCTTTAACCTCAATACTATAGCTAATCTATAAATGGACACTTCTTATGAGTGTTGCAAAATGGGACACTGTGCAAGTGATAGGACAAATTTTGTTTTGCATGATTTTTGTTTTTAGTTTTCTCCAAAACTAAAATGACTTGAAAATGAACACAGTGATAGTCTGGATAACTCTGAATACTAACAAGCTAACCTCTAACCTCTCAATACTATAGCTAACCTATAGTATAAAGGAACACTTTTTATTAGTGTTGGAAACTGGGACAGTGCAAGTGCTAGGACGCATTTTGTTGTATATGGGGTGCTTTTGCTTTTAGTTTTCTCCAAAGCTATACAGTGAAATTCATAAAAATGAAGACAGTGATAGTAAGTGTCACTCTGAATACATATCAATTGAAAGAATGAGCTAAGCTATAAAGGAACATGTGATGAATGTTAGAATATGGGACACATGTGTTATGAATGTTAGAATATGGGACAGAGTGGAAGTGCTACGCATATATATACAAAATTGATGTATTTAGAAACTAAAAATAACTAATTCAAGTTAAAACAAGCAAAAGTATAATGGAAACATGTTTTAAAACTGCTGGGTTTCTAAATCATGCAATCAAAATGATCCCCCTTACCTAACCCCACCCCTAAACCTAACATCACTATGACGTCAGCCAATCATGTACCCTGATCTGGTAACTCCCATTACTTTTCTCCAGAGACCTATACTTGCCTATACTTGGATTCTTTGCATGCATTTTGACTGCTCTCAGCATCCGTGCCGTAAGTGATCGATTAAACACGCAAACAAAAAACAATAAGTGCATTAACAGCATAAACACTGAAAGGATAAAATAATAATAATAATAATTTGTAAAAAGTTGTTAGTAATTCGACTTATTAACATCACCAACCTACTACTAACTCAAAGTACAAGGGCTATTGGCCACCATAACAAAATCGGGCTTTGACACTGAGAAAGAAAAAAAAATGAAGGAAATTAAAAAAAAAACAACATGGTCATGTGATTTACAAGACTTCTTGTTTCTAACAAAACACAGCAGGGAGAACAGCTGTTTGGAGCAAAGGCAACAAGAAAAGAAAACAACAATCTAACACTTTTATAAATTATTTTATGCCATCTGTATTAATATTAGTAATGTGATTAATTCAATTCTTCTTTCTTGGACTTTTCAGTCTTAAATATCGCGCTAGGACCTGTACTACCACATATTTTTGTAATTCTGATTGAAAGTCTCCTCACATCGCGAAAGGAATCAATAACTTAAGAGGTCTATATGTAGGCTATTTATATCGTCTGTGGGAGGCGTAGGACCATAAAATGTTCGTCCAAGGCTGTAGGCTACTAGACACTAACCTTCTTGTATGCCCTTGTTTTATAGATTGCAAATATAAAGCTGTATCAGTTTCAGTTGTCAGATGGCAGAAGTTTTCATTTGAAATAGCCTAATCTAATGAATATAAATTCGCACAAGTATTTTCTTCCTGGTTGTTAAATCTTAGATTTACGAGTGCGTATATTAATATAATAATTTGTATTGATAAATACGCAATAGATGCTTCAAAACACATAACCTACTGTAAAGTAGGCTATTCGCTTCTGATTGACGTTTCACTTCGAAAACGTAATAAAATGGTCCGTTGTCCGTTTATTATAAGAGCCGATGAGGCAAGTCTTCAGTTTCGTAAACAAGTTTAACCCATTATTTCATGATCCAGTAGGCTAGGCTACAGCTTACGTGTACCCCAAAAGGTTGGACTGCCACAACAGGAAATAAAAAGAAGAAGAAGAGAGAGAGAGAGCATAAAACAAATGTACAAATCTTGTAGACAAGTCCAAATGTACGAAGACAGGCTGAACAGAATACACACAAAATTAGAAACAAAAAGCACCAAATGGATTTAATTTCATGCTTTCAAAAACATAACCTAAAAAAGTCGGACTTTGAAGCTCGGGAACAAAACTGTAAGTTTATGAATGCTTCTTCATCTTATTAAATGGTTTGCTAAACACTTTAATGCACAGAAAATGTTAATTTAGCCTACTTTTATATAAACAGAGTAAGACTAGTGCATGGGAACAATGCATTTACCTTTAAACTGTAACATATTTAGACATTTATTTAAACATATTTAGATGAACATATTTAGTAAGTATAGCATGTGATGACGCTAAAGCCAATATGTTAACACAGGAAATGAATAACATTTTCTACATTTTAATGAGATCTGGATATACTTTACAGAACGTGATATCATTCTCATTACTATGTTTTTAAAATTCCATCAATCTAAAATACTATTTTAGGGTTATCTTACTGCATATTTCACCCATCTTTGTCCCTTTGGGGGAGAGCAGGGGCGAAAGTACAGTTTTTCAGAACAACTATTTTAAAAGATAATGTTGTAGACAGATATATATTTCTTCTGTGGCCAGTAACTCAGAAGTGTGGTCTAACAATACCAGGTGGAACTTTGTAGAAATGTAGAAAGACTTCAGTATAATTTAACTTTGAACATAAGTTGCACGTGCACGTTGTTACTTTCGACCCTGTTGGTTGGGACGAAAGTAACACACAGGTGGGTCAAAAGAAACGCTACAATATAAGCTAGATTTTTTTTTCTATTACTCTTATTTTTATTAAGATACCTGACTACGACCTTGTTAATATGTTAGTGCAAACATATTTTGTCCTTTATTTTAGCCAAAAATTATTACATTTTCATATTTTCTTTTTAAATTTAAGTTTAATAAAAACTGAAATGACAGAACAACAGAAATTACAGAATAACATGTCTTTCCTCTGGTAGTAGTAGGCTAATACAAATATTAAGATATACAGACAAAATTGCAGTTACTGTAAATTGTCACTGGATTATTTGGGTTTTATCCTGTTTTTTTCAAATAACATTATCCAAATTATTATAAGAAAACAATTTTGTTTAAAAGGTACTTGACCCTTGACACCAGTATTGACGTGCAGAACACATACTGGCTAGCTTTACCGACTGAAATAAATAAAACACAATATATATATATATATATATACAGTTTGTATAAATGTTTTTGTCTATTTTCTTTTTAATATCATTCCAAGCTGTTTTAAAACGGAATGGTCACTAAAAATAAAAAATAAATAAAAATATGGTAACTTGCTATTGCTTTTACAGTTCACAGGGAAAGATCGTGGTTACGGAAGCTTTTTACTGGGTTGTGTCTACTGATAGTTATGTGTTTTCTGGTGAGTTCATGAAAAGATCATTTTGTGGCTGTTGTTAGGTGTTTCCTAAATCAAATTTACTGCTATTTTGGTCCTAAGGCTATGCATTTTCCTGCACACATCATAAGGCCAAATTATTTGTTTGTCTGAGATCCTTTACAATTTGCTTGGTATTTATTATGCATTGTACTTTGTACATTTAGGTTTACATTATTGCTTAAAGTGACTTAAATAAATACCAGCCCTCACTCATAGTTCTATGATTTTAAGTGAGCCATGATTAACAGAGAGGTGCTTCTCAGACAGCGTGCCTGTAATGCAAGACAAAGGGATGTCAGGGGAAAAAAATGGATGCTGCATTAAATATTAATAGCACAATGAATGAGTTAATTTGACAGCCCCATTTCTTACAGAATAAACAAAGTTAAACTCTTTTTATTATTACATGCATTTAATAAGTTATATTAATATGTGTTATTATTACTATGCAGATAAGTTTTATTTCTCTTATCATTTTAATCACATTTAATACTGTTTCAGTTCTCTAGTAATATTAATACAAGGTTCAAATTAACCATTTTTTTATACAAATAAAAAATGTAATGCAAGTTTTATTGTCTTTTAATTAAACTATAGAGTTGAGTGTTTATACTGTAAATGGTTGTATGGGGTTAAAGCTTATGTCTGTGATGTTCAGGTCCACCCCACAGTCATAGAAAACATTTTGATCAGTGAGCTTTTATATTGAAAAATGCATGCAGGTCTCTGAAATAAAATAACTGCTCTTGAGCCCTTTGTCACTTGTCACTTTAATTAGACTTAATAAGATATTCTTAATAAGGGATTTTTTTTGCACTAAAAATCTTTTATCTGCACTGTTGTTCACTTCATTGATTTGCACTTTATCTGTCATTTGCCTTGTGCTTCTTTATTTAACTTTATTTTTAATTTTATTATATGCCTTTTTTTTTTACATTACGTTATTGTATAGTTGTATCTACATTTTATATTTGATCTAGATTTTTTAGGCTTTAATGTTAAGGTTATCTGTATGCACCCGGGATCTGAGAGTAACGCAATTTCGATTCTCTGTATGTATGTACTGTACATATGGAAATTGACAGTAAAGCAGACTTGAACTTGAATGATTAGATATGATTTGTCTAAAAAACAGATTCCTTCCAAACTGCCCTATCAAAATTTGTTTTAGAATCAAATGAAGGCTGAATGTTTAATAACAGTAAAAAAACAGGAAAATAACTGACTATTTTGTATTTGTAGGTTATATGGTCTTATATGGGAAATGAAAGAAAGAAAAGCCCTCCGCCCAGCTTTTTGTCTCAGCACTGTGCAGAGCGCCATGACTCTTCAAACTCCAGCTCTCCTGCAGCAGTCAATTCAGAAGTCTCAGTAACTTATAAATCTCAATCTCAGTCACCAATAAATTCTTTTTATTCTGAATTAGGAATCAGTTCAGATTCCTACTCCAGGTTACAGCAGGCTGTTAAATGGGCAGAGCCAGACAGATCAATCACAAATGTGTCCATGAGTACTAGTCCAGCTCACACCACATTCATCATAGCGAACCTGAAAGACAGCTACCAAATTGGAGAGGAACTTTTAGTTTTAGTGCATGCAAAGGATTTTGATAATAAGTCTAAAAGTTATGGAGGCGACTTTTTTCAAGCCAAGCTGTTCTGGTCTAAAACTAAGGTCAGTGACTGTAAATGTTATTTTACTGGAACTACTAATCTGTTGTATTTAAACTCTGCACCTGGATCAGAGAGAGTGAGAGAGAGAATTGTATTGAGAATGTCCCTCTGTCACAGGCCAGTGTGTTTGGGGAGGTGCGGGACCTGCTCAACGGCTCGTACTCTGTGCGTTTCTTCCTGCCGTGGGTCGGTGAGGCTCAGGTGGCTGTGCGTCTCATTCACTCCAGTGAAGCTGTGCAGGTCCTGAAGCGTCACAGAGATACTAACTCTGATAGAGTGTACTTTAATGGATATTATGAGGGACCAGGACCAAATAAGACCAGGTTGAGTGAAACGATGAAGTGTAATGTGAAGTGGGACAAGAATGGACTAGAGAGAACGGGAACAGGAGACTGTTGCTGTGAATACAAAGATCCCCGTACTGGAGAAACATGGCGCTGTCAGAGACCCAAATCACTGCCATGCAGTGCCCTTGTGTACCACTCTATGGGTGGTTATAAAAACCATTTGACTAATAATGACAAGATGCTTATGTGAGATTAAAGTATTCTTGATTGAATTTATATTTTATTTATTTAATGCATTGATGTAAGGCAGTATGACAGACAAACATGTTCTCTTGGCAGGACACAAACTAATAAAGGTATCAATGGAGATAAGAGCATCATCAAAATTTTTCATCATCAGAATGATACTAATGGTATGTTGGTTAATATTTAACCCAGAATAGTACAGTACAGACATGCAGAGATGCTGAGAAATGTGTTGCAAACACACACATACACAAAAAAGTAATTAATAATTTGACACCGCAATTTAAAATAAACAGTTTAAATACATTTTGGGCAAACTTTTTTACACAACTTACTGTTTCTCTTTACTCGTCCTGCAGACATAACAGAAAAATGTCGTCCTGGTTTACACACTCCAGTCCCAGCCGGGTTTTACCTGAATGATGTGTGGACGTCTTTTGTCTGTAGCACAAGACATTTTACAACCCAAACGACAACAGAGTGCCTGAGAGACAAACACATCTACATGATGGGAGACTCGACTTTGAGGCAGTGGTTTGAGTTCTTTGTGAAAGAAGTACCAAGTGAGATAAATAGCTGCTTATTGTTTATATATACATATTAAATTGTTTTATATATGTGCAATAAATGGAATCATATTTTTCAGCGCTGAAGCAGATGAACCTGCATGTCCAATATCAGTCAGGGCCGCTCCTAGCAGTGGATGTGGAGAACAACATTGACTTACACTGGAGGGCTCACGGTGTTCCTCTGCGCTGTATGAAAACAGCAATTGCTAATCTGCACTACATCAGTAATGAGATCGATGACCTGGCAGGAGGACCCCACACGGTCATTATATTCAATCTGGGGCCCCATTTCACCACGTACCCTCTGGAGTTCTTCACCCAGAGAGTGTTGAGGATCCGCAAAGCTGTTCTAGCATTGTTACAGCGGGCCCCTGACACTACTGTTATAATCAAGACTGTCAACACTGGCTATAAGGTAAGCTTATACTGTATCATATGTTCACATACAAGGACAACACAGTGATGGCAGGTTCAGGGTTGACGTTGGGTTCCTCTGTCTTTATAATAGGATATTTTCGGCAGTGACTGGTATTCTCTACAGTTGGACAGAATTCTGCGGTGGGCTTTTCAGGATGTTGGTGTTTATATTTTGGATGTGTGGCAAATGACAGCCTGTCACTACAACAAAGAAGACATCCATCCAGGCCCTGTCATCATCAAAAATGAGATTGACATTTTACTCTCTTTTATTTGCAAGAATTAATTTAAAAGATTTTACTAGGGCTACCATAGGGGTCAAAATAGAACTTTAGTAAAATATAAGAGTAAATAACTCAATTGTAATTAAATTTTATTTAAAAATTACAGTTGTAGCTAGACAGTTGCCTATGGCTATGATTGCACTACTAAAGTTGTCTGTTTGATTTTATAAATTTTTACTTCAATAAAACCAAGGATTAGTTTTTGTAAGGGTTGTGATGTCCACGTTTTTGTTGAAAAAATTATAGAGTCTAGCATTTCTATCACAAAGAATGCCAAAAATTAAAGATTAAGTGGATATTTTAAAGGGGGGGTGAAATGCTCGTTTTCACTCAATATCCTGTTAATCTTGAGTACCTATAGAGTAGTACTGCATCCTTCATAACTCCAAAAAGTCTTTATTTTTATTATATTAATAAGAGAAAGATAGTCTGTACCGATTTTTCCCGGAAAAACACGAGCGCCTAGAGGCGTGACTTGTGGGCGGAGCTAAAGAATCACGAGCGCCAGTAGGCTTTTGAGTTGAGAGCATGTGGAAGCTGTGACACAGATCCAGAGGCTGAAATTGAACGAGCAGAATCTGCAAAGGCGGTATGCTATGTGTATGTACTGAAACTGTATATATTTGCTTAGCGGTTTTGGAAAATGACTAAGTTCCACTTTATGTCGTCTTTTTTTTCTTCTTCTTTTTTTTTAAGCTGTACATGTGGAAAGTGCAGTTTGATGACAACATCGCATGTTGTTTACTTGATGTGCTTATGAGCTGATAGCTAAGTTAACAACACAGAGATATTTGAAGCAGTTTTACTCACCGCATGTGGTTCCAACACACAATCCTGACCCTTTTCCGTTGGGACTGCATTATCCTTAAGAAATAAACGATGTGCAATCCGAAATGCAGGGAACAAACAAAAATACTTGCACAACTCCGTTGATGCTCTGTAAAAATAAACTCCATCCACTGGTCCCTTAATGCTGTTTCTCTTTTGGTAATCTGTGCAGGGTTGTCTTGCCCTGGCAACCAAAAACACACTTCTTTTGTGACTTTTCGCGACGCTCTCGCTCTGATCAGGCTGTGCACAGCCTCTCTCTGCTCTGCTATACTCGAGCGCGCGCTCTGCACTTAGGACCCATATAAGGAAATTCCGCTCCATCTAACGTCACACAGAGCCATACTCGAAAAAAACTTTCCGAAACTTGTGACAAACCGGAAGAGGTTTTTTTGGAACAAAAATACTCCTTCAAGCGTACAACTTAATTTTGGAAACTTTGTCCATGTTTAGCATGGGAATCCAACTCTTTAACAGTGTAAAAAACTCAGTATGCATGAAATAGCATTTCACCCCCCCTTTAATTAAATGTTTGGTCAATATTAAACAAGGATTTGATCATCCTGTTACAACAGCAATTATCAGGCCTTTGGCACCCTTTGCAGGTATTTGTAATAATAGCCTATGTAATGTACATAAATTGTTAATTTTGTATTAAATTATGTATTTTAAAAGTTTTATGGAATCAGTTAACCAATCTTTATTGCCTAATTGTTTTTTATAATGCATTTTATGGCAAGGTTGTTCGCTTAGATCTGTTTTTATTACCACAAAAATATTATCTGAATACTTAGTAAATTATTATTTGAAGTAATTTGAAGTATCAAAGCCATGGTTCATTTCCATTGCTACAAGAACCATTTTTTTTTGTAGTAGTAGTAAAATTATGGTTATTATTTGTAAGGGAACATGGAAACTTTAAGAGAATATTAAGGCAGATGAAGTCTTGTGTAACCAGATCTTCAGGCTGAAGGTCTGGTATTCATGGCAGCTTTCATTGACCGACATGTCCAACAACCAATCACAGTTTTCGTTTTGTTTCGTTCATCGTCATGTTTCGAGGCATGGAAATGTCGCCACAACAACAGACCCGTGTGTAAAACTCTCTGACATATTTGAAAGATTCTATGCCGTGACCTTTAAATATTTCACATGTATGAATGTGTCACATCGATGTATTATGCAATATCTTCACAAAATGCTGATCATCAACCTTGCCCATCAAAGAAACAAAACCCTCAAACACGAAAGGTTTGAAACAGTCCTCAGTATCATCGGCCAGATCAGAGAAAGTTGGAGTTAGACAGCTAGACATGGTTTTAAGCAATACCACTGCTCAAGACTGACTTACCACATCCTGTCGTGTTTGTTTTCTCTTCAGACTATAGCAGTCAGCCGTAGTGTGTCCTACTTTATGACAGTAACTGCATTGTCTCCTGAATTTCAACCCTGAAGACTTTACTTACATAACATTTTCTTTTCTGGTTCCGACTGGTGTCTAACAAACACAGTTTTATGCATCAAGGTGTATTCATCTGCAAAATAGCAGCCTGTTGCACAGTAGTCACTTTTTGTTTGTTCAAATAATTCTGGAACAGTTTATAAACTCAATAAAAAAATCAATAAGTAAAAGTCTGTGCAAAGAATTATAATCACTAACCTTGAATGCTCTAATCCATCTGTCAAATAATACACACTTTTCCCAAGCAAATTCAACAAATGTTTCAGAAGCGGATTTTTTAGTTACTCAAAAACATTGTCTATAGTGCTCCGGCACCAACTCGTATGCTTGCATACTTTACTGCCTCATTTTAAATGCTCTCCTCCAAAGATAGTGAAGCACACACTTCCTAAGCTTTCCCAGTGAGCTTACACATTTTAAAGCCATAGCTATGCTCAAAAGCCTGAAAGTATGCTTCAACCACTTTCTCTCGAAAAGGCGGCACTAAGGAAATATTATTTGCCACATTAAATGGCACTGCTAACGGAGAATCATTCGATACAGACATCGACGTGGACACAGGATTATTACAGAAATCAGTAGAAACAGCAACAGAGTTCACATGACCAATAGGATCTACATATGAACTACTTTCTAACCTGGTCTCTTCTTGTTTTACCTGTAATTCCAACTGTCATAACCAAATTCTAGTATCTGCCTCGATATGATGTTTATCCAATTGATGTTGAAACTCATCTCTTTGTGCTTGAGCTTTTTCGTAGGAGGTAATGGATATATCAGTAGAAAGTAACAAAGGCTAAAATTTTGGCATAGACAATGATGACCTTACCTTGCGAGCATCTAATGGAGCAACAGGACCTACTAGAGACTCTATAACAGCAGCTGATGGTTCCTCCTGTTCTGTTAATTCAGCATCAGGTAACCCCCCTTTTTCAATAAGACCAGCCAGCAAACAAGCCTTTACCACCTTTTTAAGTAATCCTCTAGAAACAAGTATCTCATAATGCTGAGCAAAAATGATCAAATCATCCTTTGGATAGTTGTCAATTTTTTCAAAACTTGGTTGCTTAATAAAGTTTTTCATCTCAAACGTTGCCATTACTTACTGCTGCGTTTACATAAGAATCAAACAAGCACATCTCAGACTTAACTTCCTACTCACAATACTAGCTACAACCTTCCTAGTGTTCAGAGGATTAACAGTTAAGAGATAAATCTCTTCCCTGGAGTACATCCAAAAATAAAACAAAAAACTCAAAACAAAAAAACAGTAATCTGATGGAAAGTCCCCACTAAACATGGTCAGGTTACTCTGACTAACCAAAGCGTTTACTTACTTCATCCCTACAATGCAATCCAATTATCAGGACGAGCCCCCGTTTTATGTTACAACCTCTCATTAAATGGTTCAGAAAAAAGAGACAGATTATGTAACATAAACAAGAATGAGTGTGATGTAACTGTTCAAGAATATTTATTCACTCACTTAATGTAACGTAACAGTTGAGACAAGCTTATCAACCAATTAGGGACAACAACTGACAAGAAAGAGAGAGAGAGAGAGAGAGAAAAAAAACAGAACACACAGGATAAGACACAGAGACGCTCTTTGCTGGTTCGTCCACAATAAGTTGTCGGCTCTCCTTTTCTCTTCTTCTTCTGGCTTTTTATGGTGTTTGGCAAACAAACGAAAAGGTGCATTCACCCTACTGAGCTGGAGTGTGATTCATTAATGGAAAAAGAAGAAAGACTAATCTGACAAAAAAAAAAAAACAACCTATTAATAAATTGGTTTCTAAATCCTATTAAACAGATGCACCTCTCTTAAATATTTCATTAATGCTTTATATGCTCTTCAACCTTCCAATCCATTATTCAGCTGTTTTTTAAGTGTAATATTTAATATACACTTTTCTTTTAACTCTTCCACCAGGATTATCCTTTCATTTTGATAAGTGCAATATATTGATACATGCTCTACAGTTTGCAATTCCCAGACTCATGTTTGTTTATTTTATACAGGGAATAATTAAGAACTGTATACCCAAGTCGAAGCCTGGTAATGATTGTGTTTTCTCTTCAACTGTCACAACTTTCTCTTTCACCACCAATTTTATTTTGAATCTGATAAAGATGTCTTCCTTTTTCCTCCTCATTTCTTTGTACTTGCCAATTGCATTTTATAGCTGTTACGCCTTAACTTCTTCATTACAATGTGGAATATTACATTATATAGAAGATAATTTCAGCGCCTCCTTTGCTAGATGATCCACTTCCTCATTTCCATCTACGCCCACATGTGCTGGAATCCACAGGAAACATATCTTACTTCCTAATGTATTTACCCTGTATATACTTAAACAGAATTTAATACAGAATATCTTGTCTTGAGCATCTCCCACTAATCAGACTTGGTAATACTGAGAAAGAATCTGAGCATATCATCACATTCACTGGTCGAGAACTCTCCATCCACCGTTACCAATACCCTTTTACCAATTTTAACTTGATAATGTGGGATATTGGCCTTGGCATGGAGCCTTATAACCCCCCCCCCCCCCCCCCCTTAAAAAATACTTGGGAAGTGGAGTCCTCCTTGGGCTGGACTCAGGGACTGGAGCCTCTCTAGGCTAAACTTGGGGACTGGAGTACACAATGAGGAACACCTGAAATCAATAAACAATCAAAATGATAGTGAAACTGGGTCATGGAGCATGTGAGGGGAAGAAAACACAGGACTGACACTCACTCTCTGTCATTCCAAACCTGCAAATTTAATTTTCAAAAAACCAATTAAGATATTTTAAATGAAAACAAAGTTTTCTGTCCTTCCATCGACAGTCTACACAGCTAAGACTTTGACACTTCAAGAAGTTCATAAAGAGATCAAAAAAACTAATCCAAATGCATTGAAAGATTTAGTCCACATTTTCTGAAGAGACTTGATCGCTTTATACAATGAACAGATTTTTTTTTCTTCTTCTCACATTTAAAAATTAAACAGGGAATATAAACAGAAAAACACAAAATTTTTAATAAACCACATGGTACGTATGGATTAGTTCTCTATAGATTAGATCTCTGTATGATATTTTTAAAATCTCAAAATGGTGGATGGTCATTCAAGGGACAGAAATCTTATATTTTATGCAAATATCTTCAATTGTGTTTCAGAGATAACAAAAGTCTTGGGTGAGTAAAAAATTGAATTTTTTAAATAACCATGTAATAAAAGAATATGGCCATATGCATCTTGTGTCTGTTGACTTGTGCATCACCCAAGATGTGTGTTAATGCTAGGTGTGAACAGAGCCACTGTGTGACTTCACAATCAACTTAGCAGAATGGTTCCTTAAAAAAGATATCATTGACATCATTATTTTTTTTTCATCAAGAAGCCAAGTTCCTAGCTTCTATCAAGACCTTAAAGGACCCTACTGATCTCGGAATCAGCTGTAAAGGAGGATGAAATCGATGTATAAGGTTAGATTATATTTCAAAATAAGATTATTTATATTCTTGCATTATCTATATTATGTGTTCGTGCATTTTTTCCTGAAGTTGTCATATCTGTTATTTAGAATAGGAAAGCAATATTGCATAAATTTGTCTCCTACTTCATTTGATTCCACCATCACCACAAGGGACCTGGAAAAATGACCTCCTATCAAGCTGAAAACATCTTCAAAAAGGTACATTTGGGCATTTCTTTCACCACCTATTGTCTGCCTCAAAATATTGCATTTTGAATGATTGAATTTGATGATTTTGATTTATTTTTCTATTTTATGTTTCTGTGCAACGCTTAATAAATGTGACTGACTAATTAATAAACATCTGGGATATGCTTTAAAGTTGCCATTTTGCCCAATTGTTAAAGGGGTCATCGGATGCCCATTTGATTTAAATTGATATGATTCTTTAGGGGCTTAATGAAAAGTCTATAACATACAGGTCCTTCTCAAAACAATTAGCATATTGTGATAAAGTTCATTATTTTCCATAATGTAATGATAAAAATTAAACTTTCATATATTTTAGATTCATTGCACACCAACTGAAATATTTCAGGTCTTTTATTGTTTTAATACTGATGATTTTGGCATACAGCTCATGAAAACCCAAAATTCCTATTCTCTGACTGGCAAGATATTCACAGATTCGACTTTTCCGGATCAATAACTCGCGAGCAAAACGTTTTTGGTACACGAATTATGCCTCTTTTTACTCGTAGTGATGTAATAAACGAGCTACAAGCGAGTTTGCCTGAAAACAAGCTTTCCTCCGCTCTGTACAAAATACGTTGATCTCAATGCGCTGGCGTCTGAGAGACAAGTCCTAAGGGACCGTCTGCAAAGTGCGAAACGCGAAAAAGGTTACTAATAAAATACTCAATAACTTCACAGTAACACACTGTAGTGTCACCAAATTCAGTTCACACATCACTGCTCTCCTGCTGGTTATACTACAATGCTGGTTTTAAAAATAGTTGCTTTTGCACAATATTTTTTTTTTTTATTATGAAAACGTTAATAACGTTACTGTAACACACTGTACTTTCACCAAATTCAGTTCACACATCACTGCTCTCCTACTGGTTATACTACAACACTTATATTGAAAATAGTTGCTTTTGCACCATTTATGATTTTTTTTAATTATGAAAAACAGTTAATAATTTTACTGTAACACACTGTACTTTCACCAAATTCAGTTCACACATCACTGCTCTCCTGCTGGTTATTCTACAACACTCATTTTTAAATTAATTGATGTTGCATTTTTTATTATGAAAAATAGTTAATAACTTCACCATTATAGAACATAATAGTTAATAACTTTACTGTAACACACTGTATATTAACCAAATTCAGTTCACACATCACTGCTCTCCTGCTGGTTATACTACAACTTTCATTTTGAAAGTAATTGCTTTGGCACATTTTTTATGATTTTTTTATTATGAAAAATAGTTAAAAACATCACCATTATTGAACATAACAGTTAATAACTTTACTGTAACACACTCTACTTCCACCAAATTCAGTTCACACATCACTGCTTTCCTGCTGGTTATACTACAACTTTCATTTTGAATGTAATTGCTTTGGTACATTTTTTTTTTTTTTAATTTTTATTATGAAAAAAAAAAGTTAATGAATTCATCATTATTGGACATAATAGTTAATAACTTTACTGTAACACACTGTACTTCCATCAAATTCAGTTCACACATCACTGCTCTCCTGCTGGTGATACTACAGCTTTCATTTTGAAAGTAATTGCTTTGGCACATTTTTTATGATTTTTTTTTAATGAAAAATAGTTAATAACTTCACCGTTTTTTAACATAATAGTTAATAACTTTACTGTAACACACTGTACTTTCACCAAATTCAGTTCACACATCACTGCTCTCCTGCTGGTTATACTACAACCCTCATATTGAAATGTGTGTGTGTGTGTGTGTGTATATATATATATAAGCTGAAGGAATGCTACAATGACATGTGGGTTTTTTTTGTAACAGTATCTTCATGCCCTTTCAAACCACATTTTTTGTGGTTGACCCCATGCAAGGTTCAAATGAAGTTGAGGACTCCAAACAGGCTGGCTACAAATTTGGGTAATGTAAGACAGATTTTGGGAAATAAAGGACAGTTATAAATAAGAAAAATAAAAATAAACATTTTAATTTTGTCTTTTAGACAGTATTTCAAGTATTGCGTCGTAATAGACTGTCAAAGAAAGACTGGGTTAACATCAAGTGGCAACCCGGAAAAATAACCCACACCTTCCAAAAAGATTGTACCAGTTGTGGAGTCTTTGTGATGCAGGTAAATCTACATATGCAGCATTGTTAACATTATGATAGATGCCATAACATGTATTTTTACTGTGTAAGACAGTGTAAATTCTTGTGTACTTATTCCATCCATACAGATGGCCAAGATGACGGTGATGGAATTACCGAACATTCCAGAAATGTTTGACATTGACCCATCAAAACAATCTGTACAAAATCTAAGAAGAGACATGGCTGAGGAAATTCTAAATGGATCAGGTATCATTGTAATTTATTTATATGGAGTACTTCTTACATACCTAACAGTAATGTATGCACATACACATCTATTTTTTTTTTTTTTACATTAATGCAAACATTTTATTTTACTAATTTATGTGTTATTTATTTGTGTATATTTTTGTTTTCAATTTCAAAGGAAGATTTCTGTTCCTACTGTGGAAAAGAGGACTTGCCAAAACCAGTGGATGCTGTTTGGGTGAGATTTATTGTTTAAATGTTTTAAAAAATAAAATGTTTAAAACAGTCTAGTGGATATTCTGTAAAACATCTGGAGTGAAATTCTAGGGATAGCTTTAAAGTAATGAATTATTCTATGCAATAAAGGATTCCTAAACGTAACCCTTCATTAATATAAATAACAATCATCCCCATACAGATTCAGTGTGGAACATGTGCAAGATGGTTCCACACACAGTGCCTTGGAATGACAGAAACACAAATACCAAAGGGAAGTCGTGGCCTAATGGTTAGAGGGTTGGACTCCCAATCGAAGGGTTGTGAGTTCTAGTCTCGGGCCGGACGGAATTGTGGGTGGGGGGATTGCATGAACGGCTCTCTCTCCACCTTCAATACCACGACTTAGGTGCCCTTGAGCAAGACATTGAACCCCCAACTGCTCCCCAGGCGCCGCAGCATAAATGGCTGCCCACTGCTCCGGGTGTGTGCTCACAGTGTGTGTGTGTGCATTTCGGATGGGTTAAATGCAGAGCACAAATTCAGCATACTTGGCTGAATTTCACTTCACTTTTTTTTTGTGTGTTGTGCGAAAGCCAAATAGAGAAGCTCTAGGGCAGTGTGATTCTCATTACTATTATCTCTTGTTGATCTCTGTAAAAGTGTCAAAGTGCAAAAGGTTGTACTTAAACCAGCAAGGCTTCATGTGTGTGTTAAATGAAGTTGAAAGTATTAAAGTGTATAACAGTGACATGGACCCACTTTATATTAAGTGGCCTTAACTACTATGTACTTACATTTTAATTAATAATTTAGTACAATGTACATATTGTGTACATGTTTTTACATTGTACTTATATTTAAAAAAATGACATGTAATTACATCAGTATTTAATTTCTGTGATTACATTTATAATTACACTGTTGACCCATACTTTACACCTTAACCCACCCTTAAACTTACCCATACCTCCATCCCTCTCCCTAACCTTACCCCTATCCCACCTCAACAGCAGCAAAAGTGTTTTACAATACAGTATGAACACAATAAGTACATTGTACTTATTTTTTGATGTAAGTACATAGTAGTTAAGGCCACCTAATATAAAGTGGGACTAGTGACATTAATAAAACAGAGTTAATACAACTGTGAAATCCTTATATATTTTTTATACCATATAAATTATGCAAAAGCACATTTTGTCAACCTAACCAGCAGGAGAGAACCTAACCAACAGTGATGTGAGAACAGTATTTCCTGAAAGTGCAATGTGTTACAGTGAAGTTACTGGACATTTTTAATTTGAAAAAGAATAAAATTTTTGCAAAGTGTTTTGTGCCAGAGAGCAGTGATGTGTAAACTGAATTTGGTGAAAATACATTGTGTTACAGTGAAGTTATTAACTATTATGTTCAATAACGGTGACGTTAAGTATTTTTAATAAGAAAAAAATCTTTAAAAAATGTGCAAAAGCAACTTTTTTTTTAAATCGATGTTAGTATAACCTGCAGGAGTGCAGTGATGTGTGAACTGAATTTGGTGGAAGTACAGTGTGTTACAGTAAACTTATTAACTATTATGTTCAATAACGGTGAAGTGTAACTATTTTTAATAATAAAAAATCATTAAAAATTTGCAAAAGCAATTACATTCCAAACGAAAGTTGTAGTATAACCAGCAGGAAAGCAGTGATTTGTGAACTGAATTTGATGAATGTACAGTGTGTTACATTAAAGTTATTAGCTATTATGTCCAATAATAGTGAATTCATTAACTATTTTTCATAATAAAAATTCTAAAGAATGTGCCAAAGCAATTTCTTTCAAAATGAAAGTTGTAATATAACCAGCAGGAGAGCAGTGATTTGTTGAAAGTACAGTGTGTCACAGTAAACTTATTAACTATTTTGCTCTATAACGGTGAAGTTATTAACTTTTTTCATAATAAAAAATGTGCAACATCAATTAATTTCAAAATGAGTGTTGTAGAATAACCAGCAGGAGAGCAGTGATGTGTGAACTGAATTTGGTGAAAGTACAGTGTGTTACAGTAAAGTTATTAACTGTTATGTTCAATAATGGTGAAGTTATTAACTATTTTTCCAAATAAAAAAATATAAAAACTGTGCCAAAGCAATTACTTTCAAAATGAAAGTTGTAGTATAACCAGCAGTAGAGAGATGATATGTGAACTGAATTTGGTTGAAAAACAGTGTGTTACAGTAAAGTTATTAGCAGTTTTTCTTAATAAAAAATCATAACAAATGAGCCAAAGCAATTACTTTTAAAATCAAAGTTGTAGTATAACCAGCAGTAGAGCATTGATGTGTGAACTGAATTTGGTGGAAGTACACTCTTTTACAGTAAAGTTATGAACTATTATTTTCAAAAATGGTGAAGTTTTTAACAAATTTTAATAATAAAAAAATCATAAAAAATTTGTAAAGCAATTACATTCAAAATGAAAGTTGTAGTATAACCAGCAGGAAAGCAGTGATTTGTGAACTGCATTTGGTGGAAGTACCGTGTGTTATATTAAAGTTATTAACTATTATGTCCAATAATGGTGAATTCATTAACTATTTTTCATAATAAAAATTCTAAAAATGTGCCAAAGCAATTACTTTCAAAATGAAAGTTTTAGTATAACCAGCAGGAGAGCAGTGATGTGTGAACTGAATTTGGTGAAAGTACAGTTTGTAACAGTAAAGTTATTAACTATTTTTCATAATAAAAAATAATAAAAAATGTGCCAAAGCAATTATTTTCAATGTGAGTGTTGTAGTAAAACCAGCAGGACAGCAGTGATGTGTGATCTGATTTTGATGAATGTACAGTGTGTTACATTAAAGTTATTCACTATTATGTCCAATAATGGTGAATTCATTAACTATTCTTCATAATAAAAATTAAAAAAAATGTTGCAATTACTTTCTAAATGAAAGTTGTAGTATAACCAGCAGGAGAGCAGTGATGTTTGAACTGAATTTGGTGAAAGTACAGTGTGTTAAATTAAAGTTATTAACTATTATGTTCTATAACGGTGAAGTTATTAACTATTTTTCATAATACAAAATGTGCAACATCATTTAATTTCAAAATGATTGTTGTAGAATAACCAGCAGGAGACCAGTGATGTATGAACTGAATTTGGTGAAAGTACAGTGTGTTACAGTAAAGTTATTAACTGTTTTTCATAACAAAAAAATCATAAAAATTGTGCAAAAGCAACTATTTTCAATATAAGTGTTATAGTATAACCAGTAGGAGAGCAGTGATGTGTGAACTGAATTTGGTGAAAGTACAGTGTATTACAGTAACGTTATTAACGTTTTCATAATAAAAAAAATTATAAAAATTGTGCAAAAGCAACTATATTTAAAACCAACATTGTAGTATAAGCAGCAGGAGAGCAGTGATGTGTGAACTGAATTTGGTGACACTACAGTGTGTTACTGTGAAGTTATTGAGTATTTTATTAGTAACCTTTTTCACGTTTCGCACTTTGCAGACGGTCCCTTAGGACTTGTCGCTCAGACGCCAGCGCATTGAGATCAGCGTATTTTGTACAGAGCGGAGGAAAGCTTGTTTTCAGGCAAACTCGCTTGTAGCTCGTTTATTACATCACTACGAGTAAAAAGAGGCATAATTCGTGTACCAAAAACGTTTTGCTCGCGAGTTATTGATCCGGAAAAGTCGAATATGTGAATATCTTGCCAGTTTTACCGAACTCAGAAAGACGTCACAAGCTGTACAGTAGAAGACTGTGCTACGCGAATATTTCTTCACAGGCTGACTTGAAATTGTTAAATCCATAATATAAATTGACAGTTTATTGCTGGTCTGTGGTTTTACACTGTAATTTGTAAAGATTTCGTGTTTTAAGGTGAGCTTAAAGGGAATACTGAAAATCACACTGCATTAGTGCGTCAACAATAAGAAAAGTATTTCATAGCTGTTGCTATGGTCTCTGCTGGTCTTGCTGTTTGGTGGTCAGGCGGACTTTCTCACGCTCTCCAGTCCAAGGCTTGATGTGTTTTTGTATCTTTATATTTTGATCCAACCCCTTGGACAAAGGAGTAGCAACATGAATGGAGAGTCCATACAACATAATCAAAATTGCACAAATATGTATTTTAATCAGAAAACAGATATTGACAAACAGACAACAGCTACATTGAGGTAAAACAAAAAATATAAAGATACAAAAACACAACATCAAGCCTTCGACTGGAGCGCATGAGAGTCCACCTGACCACCAAACGGCAAGACCAGCAGAGACCAAGCCCCAATCTCCTTCCCTCCAGAGGGTAAGAAAGCCAGCATCTTATAGGCAGCATGGTAAATCACAATCAATTTTCCACACCTGCATCACAGCACTTAACCTAAAGACTCAAAGTGTTACCCCGAGACACCTGCTGGACAAAATAAAATACTACAGCCCCTTGGATCGTCACAGTAGAATCAGACTATAACTTTTGACTCTCCTTGCTATATTCGTGGAGTTATGAGTTGGTATTTTTGTGTATGGCACATACACATTTTGTGTATATTAAATATTTCATAAAACTGCAATTTAAATAAATAAATTAATTCTACAGGCTATACAAAAAAAAAAGACCAAATAAGGCTGAATAAGTTGATCGATAGCATGTTAAATGATGGTTGCCTGTCTGTGAATGGTACACCCCTCTAAGCTCACAGAAGTGGTTTGACCCAAGTCCTCAGCAGCCAATGACATTGACCCGTTCAAACTGATTTTTAACGTGTATTTCTCGTGTATTTAAAGGCGCAATATGTAATTTTTCTGCTTTAAAAATAGCAGAAATCACTATATGTATGTTATATATATATTTTTTAGTTGTGTACTTGCATCATCCCGACAGTTTCCACGAACTTTCAAATCCGGAGAAAATTATAGTTTAATTAGAAGACACGGCACGTTTCTTTATTTCCGTTTTGTCGCCCGTCTATGGCGTCATATAAACTTTGACCCCTCTAGTTTATCTAACTTCCTGCGGAACTGCCAAATACAAAGGCGAACAGAAACAAAGATGAGACGAAGAAGAAAAAGTAGTTGCCTTTATCGAGACTATTATATTTTATATTTATATTGTTTATATTTATATTTAAACCTCAATCAATAACTTTGTTATGGATCATGATTATGCTTTGCCTGCACGTTCTGTGAAGCACAAACGCACGGGTGAAATAAATGACGCGAGATGGTTTTGGGACAAGAGAAGCAACAAGACACGGTAAATATTGGAGTTGCATTTCCAAGATAGAGAGAGCTTCGTGACAAGCTGAAACTACAGAGAGATGCCGAACTCGCTTGCATTCTGATAAACAGGTATGCACCCATTCAGCTAACGTAACTGTATCTATCCGTATATTTTGTTAAACGATGATTTCTTGTGTAAAACGCAGACAAGAAACGCAGACGGACTAGCTCTCATGTAAATCTACATGTGTTCTACATCTAGCTGAATAAAGTAGCTTCAAATGCATTTCTCTAACTTGTTCGATATCATAGTATAACGTAATTATAATTTTTAACGAAAGGCGACCGTGTTTTTTAACATATATTACTACTAGCTAGATGGAATATTGATTTGATAGGGGTCTCATAATTCATATAGACGGTTTCATCGGGCGCACGCGCCTGGACCTAAGTTAACTTCCGGTCTGTGTTGTGTATATCGGTCTGGCTGCGGTGCCTTCTACAAACTCAGTTAAAGGCAAGGTGATGAGTAGACTGAAGTTGGGCTCAGGTGGTTGAGCTGTGGGATGTGTTTCCCATACATTTATTTATTTTTGGAGACTCGCCACAATTTTAAAACTGATCTTTTTTCAAAAAGGCTTCATTGAGTAACGTTACGTACTGCACGTTAAATAATAATAATTCCTTACATTTATATGTTTAAATATCAAAGCGAGGCACAGGTGTTTTTATGTCGCTGTATTTTTGAAGGAAGACTTGCGTGTTATATGCCTGATAGCAGCGTATGAGCGTACCAGCTCTGCTTCGTTTACAGCTGTTACTGGGGAAACCTCTATTTCTCGCGCTTTATGTCTATGCTTTAAAACATCTCCTGTTGGCAAATAATGAATTTGCATTTTCATTAAGTCCACATGATCCACGCAGCAAACATTTTGTTTGTTATCAAAAAATATCTTCTCTAGAGGGACTTTACTGTTGTCACAAAAGCGCTCATGCGCAGTAACGTTTGTTTATGTTGTTGCCGTTGAAACAGTCTATATCTCTCCGTTGGAAAAGACATGATTGTCAAAATACTAAGTTAGAATGAGTGAGGAATGACAGGGAGCGATAGAGCGCGTGTTCCACTGAACAACAACACCCATGAGCCTTAGGCTTTTTCCCGACGTCGTCAAAGTACGTCTTATGTTATTATTTTGATTGAGTGACCCCTGGTGGCCAAAAATTCCAAAAATTCCATACTACACGTTTAACACGTTTAACGTGTTGTTGACGTGTTAAAACTAACGTGTATTTGACCCTCATGGCCTTCCATAGCCAAATGCGCTCGTGGAGATTTGCGGTGCAGTGCGCGCGCGCGAATATAACCATACGAAACGGGCTGCGTGAGTGCGGCAACAACTCGTCCGTGACGCGGGATTCGCGCCGCGTGGGGAAGAGAGGAGCGAGTATGAGGCATTCAGAGACACAGGGAATAGCGAACATGCAATAAGATATGCTCTTCATTGTGACGCAGCTCTTGTTAGTGTTTTTTTTTCGTTGTCTTTTCAAAGCTTAAGTTACATAACGTTTTTCTTTTAGTTTTAATTTTTTATTTTTTTTATTTTTTTAAACGGATGAAGACTGACAGTCCTGCATGCATATGCTCCGGAGCAGAGTAAGATCGTGTCCACATCGCAGGCTTTGGCGATTAGCAAATCGCAACGTCTCAAATCGCGATTGATTCGATTTCGATTAATCGCACAGCCCTACACAGGACAAATTAAAATTGTGTTTTGGCTGAAAATATAAAACCTGTTTGATCTCCTTTTTACATTTTTAATAAAACATGATGTGAGTTTATGGGAACAGGGGTGTGCTTTAAAGGGTACAAAAAAAGCACAGCCAGACTTTTTGCATTTAATGATTTATCTTAATTGAAATGCTTTTTTTTATTTAAAATAAGTAACTTAATTATTATTTTTTTTAATATATTTTATTTCTGTAACTTTTTGTAATGAAACTGATCTCTAGTGCACTAAAAGTGTCTCAATGTAGATTTTGGTGAGCTTTAATATGTACATTTATCATATGATTTATTATCCTTCTTACATTTGTGTATTTGTATAGTTGTCCTTTTTTATATTTTATGTCTTTAATGTTCAACTGTTAGTGTTAGCTGTATGCACCAAAGGTCTGAAAGTAACGCAGTTTCAGTTGTCTATGTACTGTACACGTAGAAGAATTGACCATAAAGCAGACTTGTATGGAGCCAAAAGAGTCTCAAAGAAATGCGCACACACTACTTTTCACTGTCATCCGGTGTGAAAAGGGTTTACAGTTTGTCCTTCCACACAACTGTAATATCACAAACAATATTTAAATTTCAGAGCATTAATATGAAGGTAAATCAGTTGCAAAACTCGAGAGGTTGTAAGTTGGAATTTGAGAACTTGTCATATTAATATTTGTATTTGTAAATTGAAATTTACACTCACGACCCTGATGTGAAAAGCTGAATCTTTCGATTTGCACACACAGACAATGATCAAAACACCCCTGTTTTAAAGCTGAACTTGCAGATATATTGATATATTCATATCATCTTGCAGGAATTGTTGTTGAACCATTTATTACAACGGCTTTACACACGTCTGTCACTTTGGCTTTACACCCACATTTAAACAAATGGCAAAAAGTTATTTTTGTGTGGATGGTAGTCGTCATCAGTGAAACATATCAGTCAAGGAAAACATAATAATGATTTGATTTTTGAAACCGTCTTAATTTATTAAAAATAAAAACCTACCCTGGGATTGTTTGATGCCTCCATCGTGATGACAGACTGCTACATTGACCGCCAAACGGCGCGATCTGCTCTATGAAGTGACGTCATCGCATACATAAAAACGTCCCATTTCATTGGCTCCAACCAATAAACGAATTTTTTTTTTTAGTGCAATATAAAATCCCGTCAGGATATTTAATGAAAATATTGTCCAAGTGTTTTAAAAATGAAGCATACATATGCATAAAAATGTTTTTTTTTCAGCATGACAAGTCGCACTGGCTGGCGTTGTTCATTGGTCAGGCATCGACCAATAAAACGGATTCAATCACCCCCCAACCTATGAAGGTATTTTTGATTCAAAACAACTGAACACCTGTGATAGTGTGATTTGTAGTTGTAAAGAAAAGCCACACATGTGTATCAGTAAATTTGAAGTCACAGAGATAAATGTTTTAAGAGTTGCAAACCTGTAGACTTTTTTTCTCTCCCACAAACACAACACAACAGTTACACCTTCTCAAATTCTTCATTCCAGGTGCACAAATCCTATTCTACAAATCACACATTTAGAAACTCGTACGCTCACATTTTTGAAACAATTGCTGCAGTGAATGTGGTGCAAAACGCATTTACACACCCGCATCAAGAAATGTGAAGTCGTGGAGAAATGTTGAACATCCGCAAATCAATACGTGAATTCATCAAATGAGTTGCACACTTGTAGAATATTTTCTCAGAAATGTCTTGTATATTTTTCTAACACAAACACAAAGTACATAACTACATTTGCTTGAATCTGCAGCGATGAATCTCAAACACCTTTCACTTTCAAGTGACAAGTTTCGTGCTCTCCCTTTTGCACCGAGATATTTGGTTCAAAAGTGATTTGTGCATCTGTAGAGGTAGTGGGCGGGACTGTTTAGAGATTAGTGAATTTCAGCCAATCAGAAGAGCTACTTTGGCTCGTTGCTGAGTAGGTGGAGGCTTGGGAACTGTAGCCGGTAGATATACGCCCCAAGCAGTTTTACGCCCCTGTTGTTCCGCATGCGTCCAGTAGGGTGTCCAGGAGGCTGCAGACCAATGACCTACTGTAAAATGTATTATTTATGTTTATTTATAAACTGTTTTTATATACAGGAGACTGACTGATATGTGATGTTGTGAATTTATATTAAGTTATATTTAGATATTAACCATATTCAGGCCATTAGACATACAGTACTGTGTAATCATATGGATCCTAAATGAAATATTTGCTGTACAATTCACAATTGCTCGTCATACAGCAACAAAACATGTCCTACACAGCATTTTATGAAGACAAACACAATTTAACCCTTTTCTAAAGTTCCAAGGGTCATTTCAAAGAAAGAGACAACATTGTTGTTCAAAAAAAATATTTATTTATTAACACCATGACTTGGTTATTTCTTAACAGCATGACTCCTGTAGATGACTCTCCTATGGCTTGCCACTCTTCTTTAATTGTTTCTTTATCCTGCTGTCAAAGTGATCCCACTCACTGATAAAAATAAATAAAAAAGCAAAAGTTGCATAGTGGTATAAACAATTGTTATTTATATATTATGGCAGGATGTCATGTTTCAACATTTTGTTCTTTATAGGATCCTTACAGTAGCTTGCATCAATGACAGGTCCTCGAAGGAATTTCTCCTCAGCCTCCAAGATGGACACATGTTTCACAACAGCAAGAGCACAGATGATGGACTACCAGAGAAAGATTTATCACAGCCCAAATAAACCAGCATCATTTGGCATATTTATTTTTTATTTTTTTACAACAAAATCAAAAGTGCCTTTTCTATATTAAGCACAAACTATTCTTTTTTAGCAATGGTCTAACATTATGGATAAACTATTTGACATTAAAAACAATGTGAATATGACACCATGGGCCCTATTTTAACGATCTGAAACGCAAGTGTCAAAGCGCGAAGCGCAAGTAACTTTGTGGGCGGGTCTCGGCGCTGTTGCTATTTTCCCGGCGGGATAAATGGCTCTTGCGCCCGGCGCAAATCTAAAATGGGTTGGTCTGAAGTAGCTTCATTATTCATAGGTGTGGTTTGGGCGTAACGTGAAATAAACCAATCAGAGCGTCATCCAACATTCCCTTTAAAAGCAGGTGCGCAAGTTCCATTATGGATTGCTATTATTATGGCGTATTTACCAGGCGCACGCCAGGAGCGGTTCACAGCCGAGGAGACTGATGTTCTTGTAAGAGCAGTGAAAGACAGAGAAGTTGTGTTGTATGGGGATGGGAGAAACCCACCCAAAATAGCGTCGGTTAAACAGGCATGGGAGGAAATAGCCACAATTGTTTCATCGATTTTTTTTCCTGGTTCCTGACGGACAAACCAATTTGTCAGATGTCCTTATATACATATATGACCTCAAACATGTCTGATCCTTAATTACTACAATTAGCCTGAATAATTTCAAAGCTAGATTTATGCCTATTATTTCTTCGTGGCACACCACAATGATTTCCGTCATCTCAAGTGTTAATATTTTTTTAGTGTAACAATTTATGATTTGCAAAAATAACTGTTGCATCTGTGTAGATTACATGAGCAAAGTGTATGCGCGTTGTGCACGCTATACATTATGGTCAAGCATGCGCCCTTAAAATAGCATAAGGAACAACGCGCAACGCGCCACTGACTTTAGACTAGGTTTTTTCTGGTCAGTGGCGCAATTGTTTAATGGAACAGCAAAATAGCACCAGGGATTGTTTGCGCCGGAACACGCCTCCTTTTTTGCGCTGAACCGCCCAGGGAGCGCAAGTTCATTCACTAGTTTAGCGACGTGCTTCTGTGGAGGGAAAAGCGCGCTTTGCGCAGGTGCAAAATAGGAATGACACATGCGTCGGTGTACAAAGTCAATTGCGCTGGGTGCAAGATAGGGCCCCATGAGTCTATGCTCAGCAACGAGCCAAAGTAGCTCTTGTGATTGGCTGAAATTCTCTAATCTCTAAACAGTCCCGCCCACTACCTCTACAGATGCACAAATCACTTTTGAACCAAATATCTCGGTGCAAAAGGGAGAGCGCGAAACTTGTCACTTGAAAGCGAAAAACATTGTTTGAGATTCATCGCAGCAGATTCAAGCAGATGTAGTTATGTACTTTGTGTTTGTGTTAGAAAAATATACAAGACATTTCTGAGAAAATATTCTACAAGTGTGCAACTCTCATTGGATGAATTCACGTATTGATTTGCGGATGTTCAACATTTCTCCACGACTTCACATTTCTTGATGCGGGCGTGTAAATGCGTTTTGCACCACATTCACTGCAGCAATTGTTTCAAAAATGTGAGCGTATGAGTTTTTAAATGTGTGATTTGTAGAATAGGATTTGTGCACCTGCAATGAAGAATTTGAGAAGGTGTAACTGTTGTGTTATGTTTGTGGGAGAGAAAAAAAGTCTACAGGTTTGCAACTCTTAAAACATTTATCTCTGTGACTTCAAATTTACTGATACACATGTGTGGCTTTTCTTTACAACTACAAATCGCACTGTCACAGGTGTTCAGTTGTTTTGAATCAAAAATACCTTCATACCAACCCCCCTCCCCTCCCCGTGTTCTCTCGCGTCTGCGTTTACAAGTGCACAAGTCAGTTTTGCAACAGGAGTATCGCAAAAAGAGTAGCAAAAGTCAAAGCGCCAGGAATTGAACTTGTACTGCCAGATCTGAGAGGTTGTAAGCGCCGACTTGAGGTTGTACAGCGAAACTGAAGTAAAGTGCAAAATACACACATTTGTGTCTGTCATTTTGTACATGTGAATGACATTTTACACATTTGTAACTTTTAATCTGCAAGTTCAGCTTTAAACAGGGGTGTTTTGATCATTGTCTGTGTGTGCAAATCGAAAGATTCAGCTTTTCACATCAGGGTCGTGAGTGTAAATTTCAATTTACAAATACAAATATTAATATGACAAGTTCTCAAATTCCAACTTACAACCAGTGTTGGGTGTAACGCGTTACAAAGTAACGCGTTACTGTAATAATATTACTTTTTTCAGTAACTAGTAGTGTAAGGCATTACTCGTCTGAAAATGGTAATATTATTACAGTTTTCCCAAGCTAGTTACTTGCGTTACATTTGCCAGTAGCACCTTCATCATACACAAGGCACACAACACAGAGAACAGAAGGGAAGGGAAGGAGGGCGTGAATGGAACAGTGATTGGTCTGGGTTTGGCACGAGGTATCATTTACCATCACTGATTGGTCGACAGCCGGCAGCAGACAGAGCGGCACGCTCAGACAGATGGGGAAAAATGGAAGCGTCAACAACGGCAAGCTCTTTTTCAGAGGAAGGTTCCCAGCAACAGAAAGCTAGTTTCGACGGGTGGAGATTCAGTAATTATTTTGTAGGAGTGTTCCGATCACGATCGGCCGCTCGTTAATGCGCATCTCAGTAAAGCCGGTTCTCTAAAGCGGTTTATTCCATCAGGTGCGTGAACCATATGTTCATACAACCGTGCCAATAAACGCTGAAAATGAACGTGGATTTGCGCATCTTCTCAGTTAATAACGGCTCTGTGTAGTAACAGCTGCTCTATGTGAAATCACGCACCTGATGGAATTAACCGCTGATTAGAGAACAGGTGTACTGACGAGCAGTAATATAAGTGAGTTGTGTAAACAGTGATTTATGTGACTTCAATTATTTCTTATTAAACTGAAATCGAAAAGTAAAAAGTATTTTTTGGAAAAACCACATCCTGGTGTTAGTCTTCATATGCTGCTGAATAGTGTTAACACGGATATAGAAAAATAAGGAGTGCAAGAGATTGATTCCTAATGTCAGTTTATTTTTAATTAATACTACAGTAGTTCTGTTCCCTTTACATCTTTAACTACCCGTTAATTTATCAATTGAATGGGTGACCTATCCTCATTAATAGAGCAAACATTTGCCCCCCCTGAGAGAATTGGCAGGAGCCGCCACTGATAAAGACCCTAAAGAACACTCCTCCTTTGTATGTTCTCCCTCCATCTGATGCATCTCAGGCAATCATAGAGTAATTAAGAAAAAAAGATGTAACTAGTAATATAACTAGTAATATAACTAGTTACTTTCTCCAGGGAGTAATAAAGTAAAGTAAGGCATTACTATTTTTGAGAGTAATATGTAATATGTAATATATTACTTTTTTGAGTAACTAGCCCCAACACTGCTTACAACCTCTCGAGTTTTGCAACTGATTTACCTTCATACATTAACATCACAAGTGGTTTGGCCTTGTTGGGGCCCACGTTTTCACGTGTTTATCAAGCCCCAAGCCCTTTACCTTATATGAGCTATCACTTTTAGAATTTGTATCAAGGGCATGTCTTGATACAATATGATATAAACCAGCTTCAGTCTGGTTTATTTATGAAGTTATAAGAGAAACAATGTGGCAAGACAAGCATCTGAATGAGAGCGAGAGACCGCGATGCTAGACTAATATGTATGAGTTTATACTGATTTATAGGTCTAACTTGACAACATTTTTACTAGTTTAGTCAAACTATTGTATGCAATTATAAGAAATTAATTTCCAGCATCTTCTGCAACATTAACGTATACAAAAAGGCTAGTTAAACAACTGATATTTTTCCCTCAAAAGTAATCAGCATTTCATAACATCAGATATATTTATATACATTTTTTGTTCCTAAGGTTTTTGTTTTTCCTCTCAAAGTCAGGTTTATCTTTTAAAAAGTCAGTCATTATAATAAAAATTATTTTTGTTTTTCATTAAACAATTACAGTTTGCTCAATCTATTACATTTCTGATTTACAGTGAGTAGTGGTTCTCGGATGAACTGTTCACATTTATTTGTACGTTGTCGTATAGCTATCATGCTTCCTGCTAAATTCGTTATTCAGAGAAAGTCCTTTATTTTTTTTTTCCTGGTGTGGTTTCTGATTGATCTGATGCTGGTACTGCACTCCAGCATTTTCTGTTTAGTGATGGTGTAGGACGATCGCAACCCAGCTTCTTTGCACATTCTCTGTAGCATTTGACAGCTGATTAATGCCCAAAGGAACAGTGCTTTATCATATCTTGACATTATCTTCAAATTTCTTCTCACGTTGCAGATAGTTTTTTGCGTCAGGTGGGAGTTTGCAGAGATTTCTCTAGTGAAGAAACTGGGTACATGTGGCTTCTTCAAAGCGCCCCTCTGATTTTCCCTGTTGACCTCCAGTGGGTTTTCATTTCCTTTATATATTATTGTAGCCCAGTTTGTACTGAATACAGTGTTTTCAGACTTTAGCCATGTGTATGTTTATAAGCAACTGAAAAAAGCACAAAAGTCAGGGCATGTCAAAACTTCTCCAGGCCCTCAAAACCCGCCTTGACCTCAGAGGGTTACATGTCAACGTAATAAATTTTGTACCTTTTATCTCTTTAGTTCAAACAAGTCTGGCATAAGTTGTCGATTCCCTCTTCGTGCAAAGTGTAACTATGTCATACCACACCTTGTATAATAATCCTTTCAGGTTGCAGGGTCAAGTGGAGCAGACCACTTCAGTATTTGCTGGTCTTCTGATGAAATCGGAGGGTAATGTGATGTTCTGACTGTACCGGATCATCGAATATGTTTGAAAACTCCTTTAAAAATGTTGTTAGCGGACATAAACTCAGGGTCTTGCATTCAATTCCATGCACCGCTAAGCGGAGGTTCAATAGTGTTGGTTCGATGCCGATCGAAGACTCAAGTACCTTGTTTTCCGGACTAGAAGTCGCACTTTTTTTTCATAGTTTGGCTGGTCCTGTGACTTATCGGCAGGTGCGACTTATTTATCAAAATTAATTTGACATGAACCGAGTGAAATGAACCAAGAGAAGACATTACTGTCTACAGCCATGAGAGGGAGCTCTATGCTTTCTTTGGTAGGCTACAGGAGCACTGAGCAGCATAGAGCGCCCTCTCGCGGCTGACGGTAATGTCTTCTCTTGGTTCATTTCACTAGGTTCATATAATTGGCTATAAATAATTGGCTATAAATGCGAGTCCAAATCGGGGTGTGTAATGGCTGCACTTGTTTGGCCTGTTAATGATTCTCCTGCATCTTCATTGTCTGAGCTTTCGTAATTAATATTAAATGAAATATTCATGAAAAATGGCATGTTTGTTTATTCTTATATTAACTAACATACTCTGATTAGCTCAGTTAATAATAATAATTAAAAAAAAAATATATATATATATACATAGCACGACACCACATTCACACGTGCTATCGGAGTGTGCGCTATGAGTACGTTATAACATCTGGCTGGGTAGTTAATTTTTCTGAGGAAATATACTTTTTATTTCATAACATGTTATGAAAATGAAAAAATGGCACTGACATCAAGCTTGTTTGCATCTCATCTGACCACAGATACTGGATCGGGACAGCTCATTTTTCTCAGGCACTCTTTACTTAAAGGGATACTCCACCCTAAAATTTGAGTTTTGTCATTGATCACTTACCACCATGTCGTTCCAAACCCATAAAAGCTTTGTTCATCTTTGGAATTCAATTTAAGAGATTTTGGAGGTAAACTGGGAGGCTTATTGTGACTGCCCCATAGATTGCCAAATATTGTAAATTAGACTGTTAAAGTCCAGAGAGTATGAAAACCATTGTCACAATATTTCATCTGCCATCAGTGGTTCAACTGTTACATTATGAAGCAGTGAAATTTTTTTGTATGCAAAAAAAACAAAAGTGACTAGATAACGTTTCAATTTTTTTTTTTTATTATTGAAATGCAGTTCTTTTAGAAGATATCCATGTTAGTTCAGTAACCACCAAACAAGCAAGATGATAACGATTTACTTTATTTTTGTAAGTTTTATGGTCTTGTATGATGAAACAAAAGAGAGAAACGCCCTCCACCCAGCTTTTTGTCTCTGCACGCAGTAGAACACTAGCTCTTCAAACTCCAGCTCTTCTGCAGAAATCAATTCAGGAATCAGTTTTCAGACACACAAGCTCTTTTTATTCTGAATTAGGAATTAGTGCAGATGCCTACTCCAGGTTACAGCAGGCTGTTAAATGGGCAGAGCCAGAAAGATCAATCACAAATGTGTCCATAAGTGCTAGTCCAGCTCACACTAAATTCATCATAGCGAACCTGAAGACAGCTCCCAAATTGGAAGAGAATTTAACTTAACTTTACGGTGCACGCAAAGGACATTGAGAATAAATACAAGAGTTATGGAGGCCACTTTTTTCAAGCCAAGCTGTTCTGGTCTAAAACTAAGGTCAGTGACTGTAAACGTTATTTTACTTCAATTCAAGTTTATTTGTATAGCGCTTTACAATACGAATCGTTACAAAGCAACTTTACAGAAATTTATGTTTCTACAATATTTAGTAGCTTATGGTGGTGACTGTCAGTTTGTGCACGTTTGACAGGATTTTTAGAAAAAATTATTACAAGACGTAGTCAGCTAGACGATGAACATTATTAATATTAATAATTGTTATATGATGCAGTTACACTTGTAGCAATATTTGTTAGTTCTGTTTGTTGATTCAGGGTTAGCATCATCTGAGGTCCTCTGAGGGTCAGCATCATCTCTTCTCAGGTGTTCTGGATCCAGACTGGAGCTTGTGTAAATCCTAGCTACCCCGGGATGTAAATCCCGTGGCAAAACATAGAAACAAAATAGACATCATTAGCATAGCTGCTGATCCAACAATCTAAAATTAGTTTAACCCAAGCTAATGAATAAAGATGCACACTTGATCAGATGCAACTACACTCAGTTTAAGATGCATTATTCGAATGCTTGGTGAAAGATGTGTTTTTAATCTAGATTTAAACAGAGAGTGTGTCTGAACCCCGAACATTATCAGGAAGGCTATTCCAGAGTTTGGGAGCCAACTGTGAAAAAGCCCTACCTCCTTTAGTGGACTTTGCTATCCTAGGAACTACCAAAAGTCCAGCGTTTTGTGACCTTAGGGTGCGTGATGGGTTGTAGCGTGGTAGAAGGCTAGTTAGGTACGCTGGAGCTAAACCATTTAGGGCCTTATAGGTAAGTAATGATAATTTGTAACTGATACGGAACTTAATAGGTAGCCAGTGCAGACACTGTAAAATTGGGGTAATATGATCATATTTTCTTGACCTCGTAAGGACTCTAGCTGCTGCATTTTGGACTACCTGTTGCTTGTTTATTGACGAAGCAGGACAACCACCTAGAAGTACATTACAATAGTCCAGTCTAGAGGTCATGAATGCATGAACTAGCTTTTCTGCATCAGAAACAGATAACATGTTTCGTAGCTTGGCAATGTTTCTAAGATGGAACAATGCAGTTTTTGTAACATTGGAAATGCCTTTCAAAAGTCAAAATTGCTGTCTAATATAACACCCAGATTTCTGACTGTAGAGGAAGTAACAGTACATCCATCTAGTTGCAGATTGTAATCTACAAGATTCTGTGTAGATTCTTGAACTACTGGTCTGTTGTCTTTAAACTCTGCATCTGGATCAGAGAGAGAGAGAGTTGTATTGAGAATGTTCCTCTGTCACAGGCCAGTGTGTTTGGGGAGGTGCTGGACCTGCTCAACGGCTCCTACTCTGTGCGTTTCCTCCTGCTGTGGGTCGGTGAGGCTCAGGTGGCTGTGCATCTCAATGGAGAGAAGAGCATCATCAAAAAATTGTTCTCTTGGAAATGAAAATATTTGTATGATGGTTAAGACTTTAACCGAGAAAAGTACAGTACAGAGATGTTGGGAAATGTGTTTCAGCTAATTCCATAGTCAAAACTCATATTTTACAGATCTTACAATCTCAGTTTGCTAATTGCTAAAAATGTTGTCTTCGTTTATACACTCCAGTTTCGGCCGGGTTTTACCGAGTGATTTGTGGACTTATTTTGTCTGTAGCACCCGCAATTTTACAACCTAAAATGCAACCTAGTGCCTGAGAGACAAACATGTTTTTTAGCCCTGTACGATGAAGACCATCACAGACATATGTTTAATTTCATGAAAGCAATGGCCAATCAGAGGCATTCAAGTTAGACATAACTTTGTGAGATTGCAATGATGTAACAGCTTTTAATGGTTATAAATATAATTTGATAAATAGACTGCATTAAGCAATGGAAATGCATACTGATAGATTTATAGAAAAATATTTTGATTATAATTTTGCAATTATTTGTTGCAAACAAGTAATGACTTGTCAATCTTGTTGTTCTCTTACCATGTACTGCTATTCTTGTTGTGGTGAAAAAGCATTTGTTTTGCAGCATTGCATAATATTATAATTAAAAACAGTACCAGTCTCTGTGACTTTAACTATGAAGTATGCCCGTAATTTAATAACACTTGTTTAATAACAAAACAACCACAGTAAAACACTCCACCCAATTTGTGGGAACTCTCACTCTTAAGTTTAACTCATGAGTTGGCAGCCCTGCATATTATGTATACGGTAATTGTGGGGTCATATTTATTGGTGTCACTCACTGTTTTTCAGCAGTTTGTTTGAGATTACAGCGGGCGATAAGAAGCTATAGACGGTTTCAACGGGCGCACGCGCCTGGACCTAAGTTAACTTCCGGTCTGTGTTGTGTATATCGGTATGGCTGCGGTGCCATCTACAAACGCAGTTAAAGCCAAGGTGATGAGTAGACTGAAGTTGGGCTCAGGTGGCTGTGCTGCGGGATGTGTTTCTCATACATTTATTTATTTTTGGAGACTCCCCACAATTTTAAAACTGATCGATTTTCAAAAAGGCTTCGTTAAATAAACATGAGTAACGTAACGTTACATAATGTACTGCACGTTTAATAATAATAATTCCTTACATTTATGTTTAAATATCAAAACGAGGCACGGGTGTTTTTATATCGCTGTGAAGTCCCCATCCCCAGAAGTGACAACCCTCTTGCCTATACTGGAGAAGTAATGCAGAACAATTTCAAATGCACTTCACCTAAATGCACTTTGTTTTTATGAGAGAACTGTTCATTTTAAAACCTTTCTGCAGGCCAGTAGGCCTGTACATTATCATTAAATATACTCATGAGTGGGATACATTTTTGGTTTGAATTTTAATTTATACTGTGCATTGTTGCAATGTGCTTAATAAATATTTGCATCATTTGTAATTATGTATTTTTATTTTATTTTTTTAAATAAGTTATGTAATTGTAATTATCTTTGAAACTTTAATGTTAATTTATGCAATTGCAATGTCTTAATTTTAGTAAAGTTAGTACACGGTCATAGCAATAAATGCAATGGTACTAATAATTGGCATAATTTCTTTCGGTGTTTCGGTTTCGGTTTTCGGCCTTGGTTTTCTCTTTTTCGGTTTTCGGTATCGGCCAAGAATTTTCATTTCGGTGCATCCCTACTTTCCAGGATTAAAATGTAAGTTTTATGGCATGGTTGCCTTGGTAAAGTTCTCATTTTAGGGGCTAAATATCATGTTATTGTACCGGGGTCCCTTCGACCCGCGGACATGAAAAACAGCCACAGACTTGGCAACATTGGTTGGCATTTACTACACAGAGCCGTAATTCACTGACAATCTACACAAAATCGATTTTAGCACTAGCGGAATTCTATAACTACTAGAACTGCCAATAGCGGTCATTTTGACTGTTCATACCAGACAGCAGTGAATGTCATTTTTGTCATGTTATATTTACTACTACTCCTTTTTTTGTTTGTTTTACGAACCGGAATTATCTCTGAATCAGTGTCAGACAAAGTGTCGAGAGACATCGCTCTCTGCTCCTCCATCAGACTCTGTATCATCAATGTTCTCAAGCAAGGATAAAACCTTAGTGACAGTCATTTTCTTTCTTGTTGCCATTTTGACGGTAAAGCTAAGTTTTAGCTTAGCAAAAGCATACAAAACTGCCAGAGA
Organism: Carassius auratus; assembly: GCF_003368295.1. Taxonomy (NCBI): domain Eukaryota; kingdom Metazoa; phylum Chordata; class Actinopteri; order Cypriniformes; family Cyprinidae; genus Carassius; species Carassius auratus. The sequence continues at coordinate 4,170,321 of NC_039257.1, read as the reverse complement.
AAGGTTGCTAGGCAACAGCTACGCACATCTTTAACGGCAGGAAAAAGTGCTGAGGAGATACAACGCCTGTAAATATGTGCGGTCAAATTGACCGCTATGGCCATTCAAGGTAGAAATACTCAACTCCTTTGTTTTGTAATTTTAATAAAATAACAATGTTAAAATAAAATTTACATTAACTTAAGAAAAGTTATGGAACTGTAGTTATATGGGTTTTATTTCAACAAAGTTATTACATTGCAATTCTTTAAAACGGTCAAAATGACTGCCTTGGTAGTTCTAGTGTTAAAATCGGTGGCGATTCTTTGCCGATTTTGAAAGCTTTTTTTTTTTTTTTTGTTAAGTTGTCGGTAGACTACGGCTCTGTGTAGTAACTGCCGCTCCACCTGAACCAGTGTTGCCAAGTCTGCGGTTGTTTTTCATGTCCGTGGTTCGAAGCAATACCAATAACGTGATATTTAGCCCCTAAAATGCGGACAACCAGAGCAGAGTTGCTTTAAGTTTTGTGCCTGGAGTGGCAAAGATTCACCCAACAACCCAACATTATGCTGCGTCCCAAGCCGGTTTTTGAGCTCGCAAGTCCAGATTTCAAACAACGATTAAAGACTTTGTACCGTTGCAGAAAAGTCTGACCAAACTTCCTGAGTATGAAGGTATTTTTGATTCTAAACAACTGAACACCTGTGGCAGTGTGATTTGTAGTTGTAAAGAAAAGCCACACATGTGTATCAGTAAATTTAAAGTCACAGAGATAAATGTTTTAAGAGTTGCAAACCTGTAGACTTTTTTTTCTCTCCCACAAACACAACACAACAGTTACACCTTCTCAAATTCTTCATTCCAGGTGCACAAATCCTATTCTACAAATCACACATTTAGAAACTCGTACGCTCACATTTTTTAAACAATTGCTGCAGTGAATGTGGTGCAAAACGCATTTACACACCCGCATCAAGAAATGTGAAGTCGTGGAGAAATGTTGAACATCCGCAAATCAATACGTGAATTCATCAAATGAGAGTTGCACACTTGCAGAATATTTTCTCAGAAATGTCTTGTATATTTTTCTAACACAAACACAAAGTACATAACTACAGCTGCTTGAATCTGCTGCGATGAATCTCAAACACTGTTTTTCGCTTTCAAGTGACAAGTTTCGCGCTCTCCCTTTTGCACCGAGATATTTGGTTCAAAAGTGATTTGTGCATCTGTAGAGGTAGTGGGCGGGACTGTTTTGAGATTAGTGAATTTCAGCCAATCAGAAGAGCTACTTTGGCTCGTTGCTGAGCATAGACTCATGGTGTCATATTCACATTGTTTTTAATGTCAAATAGTTTATCCATAATGTTAGACCATTGCTAAAAAATAATAGTTTTGTTCTTAATATAGAAAAGGCACTTTTGATTTTGTTGTAAAAAAATAAAAAATAAAAATGCTAAATGATGCTGGTTTATTTGGGCTGTGATAAATCTTTCTCTGGTAGTCCATCATCTGTGCTCTTGCTGTTGTGAAACATGTGTCCATCTTGGAGGCTGAGGAGAAATTCCTGCGAGGACCTGTCATTGATGCAAGCTACTGTAAGGATCCTATAAAGGACAAAATGTTGAAACATGACATCCTGCCATAATATATAAATAACAATTGTTTATACCACTATGCAACTTTTGCTTTTTTATTTATTTTTATCAGTGAGTGGGAGCACTTTGACAGCAGGATAAAGAAACAATTAAAGAAGAGTGGCAAGCCATAGGAGAGTCATCTACAGGAGTCATGCTGTTAAGAAATAACCAAGTCATGGTGTTAAAAAATAAATATCTTTTTTGAACAACAATGTTGTCTCTTTCTTTGAAATGACCCTTTAGAAAAGGGTTACATTGTGTTTGTCTTCATAAAATGCTGTGTAGGACATGTTTTGTTGCTGTATGACGAGCAATTGTGAATTGTACAGCAAATATTTCATTTAGGATCCATATGATTACACAGTACTGTATGTCTAATGGCCTGAATATGGTTAATATCTAAATATAACTTAATATAAATTCACAACATCACATATCAGTCAGTCTCCTGTATATAAAAACAGTTTATAAATAAACATAAATAATACATTTTACAGTAGGTCATTGGTCTGCAGCCTCCTGGACACCCTACTGGACGCATGAGGAACAACAGGGGCGTAAAACTGCTTGGGGCGTATATCTACCGGCTACAGTTCCCAAGCCTCCACCTACTCAGCAACGAGCCAAAGTAGCTCTTCTGATTGGCTGAAATTCACTAATCTCTAAACAGTCCCGCCCACTACCTCTACAGATGCACAAATCACTTTTGAACCAAATATCTCGGTGCAAAAGGGAGAGCGCGAAACTTGTCACTTGAAAGCGAAAAACAGTGTTTGAGATTCATCGCAGCAGATTCAAGCAGCTGTAGTTATGTACTTTGTGTTTGTGTTAGAAAAATATACAAGACATTTCTGAGAAAATGTTCTGCAAGTGTGCAACTCTCATTTGATGAATTCACGTATTGATTTGCGGATGTTCAACATTTCTCCACGACTTCACATTTCTTGATGCGGGTGTGTAAATGCGTTTTGCACCACATTCACTGCAGCAATTGTTTCAAAAATGTGAGCGTACGAGTTTCTAAATGTGTGATTTGTAGAATAGGATTTGTGCACCTGGAATGAAGAATTTGAGAAGGTGTAACTGTTGTGTTGTGTTTGTGGGAGAGAAAAAAAGTCTACAGGTTTGCAACTCTTAAAACATTTATCTCTTTGACTTCAAATTTACTGATACACATGTGTGGCTTTTCTTTACAACTACAAATCACACTGCCACAGGTGTTCAGTTGTTTTGAATCAAAAATACCTTCATACCTGAGTGCAAGGAATTGTAGCTAGATTATTAATTTTATTGCAACGTTACATTGTCCTAAAATCGTTTTAATTTTTTTTTACGTATCTGTAGGCAATATTATCTGTGTGTAGGGGCTGCCATTGGTGTTTCGCGTGCTGTGACGTCAGAACTCGGAGTAAATCGATTTAGTACGAGTTCACAGGTGGGAAGTCACGGGTTTGACTGCCGTTCCAGTGTACTCTTACGGGTTTAAGGTTGGAAAAACATGGGTTACTGGTTGCCTGGAACGCGGCATTAGTCACATACCGGTTGCACTTTATTTTACAGTACATGTACTTGGTGTATTTATCTAAGAAAGTTCTGGTAATACAAGGTAACTACATGGGTAGGGTTAGGTTCAGGGTTAGTACCTAGTTATTACATATTGTAATTACTATAATATGTACATGGTATGTACATGAGGAACAGGACTGTAAAATAAAGTGCTACCCACATACCTATAAATAGGAAAGCCAGTGAAACTGATAATTTTGAAGCGGTCTCTTATTGTTTTTTTTTTTTTTTTTTATAGAGCTGCATCTATTGTATATACTGTTCTATACTCCTGGACAAATTTATATAAAAAGTATTAATACTTAAGACTTCCAAGAGTCACATTGTTTGACCAATTAGTCAGTAGGGTTTTAGTGCATGTACAGTCCTGGCCAAAAGTTTTGAGAATTACATAAATATTAGTTTTCAAAAAGTTTGCTGCTAAACTGCTTTTAGATCTTTTGTTTCAGTCGTTTCTGTGATGTACTGAAATATAATTACAAGCACTTCATACGTTTCAAAGGCTTTTATCGACAATTACATGACATTTATGCAAAGAGTCAGTATTTGCAGTGTTGGCCCTTTTTCAGGACCTCTGCAATTCGACTGGGCATGCTCTCAATCAACTTCTGGGCCAAATCCTGACTGATAGCAACCCATTCTTTCATAATCACTTCTTGGAGTTTGTCAGAATTAGTGGGTTTTTGTTTGTCTACCTGCCTCTTGAGGATTGACCACAAGTTCTCAATGGGATTAAGATCTGGGAAGTTTCCAGGCCATGGACCCAAAATTTCAACATTGTGGTCCCCGAGCAACTTAGTTGTCACTTTTGCCTTATGGCACGGTGCTCCATCGTGCTGGAAAATGCATTGTTCTTCACCAAACTGTTGTTGGTTGTTGGAAGAAGTTGCTGTTGGAGGGTGTCTTGGTACCATTCTTTATTCATGGCTGTGTTTTTGGGCAGAATTGTGAGCGAGCCCACTCCCTTGGATGAGAAGCAACCCCACACATGAATGGTGCCAGGATGCTTTACTGTTGGCATGACACAGGACTGATGGTAGCGCTCACCTTTTCTTCTCCGGGCAAGCCTTTTTCCAGATGCCCCAAACAATTGGAAAGGGGCTTCATCTGAGAATATGACTTTGCCCCAGTCCTCAGCAGTCCATTCACTATACTTTCTGCAGAAGATCAATCTGTCCCTGATGTTTTTTTTTGGAGAGAAGTGGCTTCTTTGCTGACCGTCTTGACACCAGGCCATCTTCCAAAAGTCTTGGCCTCACTGTGCGTGCAGATGCGCTCACACCTGCCTGCTGCCATTCCTGAGCAAGCTCTGCACTGGTGGCACTCCGATCCCGCAGCTGAATCCTCCTTAGGAGACGATCCTGGCGCTTGCTGGACTTTCTTGGACGCCCTGAAGCCTTCTTTACAAGAATTTAACCTCTTTCCTTGAAGTTCTTGATGATCCTATAAATTGTTGATTTAGGTGCAATCTTAGTAGCCACAATATCCTTGCCTGTGAAGCCATTTTTATGCAAAGCAATGATGGCTGCACATGTTTCTTTGCAGGTCACCATGGTTAACAATGGAAGAACAATGATTTCAAGCATCACCCTTCTTTTAACATGTCAAGTCTGCCATTCTAACCCAATCAGCCTGACATAATGATCTCCAGCCTTGTGTTCGTCAGCATTCTCACCTGAGTTAACAAGACGATTACTGAAATGATCTCAGCAGGTCCTTTAACGACAGCAATGAAATGCAGTGGAAAGGTTTTTTTGGGATGAAGTTAATTTTCATGGCAAAGAAGGACTATGCAATTAATCTGACCACTCTTCATAACATTCTGGAGTATATGCAATTTGCTGTTATAAAAACTTAAGCAGCAACTTTTCCAATTTCCAATATTTATGTAATTCTCAAAACTTTTGGCCACGACTGTATGCGTGTTGAGGCATCTCAAAGAAAAGCTCACTTTTATCTGATTAATGTTCATTTGATACCATGCTAATTAGCATCACATTACAGTACAAAAGTCATGACAACGGTCTCAAAAATACCCCCACAAACAAACAAAAAATGGCTGACTGTGAAACATCAAAGAAATGTTACATGGCAAAAATCACTGATCATTCCCCAAACACTTTATCTGACTTATAATACACTATAATACATTTATACACAGTAAGTTTAGATAAAAACTAAAAATAAAACCATGCAAAATTGATAGTGACCATAATGTAAAATACAGAAAAAGAATACTAATGTGCTTTTGTTGTGCCAAAACTGAAACTATTTCACTCTTCTGGAAACTTGATTTAAAGCAAAAACACTCGTTTGATGTTCTTGACGTTATTGTATTAGAGTCCATTTCATTTGCAAAGTAGAAACAATAGTAGTGAAAAAAAAAACTATTTATGCATCACCCATCAGGTATAGACTAAAATTAGATTCTTTCAACCTTATAATACTAACAAGTCATTAAAAAAATGATCAGTGACTGAAAACAACCTGTATTTATACAATATCATCTTTCCCATAATACCATTCTTTCATCTAGCACCTTTGGATATAAAGTAAAACTTTCATTTGGATGAATATCAATGCGATCAAGCAGTAGTAGTTTACTACAATTATTAAAGCAGTGAGAAAAGAAGTGCTTTTGAAATTCAAGTACACTTTGGGACCAAATCCAGAGGAGAGGTAGAGCGCAACCACTCCCATTCACTATGTGTCCTTGCGTGCCCGAGCAAATGAACAAGAGGCACTTGCAAAAGAAAAGTGATTTGAATAAAAGGGTCCACTGTTGGGGAATCAAACCTCTGAGCTGTCATTGCTATTGAGGCCTTGTGTCATCATGGGCTCTGTGCTGCTGGAGCCTTTCGGGGACTCTGTGATGTTCTTGTTCCGTCTAGACCGCACCACCAGAACGACGAGAATGACGAGGAGGATGGTGAAGAGAAGACCTACCAAGATTCCTATGATCAAGACAAGCTGGTCGTCACTAGAGTCCCTTTGATTCAATTCTCTAGGTATGATACCCTCCGCCTGGGATTCCTCATGAAGGTTGGGATGTTTCTGAGCGCTGCGTTCCAGCGCTATATGTAAGATGTTTGTGCCACGGTTATTTTCTGTGCCAATATCCTGAGCCAAATCTGGAGCGCGGTTGGCTGACCTTTTGGAAATCGAGTGGCTGTGTGTCACAGAATGATAGTCCAGGCTCCTTTTCCCGATGCCTCGATTAGCGTTGTCTCTGGACCGGACAGTGTAGATGGTGTGAATGTACCACTCCCTGCCTACCGACACCTGGACAGTGTTATAGTGTTAGAATCACAACATTATCACAGTGTTTCTTAATTTTGGCAGCTGTTGTATCTCTCTTACCTGAAACAAAGCTGTGGAATCCAACCTAAAGCCATCAGAGCCTGGCTGCCTCACCAGCGGCAGCGCCTCAGGATCGTCTACAGCGAGGAAAGCATTGAAACTAATGCTGCCAAATGTTCTCGCCTGAGTTTCTGGCTGAGCTTTGTCCTGCAAAGCAGAATGAGTTTAAAATTGCACATTATTCTGCCTAATAATCAAGAATGTTCTCCATATTAAAGGAAACGTTAGATCTACTTGACATGAAAAATATTCAACATTAAATTTAGAGTTTTATTTGTGACTCTGATGAACAATTATTAGAACTGAACAGTGTTATATTTTACTGAAAGTATTACAATTAATACAACGATTCTAAATATAAAACATTTGTTAACTGAAAACAACAACAAAACGAATGAATAAAAATGAATAAAAAACAAATACACACACACACACACATATATGTATATAAGCTTTTTTTTAAATGTATAAATACAAATTAATTCAGATTACAAAAACAAAACAAAATTGTTAAAATTTAAACCTAACATGAAAACGAAAAATATATGTGACTCTGGACCACAAAACCAAAGTGTACATTTTTCAAAATGAAATAAGCTTTCGGTTGATGTATGGTTTGTTAGGATAGGACAATATTTGGCTGAGATACAACTATTGGAACATCTGGAATCTGAGGGTGCATAAATTTTTTTTTTAAAAAATACTGAGAAAATCGCCTTTAAAGTTGTCCAAATGTTCTTAGCAATGCATATTTACGTACTAATCAAAAATTAGGTTTTGTTATATTTACGTTAAGAAATTTACAAAACATGTTCATGTAACGTGATCTTTACTTAATATCCTAATGATTTTTGGCATAAAAGAAAAATCAATAATTTTGACCCATACATGTTTTTTGGGCTATTGCTAAAAATATACCCCAGCAACTTAAGACTTGTTTTGTGGTCCAGGGCCACATATATAGAAAAACACTAATAATAAATTATAGATACTAAACTAACACTGTATCAGCTCGATCTAGATTTCAGCTGTAATATTTACTTTCATTGTATGTCTGCAAAATTTCGTAAATATGATTATTTGTAACTTTGCAACTGTTTGTATGTATTTCCTAGATGCTACTGCAGGTAAGTTGTTTTTCGAGTCTAAGAAAACATACTTTAAATTAGAGATTGATTTATATTTATGACAAGTTTGCACTTTATAAGTAAATATGCAAATTAAATTTTAACAAAATTCCTACATTTTCCTGGTGGCTTTGCGGTTTTCAAAATGTGCTATTTGCTTTTTTAAAAAATTTTTATTAAATCAATAATATTGGACATCTAATCTAGGTTGTTTAACTTTTTATGCATGGTTTGGGCTTCCTTAAAACAGTGTGCATACTCACAATGATCTTAAATCGGTACAGAAGAGACGGTGAATCAGCTAGACAGCCATACTCAAAGTTGTCAGGGTTGTATTTTGGGATGTATCCATCCGCCCCTGTGCACAGGAACACCTTCTCAATGTTACAGATGAAGGAGTCTCCAAGATTCTGAACGGGATCCACCATTACACGGCCGTAGATGACATCTCCTAAACAATGCAGCACCCATAAATAAATGACAGGTGTCATATTTCAAATACTCAAGCAGAAATAAATAGTTGGTCGTAGCATTTTACCCTCTGAGAAAGCCGTATCACTCTCCTGACCAAAGCCCATGGAGCCGTCTGACAACCAGAGAGTCTTTTTTGAAAGCAGCAGCATCTGTGTGTTTAGACTGAACTCTGCGGAGACTGGATCACTCACCTAGAGTCATCAACACAAAAGTTACTCTTCTTAGGAAAACTTGAGTATATGTCAGATTTTCTTGTCTGTCTTAAAGCTAATACTTAATTTTAGTGGCTTTTGAAGGGATCGTGTTTTGCAAATTATCATTATTCTTAACATATTGTATAGTTTTAGATTTTGTTTTAAAGGTAATAGCTTCATCTTTATTAATAAACATAAAATAAATTAAGTTGAACAAAGTAGCCGTACAAATATAGTCAGACAAGATAAAAGTTTAGTTACATTTTTAGCATATAATTTCAGTTATTTAAAATAATGTAATATTTCTGTATACAAAATTTATTTAAAACCTGAATCTCCACACGAATGTTTGAATTTAACTGCACTCATGCCACCTCTGTAGTACAAACAATTTTTTTATTAATACTAATTTCATATGATTGGTAACTTATTTGTCTTATTCTACTTCTTACTGTACTGTTTTAAATATCAATTTTTAAAAAGCTTACAAGCATACATCTTTGAATTTGACAGATGAAAATGATGACATTACAAAGGTAAAAAGAAAATACCCCTGTACGTCACTTTTAGGATTCAAATGTCATCTCATATTAGGAAGGATGATTTTTTATCAGAATTTGTGATTATTGATCAGAAGGTGCTCCTTAATGTTTTAAATTAGGAGGACAAGCACTGCTAAAAAGAAAAGTAAGAATAGAGCCATGTGTAACAGTATATAAGATCTGTGCACGAGGTCTTAAAGAGACAGCAGCCTAAATAAACCTGCCTCTGCTTTTCATTAGAGTGAAGACTGCCCAGTGTTATTTCACAGTTAAATAGATTATAGTTAGATGTAAGTACTGTTCATTTAATTTGTATCTTATTTTCTTTGTTTGTGCTATTAATGGTCATTAATTTATTTGTTCCTATTTTATTATTTAATATCTACTTGCGTTTTTTAGTTCAAATTAATTCAATTCTGAGTGCGCGTGATTCTTGGGTGGGGAGGGGGCGTGGTCTATGAGATATAGTCCAGTCACCACAGCTGGAAAAAATCCTAGGAAACACTGTATACATTTAATAAAATTAGAAAAATGCCATTACAAAGGTAAAAAGAAAATGACCCTGTACATCACCTTAAGTCAAATGTCACCTCCTATTAGGAAGGCTAATTTTTTTTATCAGAATTTTTTATTATTTATAAGAAGGTGCTCCTAATTTTTTAATTAGGAGGACAAGCGCTCCTAATTACAAGATTAAAAAACTGCTCTTAAACTGGGTGTGTGACAGTTATGGCTGTGGAATGGGTTTTTGGTTTTTGCTTTAACCCTTGTCTCTGAGCTTGGCTATACAGCCTTTGATGAGTGCTTGTGATTCAGTAATGACCTGTTGGAAGCGTATGTCCAGATCAAAGGTAATTGGCTCTCTGGGGTGGCACACGGGACGGAAGCTGTACTCAAAACCGGGAGGAGCCATGCAGGGAACCAGTTTCACCGTGTACGTTCCTGAGTAATCCCTCACCTGCAGTGAAAGTATTTCAACATTTACTGTATTAGAAGAGACAGTAAAGGAACCCAATAATGACAAATCCAATCATGAGCATATCAAGAGCAGATTTTGCTTTGAATAAAGAAAAATGGCAGAAAGAGACATCCTAAAGACTTACAGCAAAGTCAGAGATGAAGGTCCACTGCTGCATCGGCTGGTTGTATGTCGGCTCACTTCTCACTAAGCTAAGGTTAAAGGTCAGCCCGGGATGGTCCGCACACATGACCATGGAAGTCATAGGGGAGGCTGTGTTGAAACAAATGTTATTATTTGTTATGAATGCAAGACACTATCTCATCATAACTGGTTCAATTTGTATTTTTTTTTTTTTACTTAATACTAAATATGAAAAATGTTTCACCCCAAAAGCAAAATTTAAAATGTAAAAACACTATATTTAGCATTTATAATGTTTTTTAAAAGGGGGAAAAAATTTTACGATAATTTTTTTAACACACTTTTAGCATAAATTAAATTAATTAGATGTTTAAATATGAATGTTTAAATAACTAAATTGTAAATAAATTCTAGTAAAAAAAAATGTCAAAAACAATTTCTGCTTCCAAAAATAAGCTTAATTTTCTATATTCAAAATACAATTTCTTGTTAATTCATTTCGATATTTGAGTGAAATACCAGCAAATAAAAAATAATTATTAGAACCAGATAAAATCATTTATAGGTACTATATATAGTATGTTTAATAACACACCTGAATGTGCAGTGACAAACAATCCCCGAAAACGTGCTTCTGTACGGAAGTTGACGACCAAACGGCCTTGTTCATTGATGCGCATGCTTGTAGGATAGAGGGCACCTAAAAATAAATAAATTACATTTTAGAATATATTCAAATAGAAAGCAGCAAAAATATTTTATAATAGTAGTTTTTTTATATATATATATACTGTATTTCTGATCAAATAAAAGCAGTCTTCTACATAAGAAGCTCACTACAAAAACAAACAAACAAAATTACTGACTAATAATAAAAAATAAAATAATAATAAAAATTTTTTTCTAAAATAGTAAAAAATATATATTGCTAGATTTATTACACTGTGTCTTGCATTTAGATAAAGAAAAAAAACATGCTGTCTTGCCTTGTAATTCAGCTTCCGGTGGACTACCGATGCCATCTCTCCACAAGATGGCAGTATCGTAAACAAAAGTGAGGCGCAGCTCAGACTGCAGGTCAAAGTGCTGCCAGCCGCCAGCGCCGACGGGCGAGTGAAAGACGTATGACACGTGCAGGGGCACGCGCAGGGTCACGTAAGACTGCACCAGGTTCAGCACCTACACAGGACAGAAAGGGCAATACTTCAGGGTATAATAACTACCCAGCTAACAATGCAGAGTTATTATATGCTTTTAGGAAGGATAGTTAGTGGTTATAAAAATAACTATTAGAGAATGTTTTACACAGGTTCTCTTTAGGTTTCAGAATCACAAACATTTAATTGAAAGGTTCAAAAAAATCCTAAAATCTTTAGAATTTCCTTGCAAATTAATGTTAAAAATGTCAGTTTAATTTGACTTTAACTGCTATCCACTAACTGCTACTCTCCAGGAAAATTTTGGATAAATTCACTGATCAACTTCCCTGAACTTGAATGTGTCCTGTACACCCATCCATTTCTGTTTAGTGACGCTTGTCCACTTTAATTAACTGCAGAGTAAACCAACATAGCTTGTGTCCATGGTGAAGACAAACGACAGGCTCAAACAGGCATGTAAACAGTTGTCTAAAGCTTGTTTAAAGAGCTATACATTCTTTTAGCTAACTGTTTGAAGAGGAGGAAAGAAAAACGAGACACTTTTTATGATCTAAAGGTCAGTTTTGATTCATTGTCGGCGAAAGACAAGCAGTAAGTGGCTTAAAGGGGTACATAAAACAAATGCCTTTGCCAATAAGCTAAAATGGCCAGCTACAGTATAATGGATTGATGTGATCTCACAACTGTGAAAACAGTCTTTCCTTTAAAATGTTTGGCAAAGACATGGAATCCATATATCAAGAGCAGGAGTCTAAACCTTAAAACGTTTGAATAAATTCCTAAACTGACACTGAAAAAAAAACAAAAGAGAGACAAGGACATGTTAACCCCTTTTAAGGGCACAAAACATTTTAAACTTCTGTTCAAAAGTCAGTACGATTTTTAAGATGTTTTAATTAAGTCTCTTATACTCACCCAGGCTGCATTTATGTGATTAAAACAACTGTTATAACAGCAATATTGTGAAATATTATTACAATTTAAAATAACTGTTATCTATTTAAATAGATTTTAGTGTAATTTATGCATTTTGAATATTCAGCCATTACTCCATTGTACAGTGTCACATGATCCTTCAAAAATCATTCTAATATGCTGATTTGCTGCAGCATTATCACAGATGAGAACAGTTGCATTGTTAGATTTTTTTGTAGAAAATGTTTTTTTTAGGATACTTTGAAGAATAGAAAAGGTCAAAATAATATTTTTTGAAATCTAAATAATTTGTAATATTATTAAACTCTTTACTTTCACTTTTGATCAATTTAATGTGTCCTTGTCCAATAAAAGTAATAATTTTGTTATAAAATATTTATAACGTTAATATATAATAAGTAAAATATAATAAGTTATAATTCAAAAAGTTAAAAGAAATCCTTTGAATGGTAGTGTATGTACTATAGCTATATATGTACTTTGGCTGACGCTAAAAGGCTAAAGGCATGGCATGATTTAAATAGAAAAAATTCCTTCTCTTTCCTCACCTGTCCATCAGTCCCGATGGTCCCTCCACAATCGTTGAGAAGTTCAGACATGTCATAGTAGCTGACAAACTCCCACAAGCAGGCCTCCAGATGCAGGTTTCGATAGAATCGTAGGGTGCTTTGGCCCCTGAGGGCTGTGTTGTACTGGTAGGGCGCAGTCCCACCGATGGCATCTGGATTGCGGGTGGCGTCTGTGATGAAGCCGTAGCGTGTCTGAACCTCTGTGTAGTCCAGCAGGTTAGAGCAGCGATGGTTTCCTACACGCGTACCGTCTGGACTCAGAGTCAGCTCAAAGTTGGAGAGCGGCCGAGTGGAGACTACAGGTAACATTCCTGTCAAAGGGAATGAGGAGAATGATGTAACATTTATGCATCTGATATGACACGGAAAGTGAAAAGCATTTTTTAATCCTTTCTAATTTTATAATTAATCTGCATGAAGCCAAATCTGCCTTTCACTGTGATAAAATTGGTGTGCAGGTGCACTGACCGTCAATATGGGGCATGGTAACAGTCAGTTTAATAAGGTTTGGGTGGTCGGGATCTTCTGCTCCAGTGTAGCGCAGTCTGGCAGAGAAAGGCTCGGCTCCAACTGTGCCAACATGCCGAGGCTGGCACATACCTGATCACAAAAAAAAAATGAAACGGCAGCAGTTTAAGGGAGCCGTATACTTAGGAAAAACACTGTCAAGGAACATGAAACAAAGTTAACAGCCCAGTTTGAAATAGTATATTCAATCAACATTTTTTTTAAGGCAGTATTAATTTCAATCCATTGGAAATTGGATCAGATTATTGTGTGTGAATTACATACAGTAAACATTTAAAGAAATTCTGAACATGACTAACATAAGTGGACTTTGGGTAAAAAAATAAGAAAGAAAAAATATCATCGTACTCTATAAAGAAATTAGCTGTGAAAATGATAGCAGCCCTGAAAAATAGCATAGCAAGAAGAAAATTTGGATTTTTATCAGGTTCAAATGATGAAGAGCTCTAAAAAAAAAAAAAGTCAGATTGTCACTTTTCTTTTTATCTCATTTGTGTGCCTAGAAATCGTCTAATATTGGCAACCTGATCTCATCATGAAAACATACCTGTGGGAACTTTTTCACAAAACACGAAATACATACCAATAACAAGCACATATCAGTTCAGTTTCAAATTAACGCTAGAGGCGGTAAAACAACAAGCTATTTTAATCGTTTTTGTATACAGTTATGATTACAGCTGCATATGTTTCACTTTCTGGACGTAATAAGCTTGCACTATAACTCGGCTGGCACGGAATTGGACTTAGGATGCAGAATACTTGGGTACGTTTCCCTTGGGTACGAATCCTGTGAAAAACATGACTCACGATGAAAAAGCTGAAAGATGAGAGATCGAAAAACAAGCTAAAACGGCATGCTTGCGTCTGTGTTTTTTACATCAGATTTGCTTTTGTTCATACTATCGGGTAGGTTTAGGTGTAGTGCAGATGGTATGTTATTATTTAAAACGTCACAGCGCATTGGACTTATAGAGTCACTCAATAAAAATTTCAAGTCAGAACCATGGTGACACCTACAAAACCAGCATCACATGCAGCAAAACATACCATATGTACATTCATCTGTTCCAGAAAAAAAAAGTGGACATTTCACGAAATATACATGGCGCTCCATATATTGTGTCTTGCAAAAAGCTCCCACAGGTACATTTTCATCATTAGATCATTCTCAATATTGGTGTTAATTCTGTAAAACAATTAACTCACCGTCTTCCTGGCTGATGGAGACTATGGGGCTGGTGAGCTCTAGGCCTTCATCCCCGTTGGAGTTGACAGCCCGGGCTGCACATTGCACACGCGAACCTGCCTGGAAGTACACTGAGTCTAATGTGATCGTTTTGGAGGAGGTGAAGAAGGTGTCAAAATCCACTTCCTTCATGGGGCTGGTCACACCGTCAGGACCTGTCGGGGCACTGACCAGCCAGCGGTACCGGGTCAGGGTGTTATTGATGTGCTCAGCAACACAGATGGAGCCCGTACGGTCAAAGCCAGCATACTTGGGGTTGCACGACTAAAATAAATATAGGAATATGTACATATAAATCACAAAGGGTTTGAACAGATTATTTTATATTTCGATTATTTTTGTTAAGTAGGTTTACACACATTCACTGTGTCTAAATTACAATTACTTTGTCTATGTAGTGAACCTACCGTGACACAGACTACAGGATATCCTGCGACTGGCTGAGAATCTCTAGTGCTGCTTGAATCATCATACTGCAACAGAGACACAACAACTGGCACCGCAGGGAAGGTCACATCGGCCATACTGTTCGTCTCTTCAATGTAGATGATGGCTTTGGTGACCTGAAGATTAGAAAAAGCAGAAATAATGAAAACAGTGTGGATCCTTCATGGGTAATTAAATAAAAACAGATATAATACTTCTGATTACACAAAGACATTTTTTGGCATATTTTGGAGTATTCAAGTTTTTTGTATAGCGCTTTTTACAATACAAATCGTTACAAAGCAACTTTACAGAAAATTATGTTTCTACAATATTTAGTACCATATTTTTTCGGACTATAAGTCGCACCTGGGTATAAGTCGCATCAGTCCAAAAATACGTCATGATGAGGAAAAAAAGCATTTATAAGTCGCACTGGACTATAAGTTGCATTTATTTAGAACCAAGAACCAAGAGAAAACATTTACTGCAAGAGGGCGCTAGTATAGAGCGCCCTCTCAAGGCTGTAGACGGTAATGTTTTCTCTTGGTTCATTTCTCTTGGTTCATGTCAAATTAATTTTAAAGTCGCAGGACCAGCCAAACTATGAAAAAAGTGCGACTTATAGTTCAGAAAATATGCTAATAGCTTATAAGTGGTGACTATCAGTTTGTGCACATATTACGTATGAGTACCTGAATCTCAGCTACCATGTTCTCATCAGGTTTGAGGTGGACAGTGAAGGCCTCTCTCATCTCTCGTACACCATCATACAGAATTTCCACCACCACTATGTGCTCAGTCTCTCCTTCTTTAAACTCCACATCTGCAGTTGGAAAATTTTCATTTTCATGTTTGATTTTGTACGTGTTCTATATGTACAGTACATTACAAGGTCTTTTTTAAAGTGTGATAAATAACCAGTGTTTGACAACATATATGTAAAAGAAAACATGTCCAGCTCATGCATCACTAACAATTTAAAAATATAAAAAATCTTGTTCTAGAAATGAAAAGTCTTGCAATTACTTGCATTGTAACATTGTTTTTATAAAAACTAAATAAATGTTCTTCCCAAATTCTCATAACTCAATATCTTTAGATATTTTAGTTTTGTATTTTTGTAAAAACAGTTATTCTCAGTGATGATTCTCATTAATTCTCAATACTGTAATGCAAACATATTAAAAGCACTAGTGTAAAAAAATACAAATAAAATTTTTGATATAAATCGGCATAATTTAGGCAAATAATAATCACACAATTATACATACATGTATAGTAGTATTAACAACATTAGTACTTGTTATATTTAAATTACCATAAATTGGGTAAATATAACATAAATACTATTAAGATGTATAATACTTAAACATTTTTTACAGTAATAAAAATTATATTTTTGTACATATTATTGTCTGTCTTTTATTGTTTATATAACAATACAGTGAATGTTTTTATAGAAAAAAAATTCTAAAGACTTTAAAATAGTCAATTAAAAATATTAATAATAAATGGTCTAGAAATAAGCATATTATTCTTTGATCGAGAGATTTTTTTAGGTAAAAAAGAATGATTATGGGGTAAAATAGGAACTAGATATGTCATTGGGAGGTTTGGTGAGATTCCCCAGTGAGCTGTCTCAGAAAACCATGCTATGATGTTGTGTTTGAAGCCACCTTCAGAGATGGGATGGTAATCTTCTCCAGAGGAAGCCGAGCCATCCTTTGTGTGGACCCGAACCACAGACACTTTGGATGTGTCTCCTGTCCTCTGAACCGGGATCCTCACCTCTGAGATCTGCCCAGACTCACTGGGTTCACTGACACTAAACTTGGTTGCTCCAAACCTGATAATGGCCTCTGGGGAAAAAAGATCATGGGAAAGGAGAGATGTATGTCAGCACCAGAATATCACTTAACTTGGGGTTGATATGAACCTATCATCAGAAGAAAGATGATTAAAGATCACATGAAATCAAAATGAGAGTTTTGTAGCCTCTAGTCCAGATTTATGAGATTTGAATCTATATATTTGGAATTGTGCCTATAAATGTTGACATAATACATTTATCCTGATCTTAGTGTGCAATTAAATTTTACATTAGTCTCTTTCATACTATTTTAAATATTTATTATGAAATAATGCATACTTCTATATACCTTAAATATCTGCATTTTTCCTGAACAAAAAAACACTGCCTTACAGTTCATTCAGAACTTTCTAGGACTCCGACAGATAACAGGAATTGCAAGTGGAACAAAAGTCGGCACAGAAATGTGATAAAGTGGAAGATGAATGTCTTACTGTCAGCATCGTCCTTTATCTTGACTAGTGTCTCATTCTGAGCCCCTATGGAGGCCCCAAATGGAGACTCGCTCTTGGGACTTCCCAGCACCAATCTCAGCTCCTCGTCTTCCTCATGTTCGGTGTCATCCACAAGGATGAGGACACAAGGCTTCTCCACCTCTCCTATGCAAGCAATCAATACGGAGTTGTTATTTAGTATGCATACAAATGTCAACACTTCAAATTGGGAATAAATTACTGGGTTTCTTCATCTTTTATAGAGATAAACACTCTTAATAATAAGTCAAAAATAATACCTGGTAAAAAGACAATGGTGGAGATGTCCGTGTTCGGCCTCTCGTTGAAGTCCATCATGACTTGGGCCGAACCTTGACGGCTGTAGCACCGCACACTGGACTTGTAGCTCAAATCTCCACTCCGGTACACAATAGCAGATATCTGTCCATCGTTCTCTTTACCTGTGTACGTAGGATCTCGGAACTGCACCTTGGGCACTTAAAAAAAGTGTTATATTCAAACCCAAATCTTATTTATTTTGTTTTTTTCTTGTCTAAGATAATAAGAATGAAACGGTATGCTATATTTAGCCTTTTTATGGTTTAGTGTAAGATCACTCACAATCTGAGATGGAGTCGTTGATGTAGATCGTAGCTTTTCCTGGTTCACCCAATATGCCGTTCATTGGCATACGGAGAACCAGCTCAAATTTCTCTGGCCCCTCCAGCACCGGCTGGCCCAGGTCATCCAGGATTGTAACCTTGAACGTCTGCATGTTGACGCCCGGGGAAAAGTCTAGGTTCTTACTAATCCCAACGTAGTCCACGCCAGCTGTGTTAAGGTTTACAGAATTGTAGTAATATGTTAGAAATATCAACTGCACATAAATAAGTTATCAGAGGTTAAATAACAGAGAAAATAAACCTCTCTCAAGCGCAGAACTGACCAAACTTTTTTCTCCACAAAAAGAAAAAAAAAAGTATACTGACACTAGACCTGTGAGAGAATACTTTTATGGAGATACTTTATATTTCTGACCTGCTGTGCAAATAATTATTAAGTTTACTGCTATGTACTCATTCCTTAAATACATTGACCTTTATATCAGACATGCAATAGTGTATTATCTTAGTAAAAATGAATAAATAACATTGGTTATTACTAGTGAAATAATAATTAAAGTGTATTTTGCCAATCCATTTTTTTGCAGATTTTTTCATGTTTTCATCAAATTTAATTTGATTTATTTTAATCAAGTTTGCTTTAACATTAACAAGGTGTTTATTTATTTCTTTTTTATTGAATAAACTGAAATTATTTTCCACTAGGTATTTTAGCGTGTTCAACTGTTTGAATGAGCTGCCGTTTAGTTATATGCTGGCCTTTTATTGTGGTGACATTCATTTTAACTTCACTCACTGTTGTTGAACAGGACTGGACCTTTCCTGGCCAGAATGAGCTACAACATGAACCAGACAGTCGATAGTCTGACTCTATGATTAAACTGTTTGAAGACAACCCTTTCAACAATCTGGAGAGTGTTCAAAAGACTGTAAATGTGGATGTTTGTACAACATTAGTATTTCCAGATCATGTTAGAAAGAGGCACTGAAGACCATGTTGTGTTTACATCTTGTCAGTAAGTCATAGGATGGGCTTTTGTTGTCTGGCACTGTCTATTGTTGAAGCCTGAGGGGCCTGTAGCAACATATTATTGGTGTAGATGTCTCGGAATACAGGCTAGATAATGTATTAGATCAACCAAGAATGTTTACAGTAATTATATATGAAAGCGTCTACACATGTAATACTAGGAACTGGCATACGCAATCTGTCTGCTACATACCTTCGGCTGAAACTGGCTCAGTTTTTCGAGACCGTACTGTGACCGTTCCGGTTTTGGAAAGGTCACTTCCGGTTCTCCAAACCCGGACTTCGACATAACCATCACTCTCATCCACATGGTACTCAGTTTCTCCAAAGTAAAACACTGGCGCTGTTGGACAACAAAGAGAGGTGTTTTATTGATGGAACAAGATGTAAGTTTGATCACTAAATTATCATTAATCTAACCATGGAATAGTTAAATAAAACTAACATAAATAAGCCATATCAATTCTGTTACTTGAAATAAATGTAGCAAGTTGAGTAAATTGCCAAATCTGACACTTGTACATCAGAAACTGAAATAAAAACCGAGAAAATCCATATGGACAACTCCAAAAACTGATAAAAAGGACAAAAACACAATACAATTACTAAAATTAAAATGAAAATATGAAAAATAAAAATACTATATATCACATCAATGATATTAAAATAATACTAGTCATAACACTCAAGGAAAAACAGTTTTGAATCAGTTTTTGTTCATATAATAAAATTCAGTGGGGTCCAAACACCTCTGAATTTATATTTATATGGATTATTTATTATATATTTATTTCCAAAATAGATTTTGTGTTCCACATAAAATAAAAAAAATAAAAACATATAAGATTTTTGGGTGAACTATCCCTTTAAGACAGCCTTTTTTTCAAAATATATTTTGTGTTCTGGTGAAGAAATAAAGTCTGGTTATGACATTTGGTGAGTAAGTGAGTAAATGATGGGTGAAGTGTCTTTTTAAGAGTGAGGAGCTGTCTGAGGTGGCTCTAACAGAAGGTACGGGGGATGTGGAGATAGACGGGCTAGCGTGGACCTGTCTGTTTGCAATTAACACTTTACCCGACTTAGAATCCATGGACAAATCCTTGTTCATAGCTCCCTAACACCCTGTCTGCTGCTGAAAGGTCTATGTCACACTTAGCTTCCAAATGTGTTTTCTTGGAAGACACTGTGTCATGTACTGAAACTGATTGAGGGTAAGACACTGAGGGTGTTGAGAGAGTTTAAGCTGCTATATGTCCACGGTAGGAAGCGCATCTAAGCCTAAGGAAAATAAACAATATGTGTAATGAGACTTTTTTTTCACTTGTTTTATTCCTGTGTGGCTTGGAGGCCTCACAGGCGACGTGATAAAAAAACAGAAGGTTCCTTTTTACCCCTAAACCAACACTGAACTGTTGACACATTAGGATGGAATGCACTAATGAGGTGAGTCTGGTTTGTTGTAATTGCACTTTTTCCATTAAACATCTTCAACATTTGAGCTTTTGTTAGACCCTATTATTGAATGATTTTACCTGCCCCTGAAGGGTTATTCAAGCTCCAACTCTTATATTATGAACTCAGCAACCATGAAAAGTGAAACAAGAAAATACTGATGGGGACAGAGAAGAGTGTTTGACTGACAGAAAGAGTTCACTGAAAAAATGAAAAAAACTATGACAAATATCTCATGCCACATGATGGCAGGTTTGATGTTTGAAGGCATGTCTTGTGAGTGACAAGTTTGGATGTTTAGAAGTGGATATGAGCGTGAATAAACAGAGCAGCTTGGACATTCTGCAATAAATGAAAAAATAAAATAAAAAACAATAGAAATGCATAAATAAATAAGACACAGGTTTGTTATTACATGGTTAACAAGGCAAGGAAAACGAATAAATCCTCAGTTTTATAACCATACAGTATACAGTTTGTAATGTCACATTAAGGTATTTTTATAAATTAAATTAAATTAAATTAAATTAAATTAAATTAAATTAAATTAAATTAAATTAAATTAAATTAAATTAAATTAAATTAAATTAAATTAAATTAAATTAAACCAAAGTGTACACCATTGTTTGGGGTCAGTAAGATTTTACAATAATTTTTAAATATTTTATTAATTATTTTTAAGGAAATTAAAACTTTTAATTAAGCAGGAATGCATTAAACCGATCAAAAGTGACAGTAAAGTTATTTATAAGGTAAAAAAGTTATAAGATATAAGCATCAAAGTTTGATTTCAAGGCTACATTTTCACAGAATGTTCTTTACCTTATGAAGGATGGTTTTATGTAGAAAACCAGGGTCCCATATGAAATAGAAACAATGTATAAATACCAACATCAAACTTGCTTTTCTATTCCAAACTTGCCGTCCCAATGCAGCTGATTACTACTGCCAAACTAAGAGCAATATTAATTATATTGTGTTTTATGTTTCCTCTTTAATGTGCTGAAACTACTAAATTACCAACTTTCATTAATGATCAAAGGCTAAGCTTAACAAACTCAGTGTTTTACCTGCAATAAAATGCACGTTACGTTCGTGTGAAGCTGGGTTAAAGCTCTCGAGGGGCAAATACATCTTTAGGCACTGCCTAGAGGTTTGAGTCCAAGGGCGAAAATAACTAAATTGTTCACATGGTGAAAATCCCATTATAAAGTGCACACTTCAAAAAAACTAAAAGAAAAACAAAACCTGAAGCAGTTATCTCTAGCTTTATCTAGTCTTGGAGACACATTAAATATAATTGCATGATTGGCCTTGGCACTGCCAGCGCCTGTCCCTGCAGAGATATAAAGCGCTGTGGGCGATCGGAAGGTGATATGAAATGAGTTCTTTTGTTTGGCTTGTTGTGTGGATGCTCTTTGGTGTGTGTCTCGCTGCTCCCACAATCAGATAAGGATCATTTGTAAAAGGGACAAACAGTGAGCTTCAAAGCACCACAGTCCATTAACTGAAAAGCAAACCATTGGCTCCTACACGACCCAAACCCAAACTCAACTGCTCCACTGAGTGGATTAGGTTACCCGTGTGGCAGGCTGCCATGGTGCTAGTAGGCTAAATTTGAACTACTGAGGGTTTTCTTTCCTTCATAGGAACTGCAGACTGGAACATTAATGCATTAGCTTTCCAAAACTTAAATGATCTGGCCTGAACACTATAGTATGCTCTGACACTCACTCTTAACTGTATTCTATCTATTTCACTGCACGGTTGACAACTTTGGTCAAAAGCAGCTCTTCAAAGTAGCTCTAGCCAGCAAAGCTTTCACAAGGATGGCCCCTGGAGACATTAACGCACAGCTTCCTCTCACCTCATTTCAACTCACTGTAATTAAACCTCCTGGTGGAAAAAGCCAAAGTAAATGTAATCAAAAAAGCCAGGGAAATGTAATCAAGGAAAATTATTGTTTAGTGTATAACGCCCACCCCTGGCAGTTTATTAGATTTTTTTGTCAACGTTTCCTCTCTGACGAATTCTTCATAATAACTGCACATCAGTTCGAACATCAGAATTATTCTTCAGAGTTTGCTGATTGTGCTTTTGCACAGTAGAGGTTGTAACTGTTTCATAAGTAGAGGGATAGATTCGGTTCAAAATGTTTCGTCTTGAATGTCCATGATAAAAAAAAAGTAAAATTTTCCTTATTTACTTATTTTAAACTGTATAAATTTAAAAGTACAGTTATCAAACAAACAAACAAACAAACAACATCTAAATTGGGTTGCAGATAATCTAGTTTTTAATAGAATCTTTTTCAAGAATTCTTCTTTAACTGAGACTTTTTCTTCATTATGATACCATTACAATTGTATGAACCTGATATTTTTTTTTTATTATTTTGGAAAAATAAAATAAATTTTTATATGTAAAATCAAAACATGTATTTTCAGGCACAATATAAAACTACATAACTATAAAATAATATTTTTACTATATATATATATATATATATATATATATATATATATATATATATATATATATATATATATATATATATATATATATATATATATATATATATATATATATATATATATATTAGGGCTTTCATCGTTGGCGTGTTAATGCGTGTGATTACTTTTTTACAATAATTTTACAATCCTTAACGAATTAAAATAATTTCCTGTTGCACTGTACACAAACTATAAAATTCAGTTTTTTTTCTTTCTTTCATACTTATATGGGCTCCTTTGGTGTCCTTTCAGATTTTCTAAGTGTCTTTTTTGAAAAGACATCTAAATTTATGTTGAAAGAAAATACAGATTTTTGAGAATCACCCTTTAGTCTTTTGGTTTACTTTTCTGGATGTAGCAAATAATGTAAAAATAAACATTTGAAACAAGATACATGGCCTGTGCTTAATTTCATGAATTGTGTGATTAATCTGATAAAAAATTTTAATCGATTGACAGCCCTAATATATATTTATATGTATAGTATGTTTATAATTAATATATATATATATATATATACACACTGTATATAAATATATATATATATATACACACACACACACACACAAATATACATATCACATTATAATTTTATATGATTATTATAAATCACATAACATTATAATAGGATATGAAATTATGTAAGTGCACACACAGTGAGAGAATCTACTCTGGGAGTCTAGTGTGCACTTCACACGTCTACATGCAGACGTGTGCTTGAACTTTCCTTAGCATTCCCACAGAGAGACAGCAATTTATAAAAAGACCTCTGGGTAGGAGAAAATGGCAGAGCACATTAACACAGCGCTAAGTGTTTCTTAGCGAGAACACACTGTACACATTTCCACAGGAGCGGAATTGATTTGCTCTAATTTTCGTTTTAAAAAAGCACCAGAACGGGTGATTCTCTTGCAAAAAGCATCCGGACACGTGTATTTCAATCGACTCGCCAGGGTGCTTTCTGTGATTGACAATGCCAAATCTGTGATTGCTGGCTAATGCCATATTACGTTGCCACTATTTATGACTGTTTAAAAAATGACCTGCATGTACTGTAAAGACCAAATTAAAGATTTCAGACATAATTTCAACTGCTCTTTCATACTCTTGTTATATTTTTGCATCAACTTTATGTATTAATTTAAAACCATTTAAAGAAATAATTCACCCAAAATGATTTTTTTCATCATTTACTCTCCCTTCATGTTGTTCCAAAACAGTATGAGTTTTTTCCTGTTAAACACAAAATATATATAAGAATGCTAGTAACCAAACGGTAGATTCTATGCATTAGATTTTTATACAGCTATGAAACTCAATGGTTACTGTCAACTGTTTGAATTTTTGTGTGAACAATCCATTAAAATTTTGCCTTGAACCATAATTTTTGTTACTGTTGACAAAATATTTCTTCAATTGATGTAAAGCCAGGAATCAACAAACAGACGGTAAAAGAAATGTGACCTAACAACTTGCTTCAATCACCAGCTTCTCCACAGGACATCCGCCTCGTCTCCTCCAGGCTGACCCAGAATCAGAAGACTGGATCTTAATAATAGGCTCCAGACAGACAGCCACCTACGCTAATTTTGCTCCCTCCGGATCCTCCCTTCACATCTTTCTCTCCAAGTGGTCCATAATCATAGCTTTATTAACCCAGCACACATTCACAGCAGTATAAATAGTGAGCCTGATCCTGAAGTACAAGTATCCTCTTGTTTTGCAGTTACAATAACTCAAATGTGGTTCTCCCTCGATGCATGCGATGGTGATTTTTGTCGTATCCAGCGGCAGTTACCACAACGTGCGAGAACACGTCCCACCGCACTAATTTCAACACACAGATGATTTTGCCAGCTGATTCTTGTAACCAAAATGCCCTTTTCTCTGTATAAAACAATAGAAATCATTTGAAAGTCTCAACTTAGATAGAAAACCAAACGTGTGGGTGAGAAACTCAGTACAGACAGAATAGAGTATCTATCTATCTCATCTATCTGTCTGTCTGTCTGTCTGTCTGTCTGTCTATCTACAGTGCCTATAAAAAGTATTCATACCCTTTTTTTCCCATTTTTTTGTCACAGCCTTATGTTAAACTGCTTTAAATAACTTTTTTTTCCACGTCAGTCTACACAGATATGACAACTTTGCAAATGTATTAAAATTCAAACACTGAAATACATACATTGCATAAGTATTCATACCCTTAACTTAGTACTCAGTTGAAGCACCTTTACAGTCTCAAGTCGTTTTAGTGTGATGCGACAATCTTTGCACATCTAATTTTTTAATTATCTGCCATTCCTGTCCTTACCTCAACTCTCAAGCTATATCAGGTAGATGCACATTTTCAGGTTTCTCCAGAAATGTTTGATTGGGTTAAAGCTCAGGCTCTGGGTGGGCCACTCAAGAACATTCACTGAGTTGTCTATAAGCCAGTCTTGCTGTGTGCTTAGGGTCATTGTCCTGTTGGAAGGTGAACCTTCTGCCCAGCCTAAGGTTCTGAATGTTCTGGACTGGGTTTTCATCAGGGATATCTCAATATTTTGGTGCACTGAGCTTTTCTTTTACTCTGACGAGTCTCTCAGTCCCATCCACTGAAAAACAGCCCCACAGCATGAAGCTGCTACCAGCACACTTTACTTTTGGGATGCTACTCCACAGCTGATGAGCAATGCCCGGTTTCCTCCAAACATGATGCTTGGAATTGCATTTCATCAGACTAGAGAATCTAGTTTCTCACAATCTGAGGGGTTCTTTAGGTGCTTTGTTGCAAATTCTAAGTGTGTTTTCATGTGTCTTCACTGAGGATTGGTGGAGTGATGCAGTGATATTTGTCCTTCTGTAAGTGTCTCCCATCTGCATATATGATCATGGAGCTCAACTAGAGGCCAGCTCTAGGAAGAGTCCTAGTTTTTTCAGACTTCTTCCACTAAGAGAAATGGACACTACATGCTTCTGTGAACCTTCAATGCAGCAGAATTTTTCTGAACTCTTCCCTAGATGTGTGGCTTGATTTAATCCTATCTCTGAGTTCTACAGGCAGTTCTTTTGACTTCAAGGCTTGGTTTTTGCTCTGATATGCATTTTCAGCTATTAGACCTTTTATTGAGAGGTGTGTGCCTTTCCAAATCATACTCATTCAACTGAATTTGACAGAGGTTAACGCCACTAGAAGTTTAGTAACATCTACAAGCGATATGAATGCTCCTGAGAAAAATTTCAACTGTCCCAGAAAAGGGTATGAATACTTATGCAATGGAATCATTATTTTTTTTTATTTCTAATAAATCTGTTTTCTGTCTGTTTGACTGTTTGTATGTTTCATGTTAAGACATTTCCATCCATGCTAATTTGTTAACCAACTGCAGTAAAGTCCAGTCTAAACAGACTATTTTTACCAGGAGTTGTAGCTGTCTGTGCGTGCTCTGAGTACTCTAAGTAGGTGGCACTCAATAAGCTGACATGGTGCTGTCTTTTCTAAAAACAGTCGATCAGGTTTCAGGTGTATGCGTCATTTGCAAAAGTGAACCTGCACTGCTGTCAGACAGTAGCTCCAGGCAATGTTTTTTCTCTTTCTCTCCTTTTTTTTTTTTTTTTTTTTTTTTACTCCTCCTTGCTGAAATTCTTGACATCAGCCAAGAATCTGGATTGGAAAACAAGATAACAATGAAGATGCAAACAAAGCCAGTTTCTACACGGCAGTGCTGTCCTCCACCCTGTGTGTTGATACTTGACAAATCAGCCGTAAGAAATAGGATCAACCTGCAAACTGATATGTGTAAGAGGCTTCCAATTGTCATTTACCTCACCTTGAAAATCAAGAGCTGAGGTGAAACCAAAAAGCGATAAACAAAACATATTTTTTTTCCTATTTCAGCAAGCTTAAACATTACCAGAGACTATGAAAATCTGAATAAAAAAACGTACATAAATGAATAAGTATCTATCTATCTATCTATCTATCTATCTATCTATCTATCTATCTATCTATCTATCTATCTATCTATCTATCTATCTATCTATCTATCTATCTATCTATCTATCTATCTATCTATCTATCTATCTATCCGTCCGTCCGTCCGTCTCTTTCTTTCTTTCTTTCTTTCTTTGAACTATGAATGTAACCATCACTTTTCCAGCCACTTGATCTCCAAATGTTTCCTGTCAGTATTTCAGACATTTGGAATGGCTTGGTGACATTCAGGACAGGTTTACAGATTGAAAAAATATTCCATGAAGTCTACCCTCATAAAAAAAACCTTGACAGAGACATCAGTGTGGCACCACATTTGTGCTGACGCCTCTAGAGCTGACCCTGGAGACTCAAACACAGTGTTTCGACACGCAACGTTTTAAATTACATTGCAGCGACCAACTGTTGGGAATTTCAGGCATGTAACCCCTGTCCTCTTAAAAGGACACTTTCACCACCATAAAACCCTTCCATAAATAGTAATAAATGCAATCTATCTACAATTCAATTGCCCAGAGATAGGAGAGCTTCAATACATAAGCTGTCCATCATCTGATCCATCAACATTTTGTTTTCCATGAGATTTTTAATAGAAGATTTGCTTGTATGAAACCAAATAACTTCAAATGCTGTTTCACATCAAAAGCAAACTGAATAAATTTAATTTTTCCAAATACATTTTCTTCTGGCTTATGTATGTGTGTATGTGTGTGTGTGTGTGTGTGTGTGTGTGTGTGTATAAATGCAAATAGATTTCAGACCTCCCACAAACTCGAGGGCTCCTTCTTTCAAGGAGAATCTGAGTTTCATGTATAGGTAGAATTAAAAAATCAGCGGTTTTGTTGGATCTTTTCTTCCAGTCTACCCTGTCTGTGCAGGATAAGCATCGGTCTCAGGAGATAGCCAGGCAGCTGTGAGAAGAGGGGAGGCCCGGAGGTGTTGCTGAACAAAGAGGCACCGTGGGGAGATATGATAGAGAACAGCACCTGTAACTATGCCTGCAGATGAGCGATAAGGTGCTTTCTGGGGCACAGATGTGCAACACAGACATGTACACGCCTGAGGAAAGCTTTCAGCTTCAAAATGGATAGCCCTGTTTTTTATGCACATTTAAAGTCATATTAGATGAACTCGAACCTTAAAAAAGGCTCAAGGATAAAATATACATGACCGGATCTGTTATGTTTTGTTTATAATTAAAGGTCATTAAAAAATTGATTTTCTTAAAGGGACAGTTCACCTAAAAACTAAATCATATGATCATCTAATATTTATCATGTTGCTTGAACCCCATATTAATATCTTTTTGCACATAATACCCCATATTCATTTAATGTTATTACATAGCTATTTTATAGATTTAGTATTGTTATAAAAGTCAGTAAATTTTATTAAATTCCAGTGTATTAAATAGAAAATACATATTATGAGCAATATCCAAGTGAGTAGATTATTTTAATTTTATTTGAAGATTTTCTAGAATTTCTTATTATGCATAAAATTGAATAAAATTAAATAAATTTTTAATTTATATATATATATATATATATATATTATATATATATATATATATATATATATATATATATATATATATATATATATATATATATATATATATATATATATATATATATATTTAGTGGGGATCGAAAGTTTGGGCACCCTTTGCAGAATCTGTGAAAATATGAGTGATTTTCAAAAAATAAGACAGATCATACTAAATGCATGTTATATTTAATTTAGTACTGTCCTGAGTAAGATATTGTACATAAAATATATTAACATTTAGTCCACAAGACAAAAAAAAATGCTGAAATTATTAAAATAACCCCATTCAAAAGTTTGGGAACCCTTGGTTCTTAATACTGTGTGTGGTCACCTGATGATCCTCGGCTGTCTTTCTGTTTTGTGATGGTTGTGCATGAGTCCCTTGTTTGTTCTGAACAGTTAAACTGAGCAGCGTTCTTCAGAAAAATCTTTAAGGTCCTGCAGTTTTCCGGCATCTTTGCATATTTGAACCCTTTCCAGCAGTGACTTTATGATTTTGAGATGCACCTTATCACACTGAGGACATTTGAGAGACTCAAACACAACTATTTAAAAAGATTCAAGCATTCACTGATGCTCCAGAAGGAAACAAGATGCATTAAGAGCTGGGGGGGGGGGGGGGGAGGTGAAAACTTTTGAACACAATAAAGATGGCCAAATTTTTCTTATTTTGTTGAAATATATATTTTTTTCCATTTAGTTCTGCCCTTCGTAAGCAACAGAAGATACTTGTATGTTTCCCGGTACACAAATTAAGTACAATTTACCTTATCTTCAAATTCCAAAAGTTTTCACCCCCAGCTCTTAATGCATCTTGTTTCCTTCTGGAGCATCAGTGAATGTTTGAATCTTTTTAAATAGTTGTGTTTGAGTCCCTCAAATGTCCTCAGTCTGAAAAGATGCATCTCAAAATCATACAGTCACTGCTGGAAAGGGTTCAAATATGCAAAGATGCTGGAAAACTGAAGAATCTGCAGGACCTTAAAGATTTTTCTGAAGAACGCTGCTCAGTTTAACTGTTCAGAACAAACAAGGGACTCATGCACAACCATCACAAAACAGAAAGACAGTCGAGGATCATCAGGTAACAGAACACAGTACTAAGAACCAAGGGTTCCCAAACTTTTGAGTGGGGTTATTTTAATAATTTCAGCAATTTTTTTGTCTTGAGGACTAAATGTTAATATCTTTTATGTACAATATCCTACTCAGGACAGTACTAAATAAAAAATAACATGCTTTTAGTATGATCTCTCTTATTTTTTGAAAATTACTCATATTTTCACAGGTTCTGCAAGGGGTGCCCAAACTTTCGATCCACACTGTATATATATATATATATATATATATATATATATATATATATATATATATATATATATATATATATGAAAAAATGTAAGTCTGTTTAATTTTTCTGAGCCTGAACATTTTCAAACAATAATAATTAAATTACAATTTTCCCACAAACCATTTTTTTCAAGCTAAACTTCACTCTGAAAGGTTCAGACAGGTGGCTCTTTCAGGCACAAAAAGAAAGAAAGAAATCCACACCATATTGGAATAATACTATCTCTCTACAGGCAAAATAATCCATTCTCCCCACTTTAAGGTGAGACTCCACCATTCTTTGCTTTCATACTTCATGAATTATGGCTGGAAAATCATTTCAAGGTTTGCTGTGGTGTTCAATAAATCCTATGAATTTAGATTAAACATTCAGTGTGATCTCGCCTTCAAATTTCTGAGCAAGATCGCCAAGGGATTGCCCGTGTTAAAACAAAGCCTCCGACAGCTTCCCAAGCTGCAGCCGCGAATGGAAGCAACTGTCAAGAAAATGTTTTCAAGCGTCTCTTAGCCTGCAAGTGCCCCAAAGATTTAAAAGAATAGTTTGTTTTTATTTGATTACCTGCCTGGAAAACTTTAGAAAGCTCATAAATATTTCAAGATTAAGAATATTCCAGTCTTCCTTGTGCATTACTTAAACAGTCTAAAACACTACTGATTAAGTTAAATCCCACTCAAAAAGTCCTGCAACTGTTAGAAACTCTTGCAATTATATTTTCCACCATGCACAGCAGAACTGAATCCCACTGGATCATTTGCCTCATTTTTTAAATCCTCTGATCATCAAACTCAAAATATACTTGCTCTCTTGGCGAAACATTGCAAAACTTACATATAAATACCAAACAAGTCTAAAACATCCAACACAGTGAAGTATCTTACCGTCATCCATATCAGGCAGGATGGTGACCCTGGTGGTGGGGAACTCCTGACCCAGATGGCCGCCCATGGGCATGCTGAGGGTGACATTAAAGCTTTCCTCTGGCTCGTAGAGTGAGTCATCGATGACGACCACACGGCAGTGCTTCTCCGTCTCGCCCTTATCGAAACGCAGCACGCTGTGGTGTTCCTCGGGTCGAGAAATGTAGTCAGAATAGGAAAGCACCGTGGTGGGAACCGTGCCCTTGGCTGTACCTGCACGGATGAGAATAAAGGCAAGATTAGAGGAAGTTGTGAACATTCAAATTGAATCTCACGGGTTTAGTCAGGGATAAACGCCACTTAAAAGTTCAAAAATGTAGTTGAAGAAATCTGATGAGCTTGAAAGTTTCAATTCATAAAGTTTGATTTGGTTTGTAAGAAATGGAAACACCTTTAAGTTAAGCTTCTTATTATCGCTCACCTTGTTGTGTGAAGCAGATAACCATGAGCTCTTGACTGACATCTCCAGATCTTCGCACAGGAATCAGAAGTTCTCCAATATCTTCTTCAATCGAGTATGTAGACAATGGGATGAACACTGTGGATTCTAGGAGAAAAAGCAACCATCAAATTTAGCATTATGCTAATTTTAAATAGAAACTGTAAATAGATGTTAGTGAAGTTACTGAAATCATCGTTTGTGTGAGGAGTCCAGGTGGATTCAGTTGCATTTCAGATGTGAAGCTCTTTCAGAGCTTGACATTTTAGTTCTCAAAGTTTCTAACTTTTAAAAAATGTATGTTTAGCTTAGATTCTGTTACAGCTTTTTTAAAGCGGGATTGATCTCTCTCTATTGCTGTCAAAAGGATCAGAACTGTATAATAATTTGACAGACCCAAGTTTCATGATAAGAAATCCTCAACCATTGATGTTTTGTAGTGGGAGAGATATGAACACCCTTATCAGACGGGTCGGGAACGGCTAAAACAATCACATGAATCCTAGATGAAAACCCAGAAGACAGCATGAAAGTTACTATTTGTGAGCATTTGTGAGTTCAAAACTTATGCCAACTTCAGGGTCACCACTTTTCAAATAAATTCATTTCCTTTATGTGTATAAAATTAGATTTTCAGGCTATATTGAGATGATATATGACCGAGCAGCTCTCTAAGGACATCTATGTGGGGTTTCTTTAAAAAAAGACTCAATTATATGCTTCGTTCAAATCTGCATGAAGCTTTCTTTGCACTTAGAGGCTGAGGATAATTAAACGAGGTTTAACCTTTCAGACTGTGGCATTAAGTTGTTTTTATCTCCTTGTGCAAAGGAACTACACAGACTTATCTCTGTAACTGATAAATGTCATATGAGGCCACAGTGGCTGCAGCGTTATACGCCTCTCCATCGATCTCTGCACTTCAGCTCAAATAGACTATGTAATGTTATCCTCTTAAGTAAGTAATGAAAAAAAGAC
The DNA here is from genome assembly GCF_003368295.1 of Carassius auratus. NCBI lineage: Eukaryota > Metazoa > Chordata > Actinopteri > Cypriniformes > Cyprinidae > Carassius > Carassius auratus. The sequence continues at coordinate 4,138,332 of NC_039257.1, read as the reverse complement.
TGAGAAGATCGAAATTGATCTTTGATGAATGTGGCTTAAAAGGCGTGTTTTCTGAGGCAAAGTTATACACAAGTTACATATAAGTTATGCTTTACACACACACACATATGAGTTTTGCCATCTTAAGCAGTGTAAGTGTAAGATCTACGGAGAAAGCGCTCATTCAGTCAGATCAGAGAACAAAGGGACTGCTCCTGCTAAATCAGCCAAAGATCCTGCCACAACTTCAGAGGCTTGGCTGCTGTGTTTTGATGGGGAGGCACCAGGATGTTATTCAGATGTTCTGGAGATATTATGCTATGATTACAATGTACAGACGGGTGACAGCTGTGATGTCCGCCCCCACCGACACTCCTTTTTTTACATTTTCTGGCTTACCTTTGCTTGGTTGGACTATTTGTCTCATGCACAACTTATTACATTGCCTACAAGGAACACTCTCTCAGCAAATGAAATCTAAAATACAATACATCTAATTTTATTAATCTGCTAGAGTAAAAATTCAATAAAAATGCCCTAATTTACTGTCTAAATACATGTAATCTTAGTTTCATCATTGCAAGTTATTCCCAAGAAATATAGCGTTCCTTTTCGGCTGACATAGCCAATCACTTTTATTTTTCAACCCATCCCCTCCAGCCACTTTTTCGAAATCCAATTAATTCCTTATTGATAACATCAAGTCCCGTCCTACAGTTTCTCATCTGTTTCAGTTAGAAATAACTCAGCTCACAGAAGTAAAATAGGTTGCAAATGACATTTCATGTTGGCTTTAATATTTGACATTTGAGCTGTCAGTTCAGATTTGACTGATATCGAAAGTCTAAAATATAGAAGCCTGTTTCCGCCAATGAATAATAATTACAAGTTTTTATCTCACAATTCTGATTTTTTTTCTCGCAATTGCGAGTTAACATCTCATAACTTTTTTTTCTCAAAAATACCAGTTTATATCTAGCATTTCTGACTTTTTTCTTACAACTCTTACTTTGCCTCTTAGAACTGTGAGTTATAAACTTGCAATTGTAAGTTATAAAGTCCAATCCTGAAAGTGAAAAAAGAATATGTGCTCCGAATTGTGACTTTATTTCTAAATATTGAGTCTAAATATCTCAATTATAATTTTTTCCTCGCAATTGCGAGCTTTATAAGTTTTACTAGTTTACTGTATATCATGCAATTCTACAAAAATTTTTTTTTATCTCTATTATGAGAAAACATGTCAGATTTGCGAGTTTGTATCATGGAATTCTCCAAAAAAAGTCTGAATTGTGAGATAAAATGTCGCAATTACTTTTTTTTTCAGTGGCAGAAACAGATTTCCATACTGCAAATATTTTCACTACTATGTAAGAATTTTTAAAAGGAATATGTTCTTTTTCATTTTCAAATATATTAGAATAAATGTAATGTAATTTTTAACAAAATTTCTGTTTTTACTGTATTTTTATCATATAATCACAACCTTGGTGAGCTTAAATGACTTATTTGAAAAAGATTTTAAAATCTTGCCAACTACCAACCTTTGAAAAATAGTGGATCAGCATCCTTAGATTGAATAAGACTAGACTGAGTAACAGACTAAACACATAACCTATGTTAGACTAAATATATGTCATGTTAAAGCAACGTTTCTATTGATTTGTTGAAGTCTGAACTTGTTTGCTTGGTGTTGAAGTTTGTCTCAATAAGGCTGGCTTTTGAACCCACATACTGACCTTTGTTGACACCCCAACCCATTCCCAGCACCTGGAACCCATGTTTTGAATTTGTTTTGTGAGCTCACCATCTCCGGGGTCAACAATTTCCACGGTTGCTGCCTCTGGGAACTCCAGTGCTCCCATGACAGGCTCTGACAGGACAATCTGGAAGGTCTCGGACTGCTCATATAGGTTGTCTGATAAGATGCGCACTTTCCAGGTAGCAGTGGTCTGACCTGGGTTAAACTGGACTTGTTTCTGGGCTTTCCCTCTGAAATCTTTGTCCTTTTCAGCCGTACCATCTTTGGTACCAATACCTTAAGAATAAAAGAGTAAATAAACATTAAATAAAGAAAAGAAATGTAAGCAAATTATTTTATAATTGTGGTTAAGTGGCTCAATATATATAACTATAAACTATAAAACTACAAAGATTATAAAATATATATAAAATCTACAATAAAAATGAAATAAAATAAAATAAAATTACAAATGGAAAAAGCAAAGAACATCTAAAATACAATACAATGACTTATAAAATAAAATGTTTTGTGTGTTTTATGTTGCATGTTGTATTGGAACTGTAAAAATAACCAAACTTCTGCAAATGCCAGAAAATGAATACCTCTGGGCTAAAATTGTTTTCACATTAGAACTATATAAATAAACGCAATAAAAAAAATACAATAAATAATAAATATCTTTTCTAGTGGATTGGAGTGAAAAGAAGATATTTTTTACAGATGTACATTGACAAAAACATTGTTAGTGTCTTTTCAATAAACTGCTATATACAAGTTTGTGTGCTAGCCAATGAAGACCACTGTCAAGGGATTGAGAAAACTCCTGTTTATATCACCTCGTCTGTGTTTCTATAAATCACAGAAGAGCTTTGTTAACAGCCAATGTAGAGATGTTGCAGTGTGCGTGACGCAACCATTCTGTAATAAAAGCTTCAAAGAGTGCGGTGTGCCATTCTTTGGAAAGAGAATAAAGCCAAGAATATAAAGTCTAGTCCTTCCACATCCCTCAGAAGATCAGATGCTCATCCTAGCCCTGCATTCCCACTGGCAGATCTCTGTCCACTTGGGTTGACAAAGGTTTGTCTGGCGCCAGCAGCTTCACAGCAGGTGTTGCCAGGTGGGCATTATTAGCTAGCAGATAACACTATCTTCCCACCACAGAGATCTCAAAGGTCACCAATGTATAATGATATATTTATATATCGCACAAAAAAAAAAAAAATCAGATTGAAGAATCATTTTTGGGGGAAACTGCCAGAGGAAAGACCAGATTAGGAAAAAGCTTTGGCAACGGAGTAGAAATTGGGTTGCCAAAGAAAATAAAAACAGACTTCTTTGAAGCAATTTTTAGAAAAAGGCACTTTGATATTAAGGTACATCACAAAAAAGGAGGGGTCCTGTCATGTCAGATCACGTGCCTGTATAAAATGCAGTCCTTGAAGAGAAACTGAGGAAGGGAGTGAAAAATCAAAATAATAGCTGAATAAAAATCATCATTTCAAAGACTTCCTCATCTCCCCACTTCAGTACAGGAAGGTCTCTGATCCAGACCCAGCGAGTGGCAGATGAACAGCAGGCAAGCAGCTCGTCTCATCGAGAGGTCCTGGACCGGAACCGAGGTGAGTCGTGGACTGCTGGTCAAGCTCAGCATGTGGATGGAATATTCATCTGTTTCATCAGAGCTTGTGGAAGGCTGTCAGTGTGATCCTGACAGTGTAACTCTCATTTTTACAGTGTTTTCCATGCTAGGTTGTAGCTCATGCAAATGAAAAACTCCCTTTTGGGGATGACTGAACTGCTGATGCTCTCTGGGAGTCCATCTCATGACTTTGGTGTTGCTAGCGTCATGCTGTGTTGGGCTATTGGAACTGATTTAGCTTAAAATCTAATAAAATATCATTCAAGAAGAGAAAAAATTATATTAAGGCGTAACATTTCAATGACTTTCAGGGCTGTTTTTACATCAGTAATTTCAATTTTTCCTAAGCATTTAAAATAAAGTACATAGAACGTTGTCCAAATAATTAAAACAATACTAAACTAGATCCTAAGCTATTGGTTTAGAAGAAAATATTATGAAATTAATCAGTTATTATGTATTTATCTGTTTACATTTTGCAGTCATATTTTAAATATTTGATATAGTTTTGAGATACGAGTTCAGTCTTTCTCAAATTCATGAAGTTTTACTGTTCATCCAGAATTCTTGAAGTTGAGGTACACTTATTACCTCTATATCTGTATTACCACTGTAAATTTGGGGATTTTTTTCTCCACATTTTTGAAAAAAGGTCTCTCTTAGGGAATTTATTTATAAAACAAATACAATAAAAACAGTAAAAATGTTGAACAATGAAAAAAATAGAATTAAATATTATATTACTAAATATTACTTAATATGAACAGCACTTATTTGAAATATAAATCTTTTGCAACAATGTAAAAAATTTTACTGTTACTTTTGATCAATTTAACCTCTGCTTGCTGACATAAAGTACTAATTTCTTTATATAAATAAATGAATATAGAATTTTGACCTACATTTGAATGGTAGTGTACAGTCAACCAGTAAATGACTGCAAAATAAAGAAAGACCCTGTAGTGCTGAAAGAGATATAAAACTTGCATTACTACATAGGTTATTGTATACCAGGGTCAGTGGAGTTTAAAAAAGTTAAATGGTCATTAAAAAAAATTAACATAGAAGGCTATGATTAAATCATATATTCTGGAGAAGGCTATGATTAAATCATATATTCTGGAGGCCAATGAAATAAGTGATTCTTTAGTATACAAAATTGAGCATATCTTATCAACACAACAGAAACTCATTATAATGAAGTTGCCTTGCTTGAATTATGTGCTTTTTAAGTGCATATAGAAAACCATGGCTTAACTTTGATTTATGACTTTTCTCATGGAAGGTTCTTGTCCCTCAATGAATTGAACGTTTTTTCTGCTGACCGTGGAAACTCGACTGCCAATTGAATAATATGTAGGTTGCTGATTTTTATTTCTACTGTTATGAGTCATAAAAACTAGTATTATCAGTGTGTATGTAGGCGGAAGAATAACAAAGTCTTGCAAACCAAGCAACCAAATTAGAAGAGATGAGGAGCAACATCAATATAAGTTCAAAGAGCCTGAAAAAGCCACATTATAAAGAGACTCAAATCAGCAAATTAGAGGTCACGGTTATTTACCACTACAGAGAGGCTTGATAAAATGTTATCAGTAATGCATTATGGAAAATTAAGCACTCTCTTAACATCACTTACTAACAAATGAAGTTTCGCCAAGGTAACCTCTGCGTCTCAAGACGACCTCCAGAAACTTGCTCTCCTCATCCACCTGGTAGTACTCTTTCTCCAGGGAGATCCAAGCCCAGTTTAGTCGGAAATGTTGGTTTTTCAGCTTGTTGCCCCCTACAGAGCAAACAGAAGAAACATTTTGAACATAGACTCAGGTATATATTAGTATCAAAGGTGCAGTGATGATTTGAATAGAACTGTTTGCTGTGTATTGATTGTATCAATCCTTGTACAAAATGTGCAAAAGTTAGACATCGCTCTATGCATTTTTTTATTGTCAGAAGTATGCTAAGGCTTTCTCTTTGAAGTAATAGCCTTAATATGGCCCACTGAGGTTTAATGGAGCTGACTCCTCCAATTCATACGGGGTACCTTATTCATCTCAACAAGAACAGTGTGATATCAGTCAAAAACTATGATACAGACGAGAGGGGAAGCGCAGGTCTAATTGCTTCTTTTCTAATTAAAATAAAAAAGGATTGTCTGCTTTCTATCTGTGTTCGTCTGTTTTATCATCAGCGTTTGAAGTGGGATTCAAAGTGAGGGCTCGCTCCTGGAGGGCATCCCTACCAGTTAAAATCTGCACACACAGACATCAAACACACACAAACACGGCTTTCTTGGCCATGTAGGGATGCAAATACTGGAAAAGTGCAATATGTCTAGTCCATCTATGCTCAGTTAAACATTCAGAATTCAGATACAATTATGTAAATACAGGATAGGGTTTAATAAAATCTAAATTGGAATTGTGTGGCTTTTTGACCTTTCTGGTAAGCTTTGGGAACAATTTTATGCACAGAATGTGGAACACAACTATTATACAAAATAACAACCTATACTATAAAATGCAATATGTCTACACAATCTATGTTAAATATTCACAATTCAGGCATAATTATGCAAATACAAGATATGGTTTAATAAAAACTAAATTGGAATTTTGTGGCATTTTGACCTTGTCTTTAAGCTTTGGTAACCGTTTTATGCACAGATGGCAGAAAGCGGCATCCTATTTTTCTCAAGGCTTATTTTACAAAAGCACAAAGATTTGCTTTTATTGTGAATGTAAACAAATAAAGCCAAACCTTTTACAATTCCAATTATCTTCATGACTAAAAGGTAAAAGTAATTGCTTCCACTGTTAGAAGGAAATAATTCAAGTGATTGCGCCGCATGCACGCACATAGTTGACAATGCAGCCTGTTCATTATCATAATATAATACAGTCAGTCAAACATATGGAAAAAAAAACAAACTGCTCAGTTCAAATATGTAGTAACATCTGTGCCGTTAAGGGTTATCACTGTACCAGGGTGATGTTATGCAAAACATTTTGTTTAACATGGATGTTGGAAAGTGAGTGAAGTACATAGGTAATAAATAATATTTTGCCTTTGGATACATCGCAAACATGGAAACATTTGATTTTGTGCCGAATTAGAGACCCAATTTTGGCTTCAGTTTGTTTTTAGTCTAAATGAATTGATTTTGGCTTGTCATTTATATGGCTTTAGCTTCTTATATTTTTATTAATTCTTGTTATTTTCTAAATACTGTTAATTGACCATATGCAAAATTACTTCCTGGTTTTAGATAAGTCAGCTCAGTCATTTTCGGTCAGCTGTACTGTGCCGTAAAGGGAGCACCCTTTGCTCGGTTTCTCTACATAATCCATTCACAATTTGGAGAAAAGTTTTGTTTATCTAAGATGACCAATTATCCACATATACCATTTCTGGAATGACAAACACAAATTAAAAATTTCCGCGTCAGAATCCATTAAATCAGGCCGCGAGTCATGATTGACAGTGGCAACGGAAAGAGCCATCTGACGAGCCGATGTTAAAATAGAGCTGTGCATTAAGTTATACAGACTAACAAAACTACTGCAGCAAGTCTGTGTTGGATAAAACTTAAATTATGTAGTTTTCAAATTAAATCTTAACATTTCAAAATATTCAGTGCATTATTTATTTGTTCTAACTTATTTAATCTGTATGTAACTATATAGGTATTCAAATAATTCAGCATTATAGGCTGTTATGCATTATTACAGCATTACTATCTGGCCTTATGTATTTCTTTAATTGACAAGTGACTTTGTGACTTACTGGACTTGCTATAGTGTGATAAAGTACTACATTTGTTATAATATTTATTTTATAATAAATCAAAAGATGTGAAAACAATTAGGTGTTGAAATTGCAGCTGCAGCCAATGAGTAATTTCATTTTCATCTTAAAAAGTCTTTATTTTTCACAGAGACACGTTTTGGCACATTTCTTCATGTCATCCTCATGAATAAGAAAGTGAACCTTTAATAATTTAAATTATTAACTGCACAACACTGAGAAATAATAAATGGTTTAAATTTGTATTTTAAAAATGTTCATGAATGTAAGAGATTGATTATCGAGAAAACCATTATGATGTAGTTTAAGAGATTAGCATAACTGCCTAAACAGTTTCGATAGTGTTTATTTGTCAGCATTCAAATGTACAGTTATGTGTCTGGGTCACAGACTTTATAAAAAACTGGGTACTTTCCTGGGATTAACAGACTCTGCATATAAAATTATATGTTCTTTAATAACATGAAATTGTATGTTAAATCCGCTATCAATGCAATTGTTTTGTTTTTCAGTTTCCGATTAGAATGAGGCAGGAGAGGTTTCTGTGAGAATCTCAACCCATGTATGGCACATATAAAATGAGGTTCACCAAAAGATTACGAGCTGGATTATCTTTATCCGGAAGTTCTAAATAGCGTTTTGTGCATATGATCAATTGAAAGGATTTGTTTTGGAGTGAGGCGAACTAAAATAGCTTAGCTATGTTTACAGTGGTTAATATAATGTTTGTAAACATTTCGCATTGCCATTAGGTCTATTTCTGAATTAAATAAAAAAGCGACTTAATACGTGACTAATGTTTTTTTTTTTCTCAGGCTCTCTAAAAAAATTCTACGGGTAGCGTATTTTAACCATGCAACAAAACTTTTTTAATATTTTGATAAATTACTAAATTATTTTGTATTTTTACTTTTTAAATCGTTTAACTGATTTATTAATTGGTCAAAATTCTTATAGTCAGTTAACCGGTTAAAATGAACATCAGTAATTTAATGTTTTACACACACACACACACACACACACACACACACACACACACACACACACAAACACACACAGGCACACACACACACACACACACCCCTTACGAAAGGAAAATATATTTACCAATATATTTCTTAAAATATATTGTGATATATTGTAATATATTATTTTTCCTTTTTATTTTCTAATATTTTATATATTTGAATACATTTAATAATAAAATGATGATACATATATTATGTAATATATTGCAAAATATACAAATGATTGCCACTTTCAATACATTGCAATATATTGGAAAAAATAAATATATATAAGAATATATGCCTAATATATTACATGATATTTTCCAATATACTGCAATATATTTTTGTTTCATAAGGGACACACACACACACACCACACACACACACACAAATCTTTGTATAGCAAAGAGAAAGCTTGATCTGTATGATGGACCTGTCCAATCAGAATTTGGCATGTATCGTTTGTCCGGCCCAGTCCAGCTGGCATGTAAAGAGAGAATAAGAGATAAAGAGGAAGTGGGAAAAGAGAAAGAGAGAGACTTCAATCTATAGGTCTGCTCTGTTCTGGCTTCTTTGTACTGAGCTATCAGTGGACTGCGGTATGTTTGCTTTTGGCAGCACTACACAGGCCATACCCAGCCCGCACTCCTTCTCTCCTTCCTCCACTGTCCAGTCACGCTCTGCAAACCTGTCACGTTCAACAATCCCCATTTCCCTTTCATGCAAAGGGCAAGACACACACGTCCAGGTGTTTTAGAGTTCACATGAACATGAATGCGTGTAAAGCTGAATAGTAGCACCTGTTCTAAGTATTTTTACACCTATAATTCTAAAAAAAAAAAAAACTTTCATCCAAACATATAGCATGGTCCGTAAAGAAGATTCACAAAAGAAAAGTAAGATACCTCAACAAATACCCTTTAAAAGGGTGTCATCGCATATGTTTCACATTCTAACCTTGACAAATATGGATCAAGAAAACAACAAGACACTTTCCAATCATAAAGTTTCATTTGAAGCATTTGTGAGAGCTGCTTTTATGAACCGTAACAAGCACCGGCAGAGAAAACATCTCCAAACTGCAAGAAAGTGAGTTTGATGAAACCCTCACTTCAAAGAAATTAACCGAGAATGACAGAAGATTCAGATCTGAGCTGAAGTACCTGGCTCACCTTCAAAGTCCGACATTTTGCAGAATAATTGGCTGTGTCAACGTGCTTTTGATGAAAGAGAATTCGAGATTCGCAGAATACAAAGATTTTTGGACTTCACCGAAGCCTGTTACACGGCGAATAAACAGGATTCACTTCACCTTTGAGGAAAGACGTGAGATGAAATGTTGGTTCTGTCTCTAGAGGATTTGTTCCTCCTAATGACAAAATACAGAACTACTGTATGTCAAAGTTCCAACTCAAAACTAATCACATTCTCCTTTTCGCAAATCGAAAAGACTTTTGGTTGCACAAAATGAACTCAATAGTCTCCTTGGAGGTTTGTATGGGAGTTGTTTTGCGAGTGGGAGAGATCAGGCGGCAGGTTCATATGCTATAGAAAATTTATTCAGTTAAACATTCAATAGTGTGTCTGTCAGATTGAAAAAACAAATAAATCCAGCATGTTCATTCACTAAGCCTTATCTGCAAGGGACCTTCAAAGAGCATTTTCAGAGGCAATCTCAAGAACAACACATGTTTACCACATAAAGACCAGCTCAAGCTTTGTTTTTTATGCACATGCAATATGATAAGTTATGTTTAACCAACATACGGTAGGTCTACCATTGTTCTAGATCCGGCCCACAGTTCAGGTATTGGAGGCGAGATTGCGTTTCAGCTGAATAAACCCACTTCAAAGAGTTCAAGGAAAACCTCCCAGTTAATCTACAACCGAAGGTTAAGATTGCTGAGCAGGGGTTTTGTTAACACCAATGTTTTCTCAAGGTCCTCCTTCTAGGTCTCAGTCTAATGCTTTTTCCCGAACCCCCTTTTGTAAAGTGCAGGCAGGCACTACCCACTGCTTTGAAAAAAAGCTTAAAATTACCCCCCCCCCATTTCTCTTTGATGCTATGTTGGTTCCTGAAAGCAATATGTTAAGAAAACTAAATTACTAATTTAATTTAAAACAAGCACACTTTATATCACCTTGTTAAAACACTCACAGTTACTGACACTGTATCCTTTTACTTCTTATTCAGCAAATTTTGGGGGACATAAAAAATCATATTAATTTAATTTAACTTTAATTTAATTTAATTTAATTTAATTTAATTTAATTTAATTTAATTTAATTTAATTTAATTTTTAATTTAATTTTAGACCAATCGCACTTTATATCACCTTATTAAAAAACTCATGGACAATACGTGCTGACACTATCTTTTTACCTCTTATGCTTCATATTTTTGGGGAAAAAATTAAAATAATTAGAATTAAATTAAATTAAAATTACCCGTATATATGTAATGGTTTTTAAAGTCGAAAATCTAAATCATAATCTAAGTCCCAACCTAACGGTAGTAGCAACAGCTCTTGTCTTTTGTATTGTGATGTACAACAGAGTGAAACAAACTGTCAAAATAGAAATAAATAGACTTGGTTCATTTAATCTGTTTTTGATTGGAAGGAAGCAGATCTGAATGTGCGTAAGTGATTGATTGCGAGAAAGTTTTGGGATTTAAGCAGACTAAATGATTAGAGAAGTCTGGCATACTTCACTCTGATGACATTTTAATTAAAAATTACAAACTTTGATTTAAAAAAAAAAGCAGTAATGTAAATATATGCAATAATGAAATGCATATGCAAGGTCAATAATATGCATATGGTGAGCTTCCATTTCATGAACAACTGCTCGTCACTTTATGCATTACAGAAATTATGTCACTAACAAATGTATGCCTTTAAGTTCCTCTGTGTACAGCTAATCTAGATTTAGTAATCACTACAGGCCTAACATAGCATGTCTTGTCTCTCACCAGAACATAATAAGCATGACATCAGCTTTTGATGGACAGATTTGTTATGAATGAGACCGAAGGCTCTGCTAAGCCTGAGATGTGCCAACTCTGTGCCCCCTGTCTCCTCCGTAAGCACAGAGTCTGCAGACTGCCCTTATTTGGTCACAGAGAAGAGCGAGGGGCCCACAGTGCCCACCATCATTCTCCTTCCATCAGACAAACCTGCTACTGCCGAACACTGAGCTGTCTGTGCCTAAACAACTTGGAGCAAAATGGAAAGTCTGTGGCTACCATTATAGAATATAAATAAAACCCAATTTTCCTGTTTTTTCATTACTTTCATTTTGCTTTCTTTACTTTTTAAGGTAATTACAGCATTCTTAAATTCTATTTTAATATAATATTTTAAATATAATTTAATCCTGTGATGAATTAATTAATTAGCAGCCTTCACTCCAGTCCTCTGTCCAATTTGTTAAATGGTGCTCAGGAAACATTTTTATTATTATTATATAAATTCTAAAATCAATAGTGCTGGTTAATATCTTTGTGTAAACTGTGGTATATATACACACAGTATATATATATATATATATATATATATATTCAATTGAATTATGAAATGTAATAATTATTAACATATTAAAAGGGTATTTTGCTCTGATTAAAACACAGAGACCCATTCCTGAGAAGCAGATGAGATATTAAATAGATGTAATTTATCATTTTTCAAAAATGCGTCGGTCTTTCTCTCTCGTGCCTATTTATTTGATTTTGATTCTACATTGCAAAGCAGGGTTGTTGTGGAAACCATTCTGATGCTCACTTCCTGGGTCACAAAAGCAGGATTCCCATGCACTCTTGTGAGGAGGAGCTGGCTGGAATTCACTGAAGTCAGCGCGGCTCGTTTACGTGTGTTTCAAGCAGACAGGGAGTGAGAAATCAAGAGTGTTTGTGGCTAAAGGTCAACCTGAGCCTTGGGAGTTGCACCATGCTCTAGTGACTGCATTTGCAATCGCCGCTGAGATCAGTTCTCTTACACATCGCCTTAAGTCCCCTGCCATCCCAAGTTCCCAACCCCCCATACACACAGACCGACGGAGGAAGTGCCTTAAAATACCTTGCTTGTCTTTTCATTGCAAACTACCTTTCACTACTTACCTTTTCAAATGGAAAAAGAACACTCTAAGAGGCTGTAGAAGCTTCTAAAAGCACTAAATCCTGTAAGAGTCTAGAAAGACAGACTGTCGGTAAAAGCTTCTCACCAATAAAGCCTGTCTGCAGCTGTTCCTCACCTCTCAGCTGTGCAAAGTGTTTTAACATTCTTTAAACATTTTAAAGGACAAATCTGCAGTGCACATCCTTCGTTTAGTGCATTGCATTTGCGGGTATCGCTGTGCATGCACTCTGCTATCACACTGGGCAGGGGGATTTATGAAGGTCAGTGTTCACTATATGCCTGGATAACACTGGCACACAAAAACTAAATCCTGTAATTTGGAGTCTAATCCTATTAGCAATATTTCCTTCACACAAGTTCATGCTAGACTCAAACCAGTCCCTTTCTCAGGTATATGAAATTAGCATGATTTATAGGCAAAACTGTTGAAGCAAGCAAAAGTGGTGCTAGAGCATAAAAACTCACTTTGTGCATGATTGCTAAAATAATTACAAATATAAAAATAATTAATAATGTAATAATTTAATTATTTATTCATTATTCAATCATTATTTTATTACTAAAAATTATTATTAAACGAAATTACTATTGGATGGATGGATGGATATATATATATATTATCTTTATGCCACAAAACCATAGACTAAGTGGAAGAAACGTTCTCTCTCCTTTCCCTGTGATCTCCTTTAAAGGCAGAGAAAGGCAGAATGTCATTCCAAAGCACCAAGGTCGGGTCTTATCCCTGACCACTGCTCATTAAAAAAAGAGGATTAGAGCACAGACTTGGATGGACACAAGATTATTAAACAGTGCTTTCTTTCACTGCTTTTTGATTGAATGGCCCGCTCTGAAACAGTTTCTCTGGGATCAAGCAAGTGTTTGAATACAAGTAAGCGATAGTAGGTGTAATCCACATTATTGAGCCTCTTCTAATGTAAACTCTCCTCCTCCTAAAAAAAAATAAATCTCTCCTTTCTTCAGTTTTAGATAACATAACCTCTCGAGGATAATCCAACCCTTTTCTATATCTATAGCAAGAAATAGTTTAGCAATTAATAGCAGAAATATATTCCTAATCCCTTTGTCTGACATGACATCATTGTATTCATAACTCGCTGTAATGCCACTGCGGATCCACTTTTTGGCTAATGGAAAACTACCGCGGAAATAGAATAAGGGAATTATCTTGCAGTCTGAAGAACCGGTTCATGATGAGAGACTTCAAAAACATTCATTTATGTCCTTGTGTAGCTATTATATCCGTAGGAAAGTCCTCTCCACCCACTGAGTAGTTTAATTACCACCTTTGTTGTGATGTTAAGATCAGGAATTCATGGTGGCACTGGAAACAACAATAAAGTGTAGTTTTTTAGCATGGCAGAACCTCATGTGCACACATAAAGGTCACTGACGATTAAATATTGAAAGTAGCAATTATGCACAGCCTCTGCACACTCAAAAAGGACATCTCTACTGAGGTGACATTAATCAAAGGTTTCAGAAATACTGTGAGCTGATACTGGTGTGTCAAATGCACTTCAAAAACACTTGTATATAACCAAAGCATGACATGGACATTTTAGCAGGTTGATGTTATTATTACCTGACCCAGTGGAGGCCACAGTTTCTTTTGTAAGAGAAAAATAATAATAAATAAATAAATAAATAAATATATATTTACATTTGACATTTATGCATTTAGCAGACGCTTTTATCCAAAGCGACTTACAGTGCATTCAGGCTAACATCATGTGTTCCCGGGGAATCAAACCCCCAACCTTGCGCTTCATAGCGCAATGCTCTACTAATTGAGCTACAGAAACACTATATATATATATATATATATATATATATATATATATATATATATATATATATATATATATATATATATATATATATATGATTTTTTTCCATTTTCTAATTAAATTAAATTGAAATTTAATTTATGAAATTCAGTTCAATTGCTACACTGCCAATGTTTCATCAATATGCCCCTAAAGTAAAAAGTGTTTCATTACTGAAGTCACGCATGGTAGCATGTCATTTCAAGTTTTGCTAAGTCTACACTAACATGTCAACTGGTTTAAAGAACCAAATAAATGCCTTTCTTACTTAGATTTTTTTGTCTTGTTTCCAGCCAAAATATCTAAAAATACCAATAGGATAAGCAAAACAATCTTAATTCAAACAAAACATTTTTATTTTGCTTACTCCATTGGCAGATTCTTTTGCTTCTTTCAAACAAAAACTCACTTAATTTTGACTTATTTTTTTCTGAAAACTAGACAATAAATGTTACTTGTTTAGAAAATCCTTCTTGATTTAGGAATTTTTCTATATTTTGGCTGGAAACAAGAAAAAATAATCAAAGTAAGTATAAAACCAACTTTTTGTTGTGAACTAAACCAACTAAACTCCTGTAAACTTACTGTACTAAACTCCTTAATGTCGAACCGGTGCCAATCTTAACAGGACTTGAAGAGGAGGCGGCGAAGGGGTCAGAGTGAGAACACTAGATGCAGAAAGGAAAAAACAACTCAGGCATATTACGATTCAGGATAAGAGGGACGTGACAATGAGAGCAGGACTGTGGTTTTTCTTGACCCCTCAATGCCAAGTGTTTGCCGGCTCATCAGGCGGAATAATGACAGCTTGTTTGCTGAATGGCTTCAGCACAAGGACACGGCGAGTAAATCTGGGCCCCCTGACTGTGGAGCTTCATGCTAATAGCTCTCAGGTTGTTTGTGGTGAGCCTATTCTCCCTTCTGGGAGAGATCCAACTGAGCCGCCTCTTTTGGAAGGACATGTTTGAACAGCATTAGTCACTTGTTACTTTTTTGAGTGGTTTGCCAAAAATCTTTTCTCAAAAAGAAGGATCTCTCCTGCAAATTCATGCAGAGAGAGAATGCCAATTTGTGTCGCTTGAAACAACTGCTTTCAACCTGTCAAAAAGGTAACATGGGGAATTACTGGACTGCCTGTGGTGAGGTTTCTTAACTTAAACTAGCTACTGGAAAGAAGCTCAGATTTTAAAGTGGTTCTATATGAAACTGGACAGCTTATGAAATAAATTAACATTTTGGGAAGACAAAAACAGAAAGCGCTTCGAAAGCACAAGATTTAAAGGGAGTTTCTGTGTTGTTGGAGTGATTAAAATGAGAAACATTGGTATATTTGATGCAAGATTCAAGTGCATAACACGCAGGAGAGGATAATAAAAAAAATAATTAAAAAAAAGCAGAGCATACTGGAGTAACAGTACTTCCGGAAATTGATAATGTAGAGGCAGCTAGTACTTTTCATAAGTGTGGAAATTTAATATGTTTTAGGTACATTGCCATCCAAAAATCACAGTAAAGACATTTACAGCTGATCTCAATAAATTAGAAAAGTTAATTTATTTCAGTAATTCAACTCAGATTATGAAACTCCTGTATTAAATAAATTCAATGAACACAGACTGAAGTAGTTTAAGTCTTTGGTTATTTAAACTGTAATGATTTTGGCTCACATTTAACAAAAAAACACCAATTCACTATCTCAACAAATTAGAATGCTTCATAAGACCAATAAAAAATTTTTTGTGAATTGTTGACAATTTTTCTTGACAATTCCCCATAGATTTTCTCTGGGGTTCAGGTCTGGTGAGTTTGCTGGCCAGTCGAGCACACTTGCACCATGGTCATTTAACCATCTTTTGGTGATTTTGGCAGTGTGAGCAGGTGCCAAATCCTGCTGGAAAATGAAATCAGCATCTTCAAAAAGCTGTTCAGCAAAAGGAAGCATGAAGTGCTTTTTTGTCTCCACACTTTTGTCCTCCAACTCAACTTTCTGTTAACATGCTTGGATACAGCACTCTGTGAACAGCCAGCTTCTTTGGCAATAAATGTTTGTGGCTTATCCTCTTTGTGAAGGGTGTCAATGATTCTTTTGAGGACAACTGTCAAATCATCAGTCTTCCCTATGATTGTGTATCCTAGTGAACCAAACTGAGAGACTGATGGCTCAGGAAACGTTTACAGGTGTTTTGAGTTGATTAGCTGATTGGCATGTCACCATATTTGTTGAGATAGTGATCAGTGGGTTTTTGTTAAATGTGAGTCCAAATCATCATGATTAAAATAACAAAAGACTTAAACTATTTCAGTCTGTGTGCACTGAATTTATTTAATACAGAAGTTTCACAATTTGAGTTTAATTACTGAAATAAATGAACTTTTCCCCGACATTCTAATTTATTGAAATGCACCTGTATAATGTTGCAAAATACTTCTCTTTGAAATAAATGCTGTTTTTAACTTTCTATTTGTAAAAGAATGAGAAAACCGTTTTCAACATTTATAATAATACACAATGTTTCTCAAGCACAATATCAGCATATTAGAAAGATTTCTGAAGGATCCTGTGATTCTGAAGAGTTACGATTCTAAAATTCAGCTTTGCGATCACATAAATAAATTATATATTAAAATATATTAAAACAGAAAACTATTTTAAATAGTTTTTAATTTATTTTTATCAAATAAAAGCAACTTGAAACATCAGAAATCTTGCTGAAAATCTATGGATTTACCCTATATTTTTTGTATATATAAACAATACAGCAAAGCAACATGTTCCTTTGGTCAATTTATTTTTTAACTGACATGCAAATAAATGTTTCATATTAGATTTATCAGTTAACACTTATCCGTAAATGCAAGCAGCAGTCAAAACACATATTTATGCTTTTAAACACTGTTCTTTCATCACAGCTAATTAAATGCAACCACTTCCCTGCTTATCACCAAAGATGTGAATTTTCAGAGCATTCAAAAGAGACTTTATTTCAAATGGCTCTATTTGGTTTTAAAGCACACCATAAAAACCCTCTAAACAAAGTGCTCTAAACAAAGTCTCCAAATGTCCATCATGTCCCTTTCGGTCTCACTCCAGAGGCTAATAAACTTCTAAATGGGACTGACGAAGTCCGAGTTAATTCAGTATAAGCCTAGTTTATTCCCTGTCTGCCATGAAACTCTATCCCATTCATCTCCCTCATCCAAAGACTTTCACTTGAGAACAAACTGAAGTCTAAAACACTAGGATAACATCTCTGGATGTGTAATACTTTGTGGTTCCTACATACTGAAAAGAAGCAAATAAAGCTAGAAGACAAGAAGGAAGTCTGTCAAAATTATTATCATTAAGAAGAACAATGGATTGATGTAATATAATATTACACAGTGAGCATCACAGCAGAGTAGTCTGACAGATAATGTGTACACAGACCTTAAGAGTGGCTAAAAATGAACATTGCCCTTAACTTTCCCAGTGCACAAGCGTGAAAGGCCACTACCATGTTCTGAAGTGGCATGCTGATGCATTCTGGACAGTCGGTGACCTTTTCTCTGAAAAGTGGTATTAAGGGTGCCATTTCTAACTCCACTTAGAAAGCTGTGAAAAGCAGAAGAGAAACACAGCTGGGTGGAAGAACAGACAATCAAAAAACCTCTGAATAAGGGTAAGATACAAGACAATGTAGATTTTCAGTGATAAACAAGCAATGAAATTTGATCTGATCTTAAAATGTCACAATTAAAGATGTCCAATATATGGCAAGGTTTTTTTTTTTTTTCTTTTTTTTAAATACTGTTCAAATCTGTTAACATATTTACTCATATATCGCTTAAGAATTACTGCAATAAAAATTATAATTAAACTTTTATTTGGAGTTCTACATGTGCACAATGCACATTTCCTACTATTTAAGCCTAAAATGTGTTTTAATGTCACTTTTGGGGAGGATTTTATGATTTTTGAATAATATTGGTCTTTAAAAGCATAAAGTATACTTGCAACAGTTCCACAAAATAGTACATTCAAATATAATTCTGTATCTTTAGTTGGACTTCAGCATTACTTCTGCACAATTAAAGAGCATTGGGCACAAAATTAGTTGTTCTACTTTATCAGACGTTAAAGGGGTCTCCTTCAAGGGCCAGATTTACTAAACGGGGAAAATTAGCGTTAGAGCGCAATTCCATAAAAGCGCTGATGGGAGGGGAAAAATTCTGCGAGTGATTTACTGACAAGGTGCATTTAAAGAACACGAAATAAATAACTTATTTCCAGAATGATCAGCGCAATCTACCAAAAGCGGCACAAATTATCGCCAGATACCATTGTAGTGACTACTGCAAATCTTAAATCAGGTTGTGTGATTCATTTAAATACTCTCCTCCAATAAAT
The DNA here is from genome assembly GCF_003368295.1 of Carassius auratus. Taxonomy (NCBI): domain Eukaryota; kingdom Metazoa; phylum Chordata; class Actinopteri; order Cypriniformes; family Cyprinidae; genus Carassius; species Carassius auratus. Next base: position 4,119,783 of record NC_039257.1, on the reverse strand, counting down.
GTACTTGTCAAAATGGAAACTCCTACAAATGTTTATTCAACAAGTTAAGTCACAAAAATGTCCATGCCTTTTTAGTGCTAATTTCCCACTGCATTTTTTTAGTATATCCTGACAGTAGTTTTAATACCAATTAAGGGCGTGCACTAGGGGTGTGCCGGTTTCAGAATTGGTGATGACGGTTATGACGTGAGTCAAATGTGACGGTTCATAACATAACCGTCGGGGGGGGGGGGGGGGGGGGTTAGTGGATCTACCGTAGAGTCAATTGGTTGTTCTTGGAGATAGCGGGTTAACTCCGTGTCAGCGCGCGCTCTGATCGGTAAAGGGGCAGAGATTTCAGACCTCCATTTATTAAGGAGATCGGTCACAAAACTCATCATCCGAGCCAACGTTTTTGGAGCAAATTTCAAAGCCGCACCCACCCGCCATCCGTTGATTGTTTTGCGGTCTATGGCCATGCAATGCTTTGCTGATGCGAGTCGCAAAAAAAAATGCCATTGTCTGTTCTAGAAAGGATGCAGCAAAGATATTTAATGCTATTGTATGAGGCATAGGCCTACGCTGAGTTTCATTTGCGATGAGATGCGCTCTAGTGCAGTGCAAGTGAACGCTGGTGCTTCCATGTCGGTTATCATTGTCTGCTATATTTGCTTTTTATTTATTAAAATACACGCAATTGGTTGATGAAACATTTATTAAAATTAAGACAAAATTTGTACAAAACGAAATTCGTTTTTAAGAAAGGTTTTCTACAAAGCAAAATTTTATGAAGTGGTAAATATCATGTCTGACGATTTACAAAACTTCATTAAGTGGTAAAAACCATGTCTCCCGATATATTGCGCATCTTATGATCCTATCTAAAAAATGTTTGTAAAAAATATTTTAATGACACGGTTTTGGCGGTTATAGAGTTCTAATGACGGTGTTCAACTATAACCGCCGGTCTCACGGTTATATACTAACCGTCACACCCCTAGCGTGCACTATGGTGCAAACTGACTGTAAATCTGGCCCTAAGTATACCAGTTTAGTATACTAAAAGTACAATAGCAGGGTATTTTTTATAAATATGAAAATACATTTGTAGTGTACTTATCATAAAGTAAATGTAACTATGGGTACTAATTTTAACAGACAAACTGTTGTGCTACGAATAATTTCACTGTGTAAACATTCACAGTACAGACTGGAAAAAGTATATAAATCCCTAAACCGATGACTTTAAAGGGTAACTAAGCTCAAGGGTTAATTAACCTGGAGTTCAAACACTGCGACAAGATGGAAGGTGTTGATCAGATCCAGTCTGACCTACAGTATAAAAACACTGCTTCTCACGTGAAACAAGTACAAAGGGTTCACAAACATTTCCTGAAGCTGTAATTGCAGCCCAATACTCTGGAGTAAAAAAAGTCCAGGTGAAGTAATGACCCTTGAATTTAAATATCTAAATATCAATTCATCTTAGTGCTATGTAAATACATATTGTTAAACATAGGCCATACTGTACATGTTCCCAAACAGACTAAAGCCCCAGTGACACATAAAACACATAAATCAAGTGATTTACTTGATTTAGTAGGGCAAAAAAGGCATGCTGAAGCTTGCGCATATATACAGCGCTATGAAGAAGAGCAGTGAGTAGGAAAGGCAGTGCAGTTTTAACAAACTAAGGTGCTCACGCTGCTGTCCTGGGGCTTGAAGAGGCGGTCAGTGTGCGTGTCATTGATTTACAGGACGAAGGTTACACTCACAGCCAGGACAGATTGACTTTCATCCCCTGGGATTGGGCTGCACTCGCTGATGGCTCTTTCACAGTCTGCAACATGCGCTAAATCCCCTTTAGTTACTTGTAAAACTCAAGGTTATGAGGACAGCGGCAAAAAGTGCTACAGCTTGGGCAAAGGCGTTGACTGATGATTAGACAAGTGCTAAAGACATGCAGTGTTAACGACATCTATTGACTAATCATGAATAAATGAATAAATAAACTGACTGAATGGAGGAAAAAAGAAACTTCACTTTGCTGCTGCAAAGCCTGTCCTTTCATTAGCTTTAACCCTCATGGTACTTAAAGCAGTTCAGTCACAGTGCTCATCATTCATGTTAATGAGTACTGGTGTCATCCAGAACACTAGGATTCAATTTTAAGGCATTTTCAGCTGTAGTTGAGTAACAAGTCTGGTCGTGTTGTGTGTCAAATATTAGTTAGTTTAGTTAGTATAAAAACTATTTCTCGAATAACACCTTGAAAATGGGAGGCAACAGTCTGGTTCTGAGTTAGCATGAAAGCAATCCTTTCTGATATGCAGATGTGAAACAATATTTACAGTAAGTTTACATGACGACTTGTAGTTTTTCCACATACAGAACACAAAAAATGACTTAAAATGCTGCATTATGTATGCCAGGCCAGTAGTTGGCAATGACATTTTGGTAGAGCAACACTTTTTGAACATATAATATGCATGCTGATGATATCACCATTTTCAAAAATGTGCTTTTTCGTAGGCAATAACGGTATCGTTTTTAAAACTCGCACATATTTAAAACTTTATTTCACCAGTAATCTTTCAGTGAACCTTTAACCTCTGCAAACTGAAAACAGAGTCAATTCCTGAACAAGAAGTCTGAACAAATCCTTCAAACCTGTTTCATTGAAAATATCCTATTCAAAAGAATAATTTGTTCACAAATCAGACATCTCTACTTCTCTCATTAACACATCAATGGATGCTAAGGTGAATAACTAAATGTTTAATAACTTCGATTTCGGCCTGTTTCTCACACAAAAGTACTGCATGGTTTCATACGATTTTGAATATAGAGCATGAGTCATATGAACTATTTTTATGATTCCTTTGCATCCGCTTCGAACCATGAAAGCCTCAGTCAACATTACAAGTCTTTAAAATTACTTCTTTTATGTTCCACAGGAAAAAGCCATATAGGATCGGAACGACACGAGGATGAGTAAATGATGACAGAATTTTCATTCTGGGGCGAACTAATCCTATAAGAATATCCAGAACGAAACTAAACTGTGCTTTTCTTTTCAACTGAGCACTTTTTCGGAAGAGCCACGTAACAGTAAATAGCCAGAAGTCTGAAATTAGAATTTATTTGAGGCAACAGTATGAAAGAATGGCGTGACATGGCTCAGGGCTTTAGGAAGTTGCTCATAACCACTACAAGGGATTGAGCCACTTCTCTATCTTTCATCTCCCTCTGCACTTCCTTCCAGTCATTACACAGCTCTAAAAATTCCCTTATCCCGAGGGGAGGTGGAGGCGGGGGCAGGTGGGTAGTGCTTCGCAGGTCGACTCCCTGGAGAAGATGCTCAACAGCACCGGCTACTCACAACTACTTCCCCTGAGATACCACTGAACAGTGCCAGAACATACAGGGCAGCTCGGAAGCATTAGAGTGGGCACATTTTTTTTTTATTATTCTGCAATTTATTTTTTCAAGAAAAAGTTTTATATTTGTTTACACCACTGTCAAAGATTCCGCAGTCCAAAACCATCAATTCAAACACTTTTCATACTAGACAGTACAAAAAATAACCTACATCTTCATAACAGTAATTTGGATGGAATATCCCACTGGTATAGTGGAAAATGGTAACCATAAGTCTCCGACCATTAGTGAAAAAATTTAAAAAATTATAAAGTAAATAAAAAAATAAAAATAAAATAATGTATAAATTGTATTTATTTTTATTAAAAAATTAAATGTCATCTAAAAAAATGTTATGCTACTGTCAAAGATCCTGTCATCCAAAACTAACATTTCAAATATTATTCTATACTAGACAGCACCATACAAAATATTAGACAAGATTTTCCACTGGTATAGAGGAATCTGAAAGTCTCTGACCATTAGGAATAAAATTAAATTAAATTAAATTAACTTTTAAGTATTATTTTTTTATTTTTTTATGTAATTACATTTTATTTACATTTTATATATTTATTTTATTTTATTCTTTTATTGTAAACATTTGTAGGAAAAAGTCAAATCTCACATTTTTGTTACAAAGATCCTGCAGTCCAAGAATAACATTTCCAACACTTGATTCCACACTGGACAGCACCACACAACACCTACATCTTTATACGAGGAATACAGACAGGATTTCATTTCTCTCCAAACTCTCAAGATGGTACAGTGTTCTGAAGGAGATGTACGCTGAGGTGAGCTATCACTTTCAGCCCATGTCAGTAAGTAGGAGGGTAAGAGAGAGCGAGGCGGGGGGAAGGAAGGCTTGTCAGATTTGAATCAAGGCACCCAGGCCCTGTGGGAAGGGACTGCGAGATTGCAGCCTGGCCCAGGTTGTCAGCAGCTCCTCAAAGACAGAAGCAGGAAGGAGGCGGTTAGAAACCGAAGGCCTAGGGAAGAATTATGTAGCCTGATGTATTGAGTGATAGTGCTAGGCTTACATATGCAGAGTGACAGCGTGTCTGCAGCACTGGGCCATCAGAAAGAACAGCAAACAAGGTCTTTTTGTTTGTGGGATATTACCTTTGAAAACCATGACTGAGGCCCACAGAAATAAGATGAAAGATTGGCTTTACCATACAGAGGTATTCATGTGCCAACAAGAAAACTGTATCCCTGACAGTGTATCATACATTGTGTCATAGTTACCATGCTGTCATTGTCAAGTCTATTTTGGTGGTTCTAGACAATATGTTTTGGAAATGTCACACTCACATTGGATATTTAACTAGTGTTGGGCAATATATTTAATATTTAAAATATAACTGCAATTATATTGTAGGCAATATAAAATTACACAAAATGTTGAATATGCTTTGATAAGGTTGATAAGAAGCATCATGTGACACTGATGACTAAGGTAATGGAGGCTGACAATTCATTTTTCTCATTACAGGAATAAACAACATTTCAAAATATATTAAAATAAAACCAGTTCTTTTCATTTGTAATAGTATTTCACACCATTGCTGTTTTTACTGTATTTCTGATCAAATAAATGCAGCCATGGCGAGCATAAAATACTTTTTCAAAGACAAGAAGTATTACTGACGAAAAATATTTTAATGAAAGATTGTGTGCATGAATATATATATATATATATATATATATATATATATATATATATATATATATATATATATATATATATATATATATATATATATATATATATATATATATATATATATATATATATATATATATATATATATATATATATATATCATATTATTTGTGACCCTGGACCACAAAGCCAATCTTAAGTTGCTTATAAATATTTTTCTTTTTTGCCAAAATCATTAGGATATTAAGTAAAGATCATGTTCCATGAAGATATTTCATACTGTAATGTATAAAAACTTAATTTTTGATTAGTAATATGCTTTGCTAAGGATTCATATGGACAACTTCAAAAGTTGTCCATATGAATAGTCGCGGGGAAGTCGTGGCCTAATGGTTAGAGGGTTGGACTCCCAATCGAAGGGTTGTGGGTTCTAGTCTTGGGCCAGATGGAATTGTGGGCGGGGGGAGTGCATATACAGTTCTCTCTCCACCTTCAATACCATGACTTAGGTGTCCTTGAGCAAGGCATCGAACCCCCAACTGCTCCCCGGGTGCCGCAGCATAAATGGCTGCCCACTGCTCACTGTGTGTGTGTGTGTTCACTGCTCTGTGTGTGTGCATTTCGGATGGGTTAAATGCAGAGCACAAATTCTGAGTATGGGTCACCATACTTGGCTGAATGTCACGTCACTTTTTCACTTTCAAAAGCGATTTTCTCAGTATTTTGATTTTTTTGCACTCTCAGATTCCAGATTTTCAAATAGGTGTATCTCGGCCAAATACTGTCTGATCCTAATAAACCATACATCCATTGGAAAACTTATTTATTCAGCTTTCACATGATGTATAAATCTCAATTTTGAAGTCTTTGAGTCTTTTGGGGCCTGGGGAAGTTTTGTCATGCCCTGATATTTGTGCTTTTTTCAGTTTCTTCAGCTGGACAAAATATATAACACTAGCCTAGTGTTTTTTTGATATTTTACTTCAGATATCTTACAAATTGTACCTTTAAGACACCACTGGTTTTGTGGTCCATGGTCAAATATGATAAAGCATATATATGTATACTTCAAAGCCCTACTCCATATTTAAATATCCAGTTTTCTCAGCAGAACAGGTCTTGAGGTGCACTGGCATGGAAAAACTGACCCAGTTTAATAGCTGGTTTTCTGTAAACTTTGATTTTGGAATGGAATGTGCAGCCTGGTAAAAACTCGTCTTCAAACCCTCCAATACAAGAGCAACATCCTGAGGGAGGGAATGACGACACTCTGAATGATCCGGCGGGGCAAGTCTGGACAGAATGGGGATAATATGTGTCGGGCACGCAAACCCCGGCAGAGACCCTAAAACACTATTTCAGTACAAAGACGATATACAGAGAAAGGATTAAGGTTGACATCTTGTTGACTTCACAGCTAGAATTTGACCAGGAAGACCATCCGAATTTAGTTACCATATCAAGTTCATTTCAACTCCCTTTTGTCAACTGACAGTTTTAGTTATTTGGATTTGAAGTGATTTACAATCCATTCCAGTCTCCAGAAAGTCTCATCTTAGAGAATCCTAGGGTTAAATGCTTGCTCTAGGGCACAATATGACAAAGAATAACACCCCTATTCTCAACTGTACCTTCTTTAGAGATAAATGAGGTACAAACATGTACCTTTTAGCTTTTGTACCTTAGGATATTGCCCCAGTGACAGCGTTGTAACTATTTTCTCAGAGTGTTTAAGTTAAATAAGGTATCACAACATTATCACGTACATTATGAACATACAATATCAATGTTAAAGATAAAAGATTAAGATTGCTAAATAATGCAAAGTTAGTCCAATTATAAGATTGGGGGGGGGGGGGGGCATGAATAATCACTAAATCAATCTTAACCAATACCGCCAAATTAAACAATATCTCTAATATCTATCAAATAGCTGATATGGTACCAATTTATTGTGGCGTTAACATAACCAGGTCTGCCAGCTATAGAAAGCTAACAATCAACAGTACAGTGACAGTTACCCTATTTTTACAGTTCCTACTTGAGATGCACAACACAAACCCCAGTGTTAAAGCATTCAATTCACGGACAGGCAAAAGAACAGATACAGATGGCAATGGAGTACAAGCTGTGCTCTCATGACCCGCTAACCTCATGTATTTGTAAGCAAGCTACGCTGCTGAGAAACATAACTCCCACTCAAGAGTACTGAAGGTACTGCTGTGCAGAACAAGTGTGCAGAGGAGGACGAGGAAGCATCTGTAATGGCAACAAGTGTACAGTAACTCCTATATTTCCAGAGCCTTCTGTATGTTTCCAGATAGTGGATATGGAAGCTGAAGAGATATTCAAATCAAACCACTTCACATTTTATTTTCTTCAACAATGCGTCAATCCAGGAAAATAATAATGACACCCTTGTGGGCAGCAGATGTTACCTGTATGGTCTATAATCCGAGACCAGATGGTTTATGTGAATCCGTGTCTATAAAGTCAAAATCACTACTTACACAGCCTGCCGTCAATGAAATGTGCCAAACAGCATGCTTTTGTTTATTGCCTGAAATAGGTTGCAGCGATTTATGATTGTGCTTAACCTGTAATTATGAAGGACTTTGCTCTAATCGCTGGAGGATCTGTACCACCGCTAAAGCAGCATTCAAGCCAAAGGTGGTATTTTCATTAATAATGGAATGTGAACAGATGAGAGAGTGGAAAAAAATATGCTGATCTATGCACATCCTGTGCTGTGAAGATGAAGGATAAAGGCTGTTAGAGACTCTTTGACCTGAACGGTGCATGTATGAGCTTGTTGTCTTCGTAGCACCTCATGGCATGTGGTGAAACATAATCCTTCAGCTAACCTGAGATCGGAGAGAGGTTGTGCTTCAGAGATGAGCTGGAAAGAAACCCTCCACTGTCAATGGCTATGAATGAACACAAAAGTTTTGTGTTGAGCGATCAATGCTTGTGTATGGATTTGCAAGGCTACGTGACTTGAACATTCCCTTTAACAATAAAAAAATCCACTGCTCTGTTCGGTGAATTTACCCCAATGTGTTTTGTGGTTTTACGGTAATACTTGCAAACTAAAGATGCATTCAGATTTCATTGGCAATGATTGTTGTCTGTTGTTAACAGATAGACCAAGCAGAAGTATCTTGCAAACCAAGCAGATTTTTGTTGGTCAAACTGATGAATTGGTGAGACAAATCTGAACATGAGCAAAATATTTGTAGCGAAGTTTTTCGCTTATAGTAGAACTTTATTTTTTTAAAGTTTGTGGGTCATATATTTTCTCACTATAAAAGTTTAGTTATATGAGTTGAGGAAGCATCCATGCAAACTGGTTGTATTGTTGGATTCTTTGTCGTCTTTGTCTCGAAAAAAGAATTCTGACATGTAAAGAAAACAGTTAACAATTATACTGCACAGACATATATATATATATATATATATATATATATATATATATATATATATAAAATCAATCCACCGCAAATCCCAGGATCAAATAAACATGAAAAGATGCAAAATTAATTCATACTCGATGTGTGTATTCCTCTACACAAATTGAGAAAACAAGCCTCCATGGACACAAGAGGTGGAAGAACAGAGACTAACAAGAAGGTAAAGTGAGAATGAGAAAGAGAGAGAGAGAGTAAGAAAAGGCAGGAATTGAAAACAAAGAGCAAGGTGCAGGCGGGAATCTGTCAGTGGGGACGTCTCCTCCGCTGACTGACTGAGTGGATTAGAGGTTGGAGGCAGACAGCTCTTCTAAAGCTCCACAAACAACCCACAGGCAGTGCTAGAACTTGTGTGTGCTCAGGCAAGCTCAATTTACCGGGAAGGAGGAGAAGAATCAGAGGGCAAAATGAAAGGGAGGGGTTAAGGTGGCTGCACAGAACAATGAAGTGAGCAAACATGCCAAAAAATGGCCCCTGGGCCTCTATGTCCATCTACAAAACAAAAACCAGACAAGGTACTGTATCTTTATCCACACAGTCTCCATAGCCTGACCAGTGGTGAGGGGAAGCTGTACAGACAAAGGTGAGAGTTTTCTGAAGCACAAGGAACCACTCTCAGTTCATCTCACATCAGCAACCTGGCAGGTCTCACAAATTACCGCCACTTTTGCCTCCAATTCAATGGCTTAATACCATAAAAAAAATAAAAAATGCAGCTTAGCAGCTTCCTTTATTCAAACAAATGCAAAGGTGTGGTAAAGATTATTGTGCCTGATGAAAAGAGAGTATTATTTCTCAAAAATTAGAAGGTCAGAGCAAAGTCAAGATTTTGTTGCCTGACTCAACATTAAATGAGCCACTAGACTATTTGAGAGGCCAGACAAACATTTCACAAAACTTCACTGAGGATTTCACGAGGTGCCTTCAGGTAAGAGTGCTATTTTCCAAGTTTATTTGGCAACATGACAAGTCATACTCATCTGTTCTTTGTTGAGCAGTTTTCGTCTGAAACTGTATTGAATAACTCCAGAGGGAATTGAAAAAGGCAGAACGGTGCTTCTCAAACCTTTTTTTTTTTCTTAGCACTTTTGATCAAATCAGAACCACCTAGTCACAACAATGTTTCCTCTATTCTCACTGAAGGCTGTGAGCATTTTTGAAGCTAAAATAAATCACGGCGCAACAAGACCATCATCAGTCCCTTGACAGATCTGTGCAAGGACTCAGCAATTCATCACACCCGCAAGCAACTCAAACACTAACATCACAATGAAAACATTTAGAAAAGAATTCCATATGTTAATATGGAAATCTTGCGATCCAATTCAAACACATTTATACTTTAAAATCCTTCCGACTGTCTAAGAGTGCTCAAAGCATTTCAGATTCCAACTAGGCCATTCTTAAACTTGCTTTCAGAAAACCGAGCATCAACATCTTAATTTGGAAGCAAAAAGAATAATATCTCTGCTTTTTTAATCACCTCAGGTTTTTGCTGTTCTGTTTTTAGGTCACAAACTAAACTTTTTGTTCACGGATCAGTGCGGAGAACATTCGCATCCCAGTTTGCCAAAGAACATGGAATTTGCATTAGCCTCACACGCACAAAGCTTTATCAAAATTTAATCTTCAAGCATTCATCATCTGGCATGCTTTTGGCAATGTAACCACTTCCCCAAATAGTAAGAAATTGGAATCATCCAAAAACCATCATCAACTTTGAATCCTTCATTAACCACCTGCTGATATCTGTGTCAAAGTTTGCAAACTTAATAATCCTCTGGGAGACCAATTATATTTCTCACTGGGAATCTGAGCCAAATCATTTACTCCGCTTTTAGGACAACTCTACTAAAGAATCTGCTGCCAACTAACAGCATTAATTTGAAGGGCAATTTCAACTCCTTTCATTAAATGATGTTGATGAATTACTGAACTTGTTGTAATTTGGCCTCCATTAGAGTAGAAGAAGGACAAAGGTTATTGGCGACAAATTAATTTTGACATTGTCAACCACTTAACCACAAATTTCTTTCGCAATTAAAATCAAATCATACTTAAGTCAAACTCTAGTACTAATAATACTGGATCATATATGCATTCAGGTATAATTCAACTCAATAAATGGCTATAGTGCATCTTCTGTACAATATAATTTATACACCCCATATATGTACTGTATATACATATGTTATGTTATATCAAGAGTACTACATATTCCATGTGTTCTTTGTTGCCAAATCCCTGTATGTGTAACTTACTTGGCTAACAGACATGAAATCTTATTGTAATTCTGAAAGCGAACCCCCAAGCGAATTGACAGGGAAAACTGATGTTGTTGTTTTTCCAGTACGACGGGCTTAATTTCCAACCAGCTCACGGCTGAGATTAAAACATATTTATTTGACGAGGCAGATACATATTTAAACCCAGTAATGCCTTATAAAACAAACCTGACCACACAACTAAAAGCATTTTCTTGACTTGACTATTCGGCTTAGTCTAAATAAACATTATATAAACCAATGCTTAATCTTTACAAGCAACAAAAATGTCCTATTTTACAACCTGTATGAGATTTACTGCAGTGTTGCATTAAGATAAAGCCTAAACAGGCCCTTGAATTCATCTCCATTTTCTTTCTTAATATTAGGGCACTACCTGCAGAGTGGTTTTGGCTGCTGGAACATGACAGGATACAGCTGTGTCTGAACACTCACAATCCAGCACGGCTGCCTGATACACAGCCGCAGGGGGTACCTGGGGAATTAGTGTGGCTGCCACACAGTGGCTCTCATGCCTACAAATAACATCAGCAGCCTGGCAGCCACGCTATCAATGATTCTGTATTAGAGTTTCGTAAGCACACGATTCACAAATTAAATTCTGAAAACTGACTCCGGGTCAGGTTAAATATCTAATAACACTCCCTGCATCCCAATATGTGTACTTTCACGGCTAGACAGTATGAAAAAGCCCCAAAATGAATCAAATGAGTAGGGAATTGGGTAGGCGCTAAGACTAATGAATGGTTAATGAAAATGTCCAATACGATTAAGGTAACCACTTGCACTATAGGTGGGAAAAAGTGACCACACCTGGAGGGCACAATTTTAAACATGTAAGGAACATGAGCACTCACCAGTGAGCAAATGTTAAGGCATACTTGAGGCATATGAGGGTCCAGTGGGCCCTCTAGATCTTATCAAGTCCATTTCATGGATGTTTCATGAGGGTGAGGACAAATTCTGTCTATTTAAGGAGGTGCAAACCATTCTAAGAAGCTGCACACTGAATACAAACAGAAGTTCTTGGCGTTTGGAAATCAAGCTCCTTTTTATAACCCACGTCCCTCAATTGAGGCATAATTTCTAACAAATTTAAAATTTTGCCACTAATAAAGTTCTACTGAAAGAGAAAACATCAAGGTAACTTACAGTACCTAGTTACAGTATACACAAAAATTAATACAAACATTTATGAATGTACGATTCTGTTCAAAATTTTGGGGGTTAGTACTCTTTTTTTTCTTTTTTTTAAGAAATGAATTACTTTATTAATTACTTTAATTACAAGGATGTATTAAACTGATTTCACACAAAACTTAATAGTTTCACACAAAACATTAAGCGGCACAATTTTTAAATACTACTGTTTTTACTGTATTTTTGGTCAAATAAATGCAGTCTTGAGACTTAATAACTGAAGAAGCGCACGATTCCTAATCATTTGACAAGCAGTCAACTGAAAAAGAGAAAACTTCATTTAGAAAACAAACAAGTGCCACAAGACACAATGAGGGCATCTTGAACCCTTTCTGAAAGGAGTGCATGCAACAACATTCTGCAGAATCCCATTGTATAGTTGCCAAACTTCAGAAGACACACACATCTCGTGCCAACTTCTGTTAGACACAGGCTCTTTGTGCCAGTCAATTGACTTAGCGAATGAATAATCTAATTAGCATGCACGTAGAACAACAGCATTTGATTGCCAAATCCATAAAAACCAAGTCAGTCTTCATCTAATGCTTTTATGATAAAAAAGATTAACAAATTAACCTTCTCAGGAAGAGTTTTAACTCACATTTCAGATTATACTGACCAAACTAAACCATGCACAACACTTTGATTTAGTCTTGTCCCATCCACTTTAAAAATGATCTATCTCCAGTACATTTTTCATCCAGAACCGTGTGAAATGACACTGGTTTACACCAGATGATTCCACTGTGGCTGCAGAAGATTGGGAGTGGGAGGTGAGAGCATTTTTTTCATATTCCTGGGAAAAGAGAGCCGTGCCATCATAAAACAGTGTGTTTCTTTATAGCCATGGCGTAGGAGAACAATGAACAGGCTGTCAGAAGGGTCTCTGAAATGTAAAGCATACACAATGCCCACTAAAAGAAGAGATTGGCATTTGCATACGTAAAAATCGGAAGCCTTTAATGTTTTGAAGTGGGATGTATACAAAAAGAAAGGAAGAAAGACAAGTAGGATGATAGATTTGCAAGAAAATCAAATAATAAGGGAAAGGAGTTGATCTTTGTAAAAATGTATCTAATCTATCAGAATTTCAAACAAAACTATCATAAAACTTATTTAGCATTACCTAATTAGCCTGACAATGGTGGTCATCAATCACCTTCTCAAAATGATATTATGGTGGCTAAATATAGACAAAAGATTTCATCACGCAAGTCATCTTCAAAGTGGAGCACTTGTTTCTAACATATCAGCTAAAATTCTTTTGGCAGTCAAGCAATAAGTCTTTAATAATGCTTTCTGCAAGTGCACTTGGCAGGTTTGTAATTGGCCAGTTTCACTCAACCCATCAAAGAAAGTTTGAGATTGAAAAATGTTTTTCAATAAAATGATTAAAACCCAACCAAAGATCTATTCAAGTTTTCCAGTTCAATATGCCAACGTGTCAATCAAAAGACATCCCAGAAGGAACTAGCGTGCACAGATTTTAGTTATTGCTCTCGCACAGTAACACCTTCTCAAGCAATGGGTGGGCACACGAAGAAATGAAGGATGATGCAGATAGGAATGCACACGTCTGTAATCCAACTAGTTTTATTTGAAACATCCTGAGGCCAAAACAATAAGGTTGAAAAATCTTACCACTGTCTTCGATGGAAAAGCGGAATGTGTCGCTTGTGGCATTGTCTCCGTCTCGAAGCACATAGCATATATGCATGTCATTGATGTCAGCTGAAGAAGGAAAAATATTCAAAGGATTAGTTACTTTTGAAACTATATTATATTCTAAATTAAGTTGGGATGCACAAAATACTAAATCAACATCGATTTTATTTTATTTTTTTTGTCAGAATGACCAAACCAAAATCAAGTACTCCAGAGAGATTTGTTTCAGAAGTATCCAAATATATGAAGGCAGCTATACAGTATATTTTAAGACCAATTAGGACTGGTAAAGAAAAAAATAGTAAGTGTGTGGTATTAAAAATTCAGAAATTGGCAATTGTGCTATCATTGCACTAAACTAAAATGATAAATAAATAAATAGATTTCACTGTGGGTCGCTGCTGGACTCCAGTTACTCTTAAGCAGTGTTGGGGGCAACACATTACAAGTAACGCCAGTTACGCAATCAGATTACTTATTTCACGTAACTAGTGAAGAAACACATTACTTTTAAATTTACAAGAAAATATCTGAGTTACTTTTCATCTCTCCTGTCCCATGATGAGAGAAATTGGGAATGCGGTGCAAACCAGAGGCACTTACTTCAGTCTGATGCTTATTAATTACACTTTTGGTTTACATTTACAGTTGCCCTTGTTTTAAAAAAAAAAAACGCAAGCCTAGCCCAGATGACAAAAAGTAACGTAATGCATTACTTCCATAAACTCTAAATAACTAATGTAATTGGTTACTTTTTTTGGAGTAACCCAGTACTGTAACACATTACTTCAAGTAACTTTCCCCAGCACTGCTTTTAAGGTAGTAATGCGCACCATGGGGTAGAGAAGGCACAAAGACACTCCCCTAAATGTACAATTGTTGCTATTTTGTCCTAAAAGTGTAGCCCTGACCCAGATGGCCCACTTGAACTCCACAGGAACCATTACCAACAGCGCATGTGTCAAAGTGTCAAACTCTGAGGAGGAGGAGGGTGCCATTTGGGACAGGTTCTATATGGACCAGATTGAAAGGCACTTTCAAATAAGGGCATTTTGCCCATCTGCTCCTTCACAGAGAGCTGCAGGCACCAAACCGCATTATGTCTGAGATTTATCAACTGGGCAGTGTTTAATTTAGACTGAAAGAAATATGAAGCACTGAAGCCGTGACACATCAATTCCCTTCTGACTGAAAGGAGCCACAAAGAGCAGCAGGTCTCCAACTGGCACCCATCTATTAATTTCTCCACCACCCTTTCTTGTGCTCAGACTTTGGAGTGCATTTCATGTACGTGGGTTTTTCTGAGAGGGTGTTACCACAGTGCCAGCCTATCTTCAATATTTGATGTCAAAACATTTCTCTTCAAAGCGGCCAGCTCATAAAAATGTAAGCCCATCATTTTCAAATGCCCACAAGGGAGCAGCAACTTTATTTACTGTCAGTAGCCCACCCCCCACCCCCAACTGTGTGAAATTCCCTTGAAATATTCAAAGAGAATCCTAAAAAAGGAGCTTGTTTAGAAAGGGGAAGCACAGTGGCAAGTTGAGCATGTCCCCTGCTAGTTTTGACATTTACACATTTTTTAAAACTATACTAAGGCTTGAGAGCTTGGGCCTTTACTATCATTCTATGACAATAACAGCTATTTGCTTTGCACTCTCCGTTGGAGAAAAAGACTTATTTTACCCATGAGTACTATACTGGTCTTTTTTGAAGGCAAAAACGTTTTGTGTGCATTGTGTCACAATATTTGCACTTTTCCAGATACCTTTCATTATTTCAGCAGAAATATTCCTTTATAAGACTATTTAGAATAAGACTTATTATTTAGAATCTTAAAACAGCTCGCACAAAAATGAAAATTGCTGTAATTTATTCACCCTCCCATCCTGGATACTCCTTTCCATAAAATAATAATGAAAGATCCTGTCCGGTTCCAAAATGGAAAAAGCACTTTATATATGTTTCTGTGATGAACAGACTTACTTTTTCACTAAAAAGAAATTGTCCCATCTGCACTAGCTCTCAAAACTCAGACTATTGTCATTTACGTAATTTTGTCAAGAGACAAACTAAACCAGTGTACAGAATACTTTTTTGATAATTGATTTTTTTTTTTTTTTTTTTGTAACTGCCCTGCCGAACAAAATAAAATAAATAAATAAATAAAACAACCGAAGCTTGTTCGTCAGTCTCCTAGTCCTAGGAACTTTGCTTCTGGTCAGGCTGGGTGATCAGATGACAAACTTTAATCATATTTGTATTGATTGATTTATTTCTTTTCAAGCAGGCATTGACAGACACTTTTACTGTATGTAAATGAGTAATCAAGATATTCTTCAAAAATATCACCTTTTGTGCATTAAAGAAAGAAAGCCCTTTATGGAATGACATGGGGGTGAATAAATAATCACAGTACTTTTATTTTTGCATGAGCTATCCCTTTAATACAGTATTCTCACATTTATGTTAGCCCAATATTTTTTCATATACTATGCCAATACACTAAGTATTAATCTACCAGTACCACTAATTCATTTGAAAATTTTTTTTAATAAACACAGCATATTCTATTAAACTGACATAATACAACTTACCTTGGGTGAATGTGGTGATAGTGGCATTCCCTTTCCCCAAGTCAATGAGGTAGCCATGCTCAGCGGCCACAGTAATTTTAAAAGTCACTGCTCCATGAAGGCTGTCTCTGTCCTCTGCCTTTAGTATTTTACTAGTGATAAGGAACCCAAGGTGACCAGTAGGGAGAATCCTTAATGTGGTACCACCCTTATTAGTCACAACCTGTGGAACTCCATTGTCCACTGGATAAATTCTTATTTTCATCATCTGGGGTTTGCGAGTTGCATAAACTGTGTCAGGGAACACATAAAAGTCTGTGTGAGTTCCATCGGTAACAGTAAATGAGAAGCTGTCGGAAGCAGACTCGGTTCCATCGTGTTTATAACGTATCATGTTTTCATTCAGATCCTGCTTGGTGAAAGATGTGACAGGACGGGTGTTGTTAAACAGCAACTTGCCATGTACAGGAACCTGGGTGATTGTAAACTTTAAAAGGTGATCGACAGTATCACGGTCCTCCACTGTCAACTCAAAAGGAGTGATTAACTTATTTTCACCTTCATTAACGACAAGTCCATGAATTGTGACCACAGGCTTTTTGTTGTCCACATCCGTAATGGACACACGGAAGGTGCGGAAGACAGGATTGTAACCATCGGTCACTTCAAACTCAAAGCTGTCCATCTTTACCTCATCATCAGCAGTATGGATGTAGTAGATTTTATTCCCAGCTAGTTGAAGCTGAGTGAACAAACTAATGGGCATCCCTGGAACATCAGTGCACTCTAAGTGTCCTCGTATAGGGGCACGTGTGATAGTGAACACCAAGTGTTCATCAGGGCTGTTATGATCACTAGTGCTGAGCAGGTCAGTGGTTAGAGTGACCCTTCCTCCTTCTTTCAGAGAAACACCTTTGCTGATCACATCAGGGAACACCATGTCTATCCCACCCACAGTTACATAGAAATACCTGTCAATCAAAGGGTTAATGCCATCAGTGACATCAAATTTGATAAGGTCCCGAACTCCCTCTTGTCCATTGTGAATGTACATGATCATATCTTGGTCGATCTCATTTTGTGTGAAGTTCATTCCAACGGTTATGTTTTCAAATGTTCCAAATGGTGTTCGCTTTTGTAAAAACCCTTGATTTGGACCATAACGGATGATGTAGGTCAGAATGCTGTCTTCTGTATCCAGATCGGTGGCTTTTAAAACATTATTGTTGATTATTTTGACCTCTCCTACTTCTATTTCAAGGCCATCATTAATCGCCATCCTTGGTGTTTCATCATCAACCAAAATTATCATAATCATGACGGTTTTCTCCACTATGAATTTCCCATCAGTAAGCAGAACATCAAAACTATCCTCTGTGGTTTCTGAATCATCATGCTCGTAGACAATACTTGAAGCCTCTCGTATCTGATCAAGAGTGAAGTTTGCCACAGGAATGGTGCCTGAGGTTAACTGATTGAGGATATATCCATGTTTCGGAGGTTTTGAAATGATAAACGTGAGCTCATCCGCTGGAACATCAGCATCAGCCCCGTTTAATATTGGAGTGTCAATCACAATGTTCATGCCTTCCATCACAACAAACTCTCTCATATGGATCTCTGGCTTTTCATCATTGCATGGGATTATCACGATTGGGAAAAAGTGTCTCTCTGAAAAGTTTATCCCATCTGAACACCTGAAAGTAAACCTGTCCTCGACTGGCTCGACACCTTTATGAATACTTTGCACATAAAAAATGTGGTTTTCCCGAATGTTTTTAATCGTGAAAGCACTAATAGCCATCCCAGATCTGGATTTTTCAGAGCCTGGTGCAGGGGAGATGTTTTCTATGTAGCCTGAGGTGGGCTGCACAATAATTGTGCAAAGTAGATCATCATTAGGGCTGTCAATGTCATTAGCACTAATATGCAAAATTTCTATAACACTTTTCTCACCTTCTACGACAATGAATTGGGGGCCCACAAAGACCTCAGGGGCCTGACTGTCCAAAGGCAAAATGGTGACCTGCACACGAACCCCTTTGATTTTATTTCCCCCAACTGTCCATTCATCAGACATATCGGTAAGTGTAAGATTAAAGAAGTCATGTTTTGTTGTCAAACCAATTTCTCCACTATTATGGGCATATACTACCAAGCCACTAATGATGTCTGCTTGAGTGAACCTATTGGAGGGCACACCATTCACTAATATTTCACCAAACACTGGGGGATCTTCTACGATAAAGGTCAGCCTGAGGTCATCAGTGTCCTCGTCCCGACCCTGAATGACGTTGGTAGTGATCTCAGTCACTCCGTTCTCCAGTACATCTATGTAAGAACCGATAGTGCCCTCTGGAAGGTTGATGGTTGGTGCTTCGTCATCAATAGGCCTTACGTTGATCCTAACCGTGATTGTGACAACGTGGACACCGTCACTGACATCCAGCTGGAAGAAATCGCTGGTTGACTCATCACCATTATGAATGTAAGATATTCTGCCATTAGATATATCATCCAAATTGAATGACTTCCCTTTAGTCATATCAGTGAATGTGTACTTAACCTGGCCGTGCTTTGGAGGCTGGGTGATTGTAAACAGAATCTGTGAGCTGTCCGTGTCGGCATCTGTGGTGTCCAGCTCGGCGCGTGTGATGACGTGTGCCCCTCGTTCTTGAATGGTAAAGCCTGTGTTGGTGATCTGGGGAGGCTTGTTGTCAACCGGCTGTAAAAATATAGTGAAAACTCCATTGACGCTGTTTCCCGCCGTGTCCTCAACTTTGTAATGGAACTGCACCACATGCGGGGTTATTCCAAGCTCTAGATCAGGAGGTCTGTAAGCTATCTTGTGATGATTTATCTGCGCCTGAGTGAACTCGGTGACTTCTGAGTTTGGACTCTCAGTTAAAACGATGCTTCCTAGAATGCCAGGGCTGTTCTCATCTGTGTCAGTGGGTGGCTGGGTAATTGTGTATTTCAAGTCTCTGTCTTCTGAGTCTAAGTCTGTGTAGCGCAATAACTTTTTTTGGAAATAGGTGAGTTGGTACTCATGAACGGTCACTTGAAGAGTGGTCCCAGGATAGAGCTCTGGGGGGATATCATCAATGGGGAGAACTTTGATGATGAAAGAGTTCTCACCTGATTGGTTCGGTGGGTCGTTGTCATCTTGCACACGGAAAACAAACTGGTCCATGATGGTCTTTGTATTATGTGGTCCAATATGCCTGTAAAACAGCTTGCCTTCTGTGATGTCCTGCTGGAACCATTCTGTCACTACTTTTTCATACATCTCATCCACGGAATTGAACCTCCATGTGGATGGATCCTCCGGTGCATCTGATTGACGAAGTATGACTTCTCCAATAGTAGAGTAGGGAGGCACCATGATGAACTTAATAGTTGAATCCTCAGAGTCTATGTCTGCTGCACTAAGCATTAAAGGAGAAATGGGCATCATTTGGTTTTTAAACAAAACTAAGCCTGTGTTGGCATTGATTATGGGAGGTTCATCATCAGTTGGCACCACTGTAATGGGAAATAAAAACTCAACTTCATTTTTTCCATCTGTCATTCTGAAAATTATATTATCGCTGTATGTATCGCTGCCATCATGCTGGTAGATGACGCTCCCTACATCAAGATCTGCTGGGGTGAAGAATTTTCGCCTGGACCCCAGAACGGTGAGCTCTCCATGGCGAAGTCCATTAATAACTGTGATTTGGACATTGTCTAAATTGTCCTCGTCACTAATTTGCAGGTTTTGTGAGCTGGACAGTGGCCTGGACTGACCCTCATAAAGCAATTGGCCAGTGTTACGGGTCACGACCGGTGCTAGAGTGTTCATAGGTTTAACCACTATCATAAATGCAAAGGGATCTGATATAGCCCCCTCAGTGTCTACAACTTCAAATTCAATTTGGAAAATTCTCTCCACATCCGAATCCACAGATGGAGGCTTATAGGCTATTTTAAGATCTTTCAGGTCTGCTTGATAAAACGACGTGATGGGCAAATTCCGGTCATCCGTGCTCACAATGTAGCCCTCCTCAAAGGACAGCGGGGAAGTGATGTTGAAGATTAAATCATCAGGATTAGATTCCACATCCTCAGCGGCAAGCATATCGTAGGTTATAGCAGTCATTACAAACTGGTCAACTTCCATCATCATCATTGCCACAAAACTCGGTTTAGGAGCTGTGTTTTCCTCACCCTCTTTTATAAGCACCACAATTTGGAAAAACTCTTGCTTCAGTACATTTGCTTCTTTGTCTTGTAACTCTAAATACATCGGAATATAATCTCGGTTTGGAGAACGATGTGCAAAAGTGTGCTGATAGCGAATGTCCATCCTGACAAATTCATCACAACCCACAGGTTTCCCCAATTTTCCATTATCAATCAGCTTTCCATACCTGGGTAATGAGCTGCCACTGGCCAAAGATGTAACTTTACATAAATGAGCATTTCTATCATAAGTAAACTCCAGGATTTTCTTATCAATAGGATTACTCATTCCAAGCAGTTTCTCTACAGTTACAGGCATGTGTTTGGTGAGAATCTCAAGCTGAGTGAAAATCACCTCAACTTCCATCATAAAGGGAATGATGACCGTATCAGTCTGAGTATCATATCTGAGCTGAAGTCTTACTCTGTCTTTTGAAGGGCTCCTGGATCCGAAATGCGAGTATTTTACATCATTGGGACCAAATTCACAAGGAAACTTTTTCGGGGACAGCTGTCCCGGTCTCTGTGACAGCGGGTCATTATCCAGAACTGTTATGATGCACTTGTCTCCGGGCTGAACTTGGGTAACCAGGTCATTGATTGGATCAATATAGACAGATCTACCGAAAGGAACCCGTATTCCATTATTGGCAACAAGAATAGCATCCTCTGAAAGTTCAGATCTTAAACCGTACGTTAATCCCAAACTCTCAAATCCCTGTGCAGATGCATCGCGAAACAAAGTCAGTATAAAGAGAAACAAGTGCACATGAAACGCTCTACGTTGCCGCTGCTCTGTAATACTTCGAGCCATTTGTGATGCGAGCCAGAATTACTACAACACGTTCGGCACAATCCGTGGCTAGATGAGAAAGTGGAAAAAGTTAAAGCGCACAACAGAAATATCGCCCATTCGCATCCACGCAAAGGTGCATCATTCTCTCTGACCAGCTCGCACTCCGAATAAACTTCATGCCTCGCGGAGCCGTGCGAGGGAAATCACGCCCCGCTCTCACGCTATTGGCTGACGTTTACGATGGAATGCGTCCAGAGTGCTCTGATTGGTCGCAAACAGTGTCACACAAAGGCAAGTGGGGACAGATCTGCATGAATTCAGAAGGAATAACTTGTTGTGGCATATTATGGCAAGCCGTTTTAGCATTCCTTCCTTTAAAATAACTAGTAGGCATATCTATTTTTAGTTATTATATGGCTTCGTGTACTTTTTTCCTAGAAAAACCGAAAGAATAAAAGCGACTCATCCAGTCATACATCTTATTACCTCAGTGTAGCCTTCTTAATTGATCCTGGCTCACAGTCTGCACTGGAAAGGAGAATGCTTCACTTCACGAGAGCAAAGGCAATCAAACTGACTTGGTCAGAAAGTTTTTTGTTCTTCACTTTCATTAAATATTCAAATAAATAAATAAATAGATAAAATAAAGTAAATAAATATATAAAATAAACATTTCCTGGTGCTTTTTTATGTTGAGGCAGTATCAAATAAAGTGAAAAAAATGTGAGAAAGCAGAAATGAAATAAAACAAAAGATCAAAGGGTAAGATAATGTAAAGGCCTTTTCCTTTCTATAATGGTCTGATTTGAATGATAGGCGCTGTGCATTGTGCCAGCTCTCTCTGGTGGTGAAAAAGAAAACCATGAACTTCACTGTGGTAAAAGAAAAAAGAAGAAAAAAAATGCAAAGATAATCAACTGGACTAAATTATTATTGTCATTATTATTATTTTGGAAATTAAATATTTTAAACTTACATTGCTGTAACATTGGAAAGAAAAAAGCCACCCTGTTGATACAAAATAAATATTTTCCACATACAAGCCTATTTAAATCTAAATATATATACATTTGGATTCTTCTGCATAAAATAAATAAATAAATGAAATAAAATGTAAAACCCCCATAGTGATATAATCTATGTCATTCAAATAGTCCTGTATTGTTCTATTTCAGTTAAGGTGTATGATACCCCCAAAATGAGACACTAAATCAGGTATGTCAGTTATTTAGGTCAAATGTTTCTTGGGACTATAGCTGCATTTCACACATGTGATGGGTTTTATTGACTGATAAGATGTGCACATCTTTTTGTGCAGCTGCCAAAGGATGTGAGAGAAGAGAGCAGGTGTTGGAGAGAGAGCGAGAGAGAGCGCGCGAGAGAGAGAGAGAGAGAGAGAGAGAGAGAGAGACATGAATGAAGATAATACACTCAACAATGGTCTTTACAAACCATATCTTTATATTTTATTTGATCAATGCATCGAAACTTGTGTGAAATACAATAATGGCTGCATGGTAAATTATAAAAGCAAGTGTTTATTAAATATAGGGGATACAAAGAGTTATTGCCTTTTATATTAAAATTTTTAATGCTTTTTTAATTTCAATCAACAAATGCCAGTGTAAAATCATTTATGATAAATGATAATTTAGTTGAGACCAATTTCAACCAATGGTATTTTTGAATAACCCTGAGAGTTAAGCGTTCTTACTGAGAAATACCATAAATGCACAAAGAAAGCTCCATCCACACACACACACACACACACACACACACACACACACAGTCACACAAACTCAGACAGCCAACTATTCTGGCATCCTGCTGTTTGGCTGATGTTTCCAGTAAGGCTTAAAATTATGCACTTCACAGAGGAATTCAGCCCTGTCAACACCCCCAGTGTGAATCAGACAGATCAGATTAGAGGTGCCTAGTGCTGATTTATGGATCTATTATCCATTCTCGAGATTTGCAATTTTCTACTTGTAATGCACAATCAGAAGAGCTTCAATGGTCGTAATTGAATATGACACAATTAATACGGTATAGAGCTATCTCACTTTTGACTTGCGTGAAGAATAAAAAAAGCTTTTCCAACACTGACTTCAGGGAAATGGGCAAAGTGAAAGCTCTAGGAGTGTTTATTATCACCCAGCTGCTGTCCTGTGTTTAACATAATGATTATTTTGGTTTTATTGGATATGGAGGAAGCTGCAGATGTTCTCAAAAGATGAAAGACAGCAGGGAAACAGTCAGCAGTTCGAACGTTAGCTTGTCTGCATTATCATGTGTATTTAAAACAGATATTACACTTATACTTTTCTATGAAATGCACTCTTATACATGTCAGTCTTTTACATTTATTTTGCTAGTGGTGATAAAGTCTTGTAACAGTAAATAGACTGTAATACTTCCTACATCCCCAGATTATTGTCATTACCTTAGTCTGATCCAACTCGTCAATTACAGCATGAGTTCTCTACATCTCTGTAGTGTATAAACCCAGCATTACCTGGGCTCTATTCAAACCCATATACTCACCAAAGCGCTTCCTCCAGGGGACTTTCCACTCAGGATTTTATGTTCTCTTCCTGGCTTGATTTAAGAATACCCCTTCCTTGACATGATAAACGTACTTTGCCACCGGACATTATAGCGGTTCATCTTCTTTTAGAGTTTCCAGAACATCACTTGTGTGCCTAGACTTGACGTCTTGGATGATTGTTATTCAGGAGGACATTTGGCCCCGAGGGGGTACGTACACCTGGTCACTTCACGCCACATACAACACCACTCAAAAGTTTGGGGCGTTATTTATTTATTTATTTAAAATACAGAAATTAATTTATTTGGAAAAATGCCTTAAAAGACAGTAAAGACATGTACAATGCTACAAAAGATTTATGTTACAAATAAATGCTTTTCTTTTGAACTTTCTGTTCATAAAACATTTGTGGAAGCACAATTGTTTCGAGATTTCTTTAAAATACTGGAGTGATGGCTGCTGAAATATCAGCTTTGATATTATCACAAGAATAAATTACATTTTAAAATAAAATAAAACATAAGTTATTAGAAATTATAATATAACACAATATTTAATTTTTACTGTATTTTGGTCAGAAACTTCTTTCAAAATGTATCCAAGCATTTTAACAGTAGTATAAATCTGTGCACAATATATACTGTAAATCTCATTTACTTTGTGGTTTAATTAATCAGATCATTATTCAACTTAAATGCTTCTTCAAGGACTTTAACACTACTGGAAAATGCACAAAGAACCCAAGTACGATCTGAGGCTTTTTAACATTACATTGTTCTAATGTTAAATAACATAACTAATTTACATATTTCATGGTCATGTTTGACTGTTTTTAGCTATTTAAAAACAGATGCTGCGGCATGCTTTCTACGAGTTCATAAAATATTAAAGCATGCAAACAGACAAAACAAGGCAACTCAGGTACTGTAACTCTAAAAGCAATGCCTTTCATGCATTTGTGAATTATTGAGTTTCCTCAAGCGAAAAAAGAAGAAGAAAAAAAATCACTATAGTTTTACAGACATTTTTCAACAATGAAATCAACTACCTGGCACAAATTTTCCTGTGGTGGAATCAAATATGTTGAAGAATAAAAGCAGGATTTGTCTTACATTTAAATCATTAGCCTATAAATTAAGATTAAAATAGTTTAAGGTGGCTTAACAGGACAAATGAATAACTTTGACATCTTTGACTTTGACTCTGTGATGCTGCTGATTTTCCACGTGGAATTCAACTTTCATAGCTGCCAAGCATCGCAGTTGTCATTCAGTCTTTCCACTGCAACAATCGCCGAGCTTATCAGGTCTATTTTTTGCCTGCAAAATGCACTCGGTTCATCATTAGTGCTATTTTAGTTCACCGGGTATGGCCTGTGTTTGATTGGACATGCTCTCCTGCTGGACGAGGGAAGTTTGTTGTTAAAACATGTCTACACAATTTTTATGACAGATGTGTTCAGGTCAGCAAACAGGGGTCACAACAGAATATGTCAGAGGTGCAAATGTCTGGGCTTGTCTTTGAGACTAAGGAAATGGTTGAGGAGTGATGACTGGGAGTGAAAACATCAAAGAAAGTATCCTCTATAATTATGAAGATGTTAAAAAGTTCTACAGCCAAATGCTATCAAGCTGTATTGTTCATATGCATTTGCACAAAATGCTTCTAAAATTGTTTTAATGAGAGTCTCTGGGAATTGCTATGAAGTCACTGCAGTTTCTAGGCTTAGCTGGATATAAATGATCCTATTCTCACCTACATCTCATCTAAACTACCTTTACATCAATTTAAAAGATATACTACTGTTGCAAATGTGTGTAAATGTATATGTTTATGTATGTACACACACACACATACACACACACACACATATATGATCAATTTAATGCATCCTTGCTGAGTAAAAACATTTGAACATATTGACATCTTTTAAAATACAATCTTATTGACTTTGAATTGGAGTGTATAACACAAATTCCATACCTAAATAGATTTTTAAAGTTAAAACTATCTCTAATAACAGTTATTTTAATTAAAGTGGTTTACTTACATTATATTAAACTCCATTAATGTGATTTATCTACTAATATCTTGCTTTGAAATGCTCACATATGGCCTCAAACCATATTTGTATGAGATGAGAGTGATAAGTGATGCTGAAATAGTAATGAGCAGAAAGATAAATTCACATTATAGTTGTGCCGGAGGAGGCGCTTAGAAATAAATTAGTCATAGATAATTAACATCAGGAGTTACTCGGTTATAAAACAAGCTCACTCAAGAGAAACCCTTAACACCCTAAACATTTAAACATTTGTTAATAAGTCTCAAGGCCTCCAGCTGTTCTGTGGTCAGTAAGGCGCAGTTGGGGTCACCTGTTCTAATCCTGCTTTGGGCCAAATCT